>NC_139939.1:24159347-24316847 GCF_963454915.1 Gymnoscopelus microlampas
CGGTACTGGTTCTTCAAGCATGAGAGCTGGAATGGTGAGCACAACTCTCTCTGTTCTTTCAAACCCTATCACCAATTCTTCATGTCGGAAGTGGTTATTTGTGGAATTGATGGGCAATTCCGTTATCTCTATTTGTCTCTGTACAGGCCTTACTGTAGCTGACCTGGTCTTCCCTTGGTAGGTTCACTTCCTGCTTCTTTTTATGCTCCCCCAGTTTTAATTCAGCACTAATGAATAGGTTACTTTGTGCTAGAGTTATTGAGCTACTGTATAGGCCAATGTATACTTGCCGCGTCTACTTGGAGGCAAGGGTCCGCAACTCCGCATCACATAAAGTTCATCACCTTCTCATGCCCACCCTGCAGGCACGTGCATGCCAGATTTTGTGATTGCGCTTACTTAAAGTGCGGACAATTACACTGACTGCACATGTAGCCTACTAGAAAAACAAAATGGACCGCTATATTACTGTATATTATGTGACATTAAACAAAGGACTTGAACTTATAGTGCTGTTCGTTGGCAGGTTAATGATATACAAGCAGAACAGAATACAAACCTGAATAAAAAAGACTACATGATTTGTTGTATCTGAGGTCTTCAGAGTATATCTGTAAAGCACAGAAATAATTGTCACTAAATAGAATTAACTAGGACAATAGACCTCACAAAGGCCTCTTGCCAGGGCACAGCTCCTTCAGTGAATTGGGTTGTGCTTTGTATTGAGTGCAGCCCATGTTGCTGTTGCTCTTGAACAGCGCGTCTACGGACACCAAACTGTAGAATGTGTAGAACTTTGTCTGCTGTACGTGGACCCTCCCGGTTACATGGTCGCGCAAAAAGTAAGAGCAGGCCTTACCAAGTTCTCTGCTCTGCTCGCTGTGTGAGTATCTCATTTCCTCTCTCTTTTCACACTTTCTATCCCCCTTTCACTCTCTCCTCACTTCTCCCTCCCCTGTGTTTCACCCCACCCCACCCCTGAAGGTTTGTGTTTATAATGGGGACGTCGATAGCCCTCTCAGTCAACTCGGTGCTGCACAGAGGCACATCTCGAGCCACTTTACTATGGAAGACCGTGTGGAGGAGTCTGCAGCTCTTCATCATAGGAGTCATCATCATCAACCCTAACTACTGCCAGGGACCCTGTGAGCACAGTCACACATGCACACTTCTATAGCAGTGTATCGATATCAGCCACATTCCCCTGTCTTATACTGCGTGTGCTTGTGTTACAGAGAGCCTACCTGTATAGGCGTGTGTGTGCGTGTGTTTGCTTGTGGCTGGCGGGTAATGGGTATGCATGCTCATTCTCTGCTCTCCTCTGCAGTGTCGTGGGACAACCTACGGATCCCAGGTGTGCTGCAGCGACTGGCCTGGGCATACCTGGTTGTAGCCTGTCTGGATGTGTTGGTGGCCAGGGCTCGCCTCGACAACCTGCCCATGGTCAGTCAACCACTGTTGTTTACTCTAAGCTTTTAACCACTTAACCACAAAAAAAACTAAATTATTCAGAAAATAGTCGATCTACATGCGCACAACCCATGTGTGACATTTAAAACATTTTCAAAAGTGTTAGATTTTGTTTTGTTTTGATGACATGCCCACAATTGGAATGCCGGGGTTGAAGTGGTTAATCTCAAGTGTTCTTCCTTAGCACAGGTATTGTATTGGAATATTGCTATAGCTTCTATGGCTATGAAATGAAATGGTACAGATTCTCTGACATTCTTACTGTAATTGTACTTTGCTTATGATACAGTAGATGCTTTGTTTTATAAGTGTGTGTACTGTTTAGTCCAATCTCGTTATTGCCTCTTTATTTCCCAGGATGCTTGGTGGTACCCTGGCTGTGAGATTCTACTCTACTGGCCTGCCTGGGTGTGTGTGATCGTACTGGAAGGCATCTGGCTTTGCCTTACCTTCCTACTCCCTGTTCCTGGTTGCCCAACGTGAGTCAGACATGAGTGTGTGTGCATGCGCGTGCGTGCACATAAAGTGTTTTGTTTTGTGTGATGAAAGAGGGAAATTGTGCAAGTGACAGTATTTTCATAAGAGATGCATGCAGCACTTAACATCATTCCGGATTAGAAGGCTGCTTTTAAATCATGAAACTTTCACTAACAAATTGTTTGCAACTTGACAGTTACACAAAGAAATTCAAAAATAATCAGTCATGTGCAACACAATAGATTGCTATTATTTGTAGGTTGTTTAGTTTGCTCACTAGATAATATCATCTTGCTGGATGATATTATTTCATCCACTAAGTCCTTTTTTCTTCTAGCACTGGCTACTTTAACTATCAGAGCAGTAACGCTTGTTGATTTGTGAGAGGAAAAAAACAACCTACAGTAAAAAAGGGTGTGGATGAAAGTGTGAAGAGTGAAGACATTAGATTTCCGAATCTATGTCCAATAATGTAATGGATGTTGAAATCAAGCACTGGCTGTTGCATTAAACTATTTTCACAAAGTCGAAATGTGTGCAACTGTTAGCGGTTGAGTTCCTAACAAGCTTCAGGCTAGCTGGAGAGAGATTTACACTACTATGCAACTCAAATGCAACTTGGATTAAACTAAGCTTCAAACAACTAAAGCTGCATGACGTTTTACCATGTAAAGCCAGAGTTTTCCCTTGACTCTCTGATAAGTATGAAAAATATTCAACACCAACTTGTCATGAACCTTTTTGAAAGAGTTTGGCCATGATCCACTGCTGACCCCTGCAGAAGAAACTGACTTGCACGCCCCCTTTCTTTTTGTACAGTGGCTATTTGGGTCCAGGTGGAATTGGGGACATGGGTCTGTACCCTAACTGCACCGGGGGAGCAGCTGGGTACATTGACCGCTGGCTTCTGGGGGTCAACCACATCTACCAGACCCCTTCCTCCCGGGTTAGTGACCAACTTTAGAAAACCACAACACTGTAACCAATTTAGTCTTAATTATAATAGGATGTGATGAGCTGAAGAGTTTTGTTTGTCATTACTCAGTAAAGAGTGATTATAAACATTATTTGGTCACAACCAAAGTCAAGTCTGAGGTGGAAGAATAAACAAGTATTACATATGTCTAGAATAATCCAATTGTATTCACATTTTAATTAAGGTAATTTATGCGAGTCACGTGCCATATGACCCAGAGGGTGTTCTGGGGAGTATCAACTCTATCGTCATGGCTTTCCTCGGATTACAGGTTTGTGTTTTCTCAGTTTCCCCCCCTTTCCCTCTTTTTAATCTTCCTCAAGCAGAGGAGATTATCATTAAGGTCTCTGGATCCATCAGACTGAATTAATTGTGTTGTGGATGTGTGTTTTTGTTTTTGGCCCCTCCAGGCAGGAAAGATTATGTTACACTACAAAGATCTCCATTCAAAAATAATGTCAAGGTTCCTTGTATGGGGTCTCATGCTGGTAAGCAGACTATGTTGCTATATCACATCTGTGCAGCTCATGTGTAAATCCATCTGTTATCTCTATTCCAACATACTGACTCGCTGTGTGAAAGCAAGCCTGTGCCTTTTCTCAAAGGGGTGCACTTGGTTTTTCTGTGAAATGTGTCCAGCTCTTGTTGAGCCACAGCGTTTTTTGTCTTGCACAGGGAATCCTTTCAGCTGTTCTTACCCTATGTTCCAAAGATCAGGGCTTCATTCCTGTCAACAAGAACCTATGGTAAACCCACTTGTATTAGCAGTGACTTGTATTACATGTTTTTCGTACAGGGAGCGATTTATCATACCAATAAATGCACAGCTAGATGTAAAGTTTGTAATATACATTTTTAATGCAATGTATGACTGTTTTTTGGTAGTGAAACTGCTGGTTATTTCTAAATGTACATAAAATATGTTTTGTAGAATTTTGGCCACAAGATTCTTTGGGTTTGAGTTTGTGTCCCAACTCCCAAGTGGCCATTGCAAATGTTTATAATTGTCTACCCCAGTTATGAGTAATGATGTCATACTTGTTTTCTTTGGAGCTGATTATGCCTTCAATTGTGCTCTGCATGTCTGTCTATTTTCCAGGTCTCTGTCTTATGTGACAACACTAGCCTGTTTTGCCTATGTAGCACTGGTGCTGGTATACTACACAGTGGATGTAAAAAAGTGGTGGTCAGGGGCTCCCTTCTACTACCCTGGTGAGCAGCTTGTGATTTCTGTTATGGGGCATGTTTACTGTGTTTTAATGTAGAGTGAGTTAATAATAATAATAATAAAACTTTATTTATATAGCACCTCTCAAAACAGGGTTACAAAGTGCTTCACAAAAAAAAAAAAAAAAAAAAAACAGCAAAATAGGAAATACACAAAACAGTTCCTTAACCTTACCTCTCCATCCTGTGTGCATGGTTCCAGGCATGAACTCTATCCTGGTGTATGTGGGCCACGAAGTGTTTGAGAATTACTTCCCCTTCCGTTGGCGCATGGCCAACAGCCAATCCCACGGCGAGCACCTCACCCAAAATCTCTTCGCTACTTCCTGTTGGGTCTTCATCGCCTTCCTGCTTTACAGGAAGAACATCTTCTGGAAAATTTAGAAGGAGAAATTCTACCCACTGCCAGGGAGGTTCTGACTCAAGGCGAACTGTAGTTATGATTTGTGGTCTGAAGCATTTTGAAAACAGAAAGTGGAATTTGATTTGGCACTGTAGTGTAGATACAGTATACTGTTTATTATAGCTGCTTAGATTCAATAACTGCCAGGAAGACTCAACATAAACCTGAGTGTTCACTTTCTCCAAAGATATGCTAGACTGGAACCAGCTGATTCCTGGAAATGGTTGAACGCGACTCAGGAAGAACTGGTCGATTTGAACACTGAGCAGCAGTACGATTGACATTAATAATTTGCTGTTTGTTATATAAAAGTTATGTCTACTTCTTGTCATTCCACCGCCAAAAAGTGTGTGTGCGTGCGTGCGTGCGTGTGTGTGCGTGTGTGCGTGCTGTCTAATAAAGACCTTCCCTTTGTTGAGGAAAGTGATTGAATTCCTGCTTCTGTTTTTTTTTTATACTTACCATGTGCCATGGTAGTACATAAACAATTTGTGTTGAGCGCCAAGACTTTATATTATAATTGAAGATTATTAAAAATTCAATTCATTTGGGTTTTCCATTGCCCCTGTACCAATGTCTTATATGATTTGAAAATGACTGTAAAACGTGCTCTATGTTGTACGCATATGTAAATGACTTTTGTATCAAAATTCTATTACTGTGTTTGAAAGTGTATTTCTCATTTAATACTGCCTTGACAGTTGTGTTTCACTTCAATATTTTATACATTTGAATTTGGGCATCAAAGGATAATTTGAATAAAACTGACTTAAAGTATGAAACACACAGTGTTCTTGTTTTTGCAATGATGGAGGTTCTTTAGTGAAAGTGTTATTTATTCAGTCACCAAAAGTCTCATGAAAACGATAGATCTGCTTTCCAGTGGTGTAAAGTAACTAAGTATATTTACTCAAGTACTGCACTTAGTATTGAAAACTAAAACTTTAGTTACTAGTTAGTTACTTTGTAGATTTTGATTATTACTACAAAACATAAATGTACCACTTCAGCCTTATTTAAACTTTGGCTATTTGAAAATAGCAGATCTACAAGCTTACAACGTGGCGCTGTGAGCTTGTTATTTTCTATTTTCAAAAGATTAAAAAAATGTTCTAGACAGGCTACAACTTGTGAAACAGGACGTTCGGCTTAATGAATACTTTTACTTTTGGTACTTTAAGTATATTTTGATGCCAATACTTTTGTACTTTTATCCAAGTAAACTTTGATTACCGGACCTTTACTTTTAGTGTTTGAGTATTGATACTTTTACCTAAGTAAAAAAATATGAGTACTTTTGCCACCGCTGCTGCTTTCCCAGAGGGAGAGTGTGTAAGCCATCTAGTTATTTGTTTTTTATGTCTTATCTCAACAACAGTATCATGACCTCAGTTAATACTTCTCAGTGTCCTCTGCTTGTGCTTTCTAACCGTCAGTGTAGAGAGAGGTGTAGTTGGTTTATTGCTCAATAAGGCGTGGGAATCCAGTTACAGTGTGAGGCACCTTGTGAAAAAACAAAAGGTTATGAGGGTATCACCGCGTCTCGCGACAGGTTAGCTCGGTCTCTATTCTTGTCTATTGTGAGAGTTTTTCTGCTCTCGCGCGACATCAGAACTTTCCCACGCCTGTTGTTGTGGCGTCTGCCCTATAGCCCGTCACCCCTCCTCCCTCTCTTCTCACCCCGTCACCCCGTCACACCCCCCACCCCCACGCAGCGTTGCCATGTCTGCTTGTTATAAGCGACTTTGGGCTTGTTTTTCTGTAAAGTTGCTTGTAAATATTGGTTAGTTGCGGTTTGCGTTTTTTTGGGCTTGTTTTTAAAGTCTAGTTACTTTGGCTTTGTTTTTCTGTAAAGTTGCTTGTAAATATTGGTATTTGCGGTTTATTGGGTCTTGTTTTAAAATTCCAGTCACTTGGGCTGACTTCCAATCGTTTTTTTTTTATTGTTTAAACCAGTTCTCAAACATTTGCATCTCAACGACGCCCAAATGAATGTATTCTGAAAAAAATGTTTCAAATATATATTCCATATCTACAAGC
This sequence comes from Gymnoscopelus microlampas, assembly GCF_963454915.1. Lineage (NCBI taxonomy): Eukaryota > Metazoa > Chordata > Actinopteri > Myctophiformes > Myctophidae > Gymnoscopelus > Gymnoscopelus microlampas. Next base: position 24,165,941 of record NC_139939.1, read on the forward strand.
TGAGTAGATCGGCTATTATCAAATAGCCAATGCATAAATTTAAAGTGCTCATTCCTCCTTCTAACACTAGGGACCAGGCTCGAGACTCACCCGAGCTAATGTAGATTGTCGCTTCTTTTGGGTTTGTTTTCATAGACCTGGCTGCTTATTTCTCTCGCAAAATCTGGCAACAGTGTCTGTCTCTCTCTCTCACTCTATCCCCCCTCTCTCCCCCCCTTCTCTCTCTCTCTCTCTCTCTCTCTCTCTCTCTTCCAGTCTGGTTCAGTGTGTTGTCCTGTAGTCTGTGTGGTAAGGGGCTGAGGGCTGGGGACGGGGGAGGGAGGGATCTCGCGATTGTTGGGACTTTTTTTTTTGGGAGAGTTTATTGGAAGATGGCGCCCGTTGTGACGGGGTAAGTGTTGAAATTCGGAGCAAAACGAAGTCATAAACTCTTTGAAAAAAGTTTAAATGTATCGTTTGAGTAATGTTTGCCATTCTATCGCGTTGAAGCGGAGTGTTTTAGGAGTGTTTTATCGTCCCACGCGACCCTCACCACACTTTACTTTGTGTCTAAATGTTGGGCCAGGTCTCCACAGCCAGTGTTGCCATGTCGGGTTATTATAAGTGGCTTTGGGCTTCTTTTTCTGTAAAGTTGCTTGTACAAATTTGTAGTTGCGGGTTGCGTTTTTTTGGGCTTGTTTCTAACATGTACATGCTTATTTAGGCTTGCTTTCACACGTTTTAATTATTATTAAACCATTGGTTCTCAAATGTTTTCATGAACGTGTTTTGTGCGTAAATTGTGCCACAGGGAGCATTTGTGCTGTTAGAATGTGAAAACATAATAATATATATATTACAAATATTCCACATTTTATTGCAGGAGTTTTCGAAAATAGCAGATGTACAAGCTCACAACGCATTGTGACGCGTTGTGTGCTTGTAGATCGTCTATTTTCAAAAAGCCGATGCATATACGGCAGGTTTAAAGTGCTCATGTGGCCTAAGTTGCTTCTTTGGGCTTGTTTTCCTAGAATTGGTTGCTTATTTCTCTCTCAAAACCTGGCAACACTATCCACAACTCGCCACCCTTCTTCTTGGTATCATCACGTCTTATAAATGTATCTGCTGGATTCCTATGCAAGGGAAAAACATCATTTATAACATTATGCGTGTGACTTCTTCGTCCGATGTCTTTAAATCACATTCGATTTACACCCCGCTTTGAATAAGTTTATGTAACGGTAAAAGTAACGCTAAAGTAGCGCTTCTCTGGTTTAGTAACGTTAAAGTAATGCTGAAGTAGCGCTTAACTCTGGTGCATTGGAGTACATGAGTTTATTGTTTATTTTTATGCATGTCTTTTGTAGCTTAGCAACAAAGTCACGTAGACCATTGGTTCTCAAAGTGGGGTCCTTGACGGAGTTCCAGGGGGTCCCCAGCTAAATGATGGATAGATATAGCACCCAAATGGACCCTTATGGGTCTGTAACTCTGAGAGTGTACAAATGGAACCAAACGGACCCTTTAGGGCTCTTGGAAATTAAATTAACATTGATTTTGCAATATAAATTGGGGTCCCAGAGATAGAAATGCCATGAAATGTCAAACTGGGGGTCCTTCAAAAATTAAAAAATCATTGCTAGAGCCGTAAAAATCTTCTCTTATGGGGGTCCCTGGCAGATCTTTTCAAATGGGGGTCCGCAGACTAATAAGTGTTAAGTTGGGTCCTTGACATGAAAAAGTGCTTATGAGTTTGGCAATATGACCGCCTACTGAAACTATGTCTACCGTACGAACTGCAAAGTAACATTCTATTTGTATAATAGGAAGTTTGGTGAGCGACCTCAACCACAACGTTTGACAAGGTAAGAATCAACTTACTGTTATAATAGTCCCTCAAAAACTCATTTCAAATTACCAATTCAAAAAGAGGTGTGTGTGTGTGTGTGTGTGTGTGTGTGTGCAGCTCTCATCCAAGTGTAATTGTGTGTGTGTTTTCCCACAGGGAGGCTATGAGGAATTACTTGAAGGATAAAGATGATCAAACGGTGCTCATACTACATGCAAAAGTCGCCCAGAAGTCTTATGGCAACGAGAAAAGGTTGGTGTGTGTGTGTGAGCATGAGAGAGGTGTTTGTTGTGGAAGAAGATACTTCAACTTCTTGAAACTTCAGGTTTATTGTCTCATCACAAGTTTAAGGTGTAAAAGAGAGGGGGAAATTATTTTGCAGTTACAAAGTAAGAATAGCTGGAAAAGGTCCGATAACAGGACAACAATATCATGTACATTTATTCAAATGTGTGTAAAATAATGCATGCTAGGAGCAAGGAGTGCATTCATAGACACATACGTATTACGTAACGTGATGATAGTGCCTGTGTGACATTCTGTGTTAACTTGCCAGACATGGTGACATGGCCCAGTCTGGTTCAAAACTGATGGTTGACAGGTGGAAACTGTTCCATGGTCTGGTATTGATGTCCTCATGATGTACAGCAGTGGTTCCCAAACATTTTCACTCGAGACCCGAAATAGAAATTTGATGTCTCCCCGTGACCCATACTAGTGAAAATAGCCGATGATCTACAAGCTCACGCGTGCGTTGTGATCGGCTATTTTAACTACTTCTTAAATTATTTATTTCTTAAATGTATGGAATTTATTTAATTCTTTGGAAAATGTATGAAATTCTTTTGAAAAATGTTTGACTTAAAAAAAAACAATCTTTTATTTTGATTTAGTATTAATATATACAGTATATATATGTATTTATTTTTGTGGCAAAAAAGGGGATATTTACTTGCGAGTCGCGACCCAAAAAATTGGCCTTGACCTATGGTTTTGGAAACACTGATGTACAGTATGCGTATTTACCTGCTTACCGTAAATCTCTCTGGATTAAGAGCGTCTGCTAAATGCCTAAATTGTAAATTGACGGCCCTCTGCTTTCTCAATGTGCCAGGTTCTTCTGCCCTCCTCCTTGTGTCTATCTGATGGGCACTGGCTGGCAGAAGAAGTTGGAGAGTATGGAGAGAGAGGGCTGCTCCGAACAGGAGGCCCAACCCTGTGCCTTCATTGGCATAGGCAACAGTGAGCAGGAGATGCAACAACTCAACCTGGAGGGGAAGGTGGGTACACAATTCATAGCAGTGCTGTATGGAGTTTGTTGTTTTATTTGCAATCCTCTCATTTGTTGTGGTACATAAACTACACACGTACATGCTGACCACAGTTTACTCTTGTTTACTACATAAAAGGGACTTAAACATCAGAGGTGTCAAATTAATATGAGGTTGTGGGCTAGATTGGTCAAATTGTGACTTAGTGCGGGCCAGATTGCTTTTTGTTGCTGCATGCAAGCCACGCATGCTTGCTCCCAAAATGCGTTCATGTCACATGATGAGTATCATTCTTAGCCTATTGATTTCAGGTCTAGGACTGAACAGGAATCTGTATACTGTTTTATTCGCATTCCATACCTTGTCAGATGCGTACAGGAGCTTTCTGCCTGCCCTGCAGCGTATAGAGTTATATGATGGAGCGAATGTCAATATGGTGCTGTTAATATGGTTATAGTCGGAAGCCCTGGGTGTCTAAACGTTCTGAAGTTCATTTGAAGTTTGGCACTCGGTACCATTATTGATTTTGCAGGAAGAATGGAACAATTCTAAGTAGAAGCCATATCAGCATAATACGTTCCCAGTCCCACACATACATCTTTTGGTCTCATATGTAGCAGTTCATCACTGTATCCAACTTTGAAACTTGGGTGACAGTTTGGTATAAAGTATACCATACATTTTGCAGGATTTCCTCAGTCAAGGGGGCAGCCTTTAAAGTGCTAGGAAAACAATGTATGTGTTTCCCAACATGCGTACAGCAGATTCACCAGTAAGTGGTGGTACATAATAATAAGGAGGCTAATAAGGGTACTCAGGTGACCAAAAATGTGCAGAACTGGTACTCTGTACTGATGAGTACTGGCCCAGTTGAATCACTATCTGTAACAACAATGTCATTCACAAATAGTCCAATTGCCAGCCCTGTAAAATAATATTTTCTGACTAATTTCGAGCATCTAGTTGCTGATGGTTGAGTCTTTTGGCTGTGATAAAATTAACCTTTATGACTAATACATTGGCGTCCATTTTCAGGCATTTTCTACAAAATGCCTCAGTACCAGCTCCACAAACTCCTGTGTGACTGACAGTCGGACACATATAAATATACATGAGTTAGAGGGACAGAGCAGCTGCCACACACACATTAAATTATAAGTGGGCTTATATATATACTATTTTAATTAATCAATTTTGTAACACTTCATATGAAGCCCATGTCTATAATACATTATGTTCATACATAGAATGGCTTATAATATGCCTATAACACTATATAAATGTAATTATAAGCACTCAAAATATTCAAAATGCTTTATAATCATTACACACATATTATGGCTTATAAAGTCGACTGTCTGTGAGTGACCCACAATTATGAAGTATTATGATACACTCGCAATCAGTGTTTTAAAATACACATGGTTTTAATACATTATAATCACTGTTACAATGCATTATAGAGTGATTATAAGTGCTGTACGTGATCCTAGGGTGCTTTAAGTAAAGTAATGACATTCCTGGAGGTGTAGGCAGACACTTCATGTGTTGTTCTTGCATAGATTTAATGCTGTTTATTCCACTTTACTTAATGCACCCAATAACCACTTATGGTGACTTATAGTCACATTATAAAGCGTGTTAAACTGCGATTAGAATGCATTATAAAATTATAATGTATTACAACCATGAGAATTCTAATACCCTATGATCCTTGCCAAGTCTGTAAGTGACCAGCAATTATGAAGAATTATGATACTTGACTTTGTCATTATAATAGGCTCATAATGTGTTATGTTTATTTTTATAAGGCATTATGAATACTTCTGAGTGCTTATAACTGCATAATGGTTAATCGGACTAATCGATTTATCCGATTCTAAAAACATCTGTTAGAACTTTTTCGCATCGATTAGTTAAGGCAATTCGGTTAATTTCCCAGGCCTAATGCAAAGCCCCTAACCCTTATCTCTCCCTATCAGCACTTCTGCACAGCTAAGACGCTCTATATCAGCGACTCGGACAAAAGGAAACACTTCATGCTGACGGTGAAGATGTTCTATGGGAACAGCTCCGACATAGGCGTCTTCCTCAGCAAGAGGATCAAGGTCATCTCCAAGCCCTCCAAGAAGAAGCAATCCCTCAAGAATGCAGACTGTGAGGGTGAAAGCACAGGCGTGCATGTACACAAACGCACACATACACACACACACACACACACACACAAAGAAACAGTCTCTTACAGCATGTATGGTACAGAGTAGAGCTCGCCATACAATTAGTTTTATCAGGTAAATAGAAAATTGTGTCGGGTAAATTGTGAAACACCACAAAAAAAAAAGGTTTGTAGATCTTTATCTCCCCAGCTTTAAAAGATTGATGAAATAGTTCACATTTTTGTCTCCGCCAGGCCGTACGTCCAAAGGCATTTAGCATTTCCGTCAGAGCACACTTTTTCCTACTACTCCACATACATTTTTCATATTCCATTCTCAATTGGCTAGGACTGACTTCTCCCTGTGTCCTCGTCCCTCCTCTCTCCAGTGTGTATAGCATCAGGGACCAAGGTGGCCTTATTCAACCGTCTGCGCTCCCAGACGGTCAGCACCAGGTATCTCCACGTGGAGGGGGGGAACTTCCATGCCAGCTCCCAGCAATGGGGGGCTTTCTTCATCCACCTATGTGAGCCCCACTTCCACCTATTCTTTTTAAGCATTTCTACAGAACTTGTTTTTGTTATTTATGAATTATTATGACCTTTTTCGACCTCTCCACCCTCGTTTTGATTCTCTCCATTTTCTTTTCTTCCCTTTTCATTGTTGTGTAAAGATTGCCTTTCTTGCTGTAATTGACGGGTAGGTCAGGGTATAGAAGTAACATGTTTTGTGTGCACTCTGCCTGTGTTTTTAGTGGAGGATGATGAGTCTGAGGGAGAGGAGTTTGCTGTGAGAGATGGCTACATTCACTATGGCCAGACAGTCAAATTGGTCTGCTCTGTTACCGGCATGGCTCTGCCTAGACTGGTAAGTGTGCGTGCTGCGTGCGTGAGTGCGTGCACGTACTTGTATTACTGTACTTGTGAGCGCCAAATGTTCCCAAAAATATAGTAGAATTTGAGAAATAGACAAGTTTCCTGGTCCTCAAATGATTCATTTTGTTTTAATTATGGTTAAGAAATAGTTAGTCTTACCAGGAAAAGATTCTGTTTTTCATTAAGATAACAGATAAGCCATTTAGAGGTTAGGTTTAGAGGTTGGGGTTGGAGTTATGTCTGATTTATAAGTAGTTGAGGCATGTTGTGACACAAGCGTGCAACTAAGCACCAGTCAGTAGGGTTAGTGTCAAAGACGTCAACTCTTTTTTGGTAAAAAAGTCATGTCCTCACAAGTATAATAATCGTGTGTGTGAGAGAGAGTGTAAATGATACCACATGAATTGTTTTCAAGTCAACCTAAGCATTCATGCGTTGTGCACATCTGTACAGGTCATTCGTAAAGTGGACAAACAGACAGCATTAATGGATGCAGATGACCCAGTGTCACAGCTCCACAAGTGTGCCTTCTACCTTAAAGATACAGACCGAATGTATCTCTGTCTGTCTCAGGAGAGGATCATCCAGTTCCAGGTATGCACGCCCGAACACAGGCACACATTAAATTTGGTTTTAAAGGCCCAGTGGTCCGGCATGATAACCCATTGACTATAACTCGCTTGACCTTACTGCCAAGTGCCAACCATTTTACAAAGCATATCGTACCATTCATTTCAGCAGTGTATGAAAATCTACTTGAGACATGAAACTTACTTGAGATAGGTAATCGTTGTGTTAAATGCATTTTAAAGCACAGATTGATTTGAAAAGTCTAGCCATATATAGTCTTTGGAGAACATTGACTTCTGAACAAAAATCAAACATCCATTACTTCTTACCTGCATAATAATAACAATTATTATTCAGGTACGTTCTGTAACGTTTTAAAGACTATGGAGAAAATGTAAACAAGTGCAAAATTATAACAATAATAATGAACAGGCTTATGTTTAATAAATGGTCAAAGCTGTGAATAGACGTGTGTTTGGTCCTTCCTTTGCACTCGAATCTGGACCCTATGATGTAAAATCTGTAGAACCTCTAGTTCAATGTTGGACTAGTGTACCTTTTTTAGAAGGTAATGATGATGGACTTTGTTCTCGACCCTCCTGCAGGCCACACCCTGCCCCAAAGAGGCTAATAAGGAGATGATCAATGACGGGGCATCCTGGACCATCATCAGCACCGACAAGGCAGAATACACCTTCTATGAGGGCATGGGCCCGGTCCCCACACCTGTCACACCTGTCCCTGTAGTGGAGAGCCTACAGGTAATGGCACTGTCCAATCTGCATTTACATCTACATACATTTGTCATGCTATCACTCTCAACCACCTGAACCCTAGAGTCCCTATTCTGAGGCGAACATTCTGAGAAAATAGCCAACGTGTCACGTTTTGAGCTTGTAGATATATTATTACCATATTATTGATCTACTTACATCAGAACAATGGGAAGCACAACTAATCATGTACTAACAGTTCCTTGCTGTTCTAACCACATCCTCTGTGACTGAGGCTCATTTGTGAGAGTGGATGCGCAACACAGTACATAGACAAATAGAAATGTGTTCTTCCATCTCTCATTCTCTGTCTAGTTAAATGGGGGAGGCGATGTTGCCATGCTGGAGCTGACAGGACAGAACTTCACCCCTAGCCTCCGAGTCTGGTTTGGAGATGTAGAGGCTGACACCATGTACAGGCAGGTTATTATTTGTCTGTCTGTGTCCGTCTGTCAGCCCATATGTTTTTCTTTCTTTTGTTGTAGAGCCTGACTCATACATTGGTTTGGCCAATCTATCTGCCATTATGTGACTTTACTGACAACATCGGTATTGACAGTTTATCCAGCAATGCGTCATGATTTTTAACCTTTGAAAACGTTTCAATAAGGCAGATCTACAAGCTCACAATAGATTGAGATGAGACACGCCGTGAGCTTGTAGATCAGCTATTTCTGAAAATGTTTTACAGTGGTTAAATAAAGTCAAGTTATTTTCAGTTATTTTCATTTTTGTAGTAATATACAGTTTACATTTAAAGTCATATTGTGTAACTTTCATTTCTTCTTTTTGGCAACGCCTCTGGCGACGTTCCGGTCATTACAGTGCTTGTCTCTGTACGGAACCTACTACTCATACATTAATGCTGCAGGGTTCAAGCGCGAGTCGTCAGAAACTGTATTTATTGACTGTAAAATGCATGAATAAATACATTTCCGGTGCCCACGTCATTTTGGCGCTAGAGTTGGGGGCCAACACTCACAAACAGAAAGGTTTAATAATGTTTAGAGAAGTTGTCAAAAAACACATTTATTTGGAAAGGTTAATGTGAAAAACATACCAGTGTAAGATTATATCAAAAATGTATTTTGTTTAATTGGAAAAGTTACACTGTATGACTATATTCTATCAAAAATGTTCATTAAATTAAATTAAATTAAATGTTCTCAAATAGAAAGGAAATCTTAAGTTTTTCAAATTTATGAAAAGAATGTAGCACTTCTTGACAAAATAGTCACATCATCAGTATTAGGTGGTCTAGGACTCTCCAAAATCGGGATTGTTATTGGACTCACATCGGGTTGGGCTTTAGATATGTTGTTGTGTGTTTGTGTTACTCACACCATCTCTCATGCATGTCACCCAGGTGTGGAGAGAGTGTGCTCTGTGTGGTGCCTGACATCTCGGCCTTCAGGGAGGGCTGGCGCTGGGTGAGACAGCCGGTCCAGGTCCCCGTCACGCTGGTCCGCAACGACGGCATCATCTACGCCACCCAGCTCACCTTCACCTACACCCCCGAGCCGGGCCCCCGGCCCCACTGCAGTGCCGCGGGGGCCATCCTCCGATCGCACAGCACCTCCTCATCATCACCGGCATCCTCATCCTCTCCGTCATCGTCATCGTCACTGGGCGGTCTCGGGGACAGCCAGGGGGCCTACACGACCAGCGACTCCGCCAGCAGTATGTCGTCGGGGGCGTCGGCCATGTCCGTGCTCTCATAGTGATGCGTGTTTGCGCCTGCGTTTGTGTAATTAATGAATGGATGAGTGAGCGAGCGAGCGAGAGAGACGACGTGTGCGTGTACTTCCCAAAGAGGCTCATGGACCTGTGAAGGACGGCACACAGAGTCAGTGACTCTTCATCGGGAGGGCAAGTGTGTTTTTAACAGGAGTGAGAAAAGAGAGTTGGAGTTCAAAGACAGATGTATTGTCTCCACTCTAGCTCCCTCGTGTGGATGATTGTGGATACGACAACAGCCTCAGTCAGACAATTTGACGCCCACAGTTGGTGCATCCTTCTACTCTTGCACCTGACATTCACCGTAGCCTCTCTTGTGAAAGACACTTTTTATATATATTTTTTCTGGGTTTGGAAGATCATTTCACCATGCTTACTTTCTATCGGGACTGTGCTTTCACAGCAGAACAGCTTGATGAATTATCGTTGTTGTGCAAGGCGAACCTTGTAGGGGGGATACATTCTAATAGTAACATAGTTTCTATGGACCAAGGAATATTATTATTATATTATTTTATTCGTATGGTATTTTATAAGCTTTAGCTAAGGTACATTTTCACATTTTTATTTTGTATCATAACGCATAGTAAGTTCACTTTTGTTACCAAATAGATTGATTTGTAACTTTTTTTGAGAGTTTTGGTCTTGTGGGGTGTGAAAGGTAGACATAAAGCCTGCGTTATATCCATAGTTGTGCGCGGGTGTCATTGATTGAAAATATCCGATCTACAAGCTTGCAACGCGTTGTGAGCTTGAAGATCTGCTATTTTCCGTGTCGCGCAACTAAGTATAAATACGGCTTAAGAGTAGCTGTCTCCGTATTGTGAGGTCTCGTTCACTTATATGCCTCTTTCTTTCATTTGCTCTGATGTGTTGGACAGGATAGCTAAATGCAGACCCTGTCTAAACACACCATTTCAACTCACTAGTTCCAGAGCAGTACAAACAAAGGGCTAGTTCCAGAGTAGTACAAACACAAGGCTATATAGACGGAAGGACACCCATTAAACTGTCGAGACAGGCCTGCACCTACCGTTGACTTGCCGCATTGCTGCCTTTGATCTTCCTGGCCTCAACTGACCTTTACTAGACCTTTTATACGAAAAAGATGTGTGTAGTGTACATGTGTATGATGATGTTTAATACACCATCAATGTATTTCAGGAGACCAAGGCCTGTGATCTAATCAGTTTGCAGTTTTTTGTACCAGAGCACTCAATCAAATTTAAGCCTGGCCCCTCTCCAATCACCTGCACAGAAACGGATGGTTGTAACATGAAGACAGTGCTTCTTGCTTCAGCGGTTTCAGCAGAATATCAGTGGGTGGGGGAAAAAAAACTTTATTTGCAGAGAGAGAGAAAAGAATAAAGAAAGGGTGTAGCGTCTCGCCTCGGCCCGTTCCACCTTTTCTCACCCATCCTGTTCCTGTGCACGCATCAACAGTTCAGAGGAGCTTACGCTTAGCATTTGAGTTGGTGTCGAGCGTTTGAAGAAGAGCTTTAACACCATCTCTGCCTTGTAGCCTGCTGTGCTCCAGCCCCCACCACCCCCCCCACCCCCCATGGCTCTTTTATTTAACAAGGTGTTGTTGGCCTGACCGCCGAAACACTAAAAATGGCTTCAGTCGTGCTGTTAAGGTGACCTTCGTCCCTCGTGGGTCTTCTTGACTCAGCATGATCCAGTAAGTGCCCTATGCAGAATTTGATACCTCCACATTATGTTCTCTCAAGTCTACACACTCAAATCCTGAGTGTTCAACTTGACAGTGTAAAAAATGGACCTGTAAGGTGGGGGTGTCAGAAATACTACCGTGTGTCATTTAAATTGTGTTGCCTTAAAAACCACTACTTAAAGTGAGAGAGTTCATCCTGCTCTTGTTTCTCACGGTGTAGCTACATATTTACACTAAAGTCATGAATGTCTTAGTGTGGCTTGCTTACTGCCAATTGGTATTTTAAATGTCAATGAGGGAATCAGTTTGTTTTTTAGGACATGCCTAAAATGCTACAAAGTACTATTACTCAGCTATGTATTTACATCATGGGCTCTACTCTGTAAAATCATTGGTGTTAACTTAACTCGGGTCCATTTGGTTACATCTGTAGACTCTTGAGTTAAATTAACATCAGTTTTACTGTGATAACCTCAAATGGGTTCATTATACCTTTTGTATCACTGGTGCTGTAATACAATGAAAAGGGATAGTTACTGTGTTGCTGTAGAAATAGGTTACTGCAACATTTAGAACGTGTGTCTTTGTTTTTTTTCTGGATTCACATTTGGACTAACCATAATAAGCTGAAAATCTAGAGCTGGCTTGAGAGCTGTGGTTAAGGAGGAACATATCCGCTCACGTTGGTATCATCGGTCATGTGCTTTATCCCCTAGAGCTCTGTTACATTGACCACTATAATGTTATGTAATGCTAGCCCTTTGCATGCATTCTCATCTTTTCTTATCACTTTCTTGTCCTCATTTATGTCCTGCTACAGGGTTAATGCAGTTGTCACGTGTGATTACCTAGCATTGGTTTTACAGAACTATCACAAAGGGTTGAAGGACACACTTCTCATTCTTCAAATAAGATTCTTGCCTGGGCCCAAAGCCCTTCAGATGTACCTGGGATGTGCATGTTTTTGAGTTACTGGCACTCCTGTGTAAATCTCAGTCCATTTCTAAAATCTTGAGATGGTTTTATTGCGGCTCCTGAATAACAACTGGTGTGATTGACTCAGCTCAAAGTAACTGGATCCTTCACTATTTCAGTCTCCTTAATTGCTATGGTCTCAGCAGCTCAGATTTTTGTTTTTAAATTCTCTGATTTTGAAACGCCAGTGTTCTCCACCAGAACCAGGGTTATAATAAGTCAGCTTCATTTTAACATGCCAAAAAAGTTAATGTTTTCATCCAGGCAGCTTTACCTGCATTAATCATGTCTCCTCTTTAAGTCTGATGTATACTTCCCCGTACGACACAGCAACACGCTATGAGCTTGTACAACTTCTATTTTTGGATGTGTGACCAATGACCATCATACAACAAAGGGCTTATAAATCTCTCTCCTTTCTGTCTTCTGTCTCCCTCATCCTGCCATCTCCCATCTTCTCAAGTCCCTCTACAAGTGAATCAGTCTGCCCGGTGTTCTTCAATGAAATGTCATGAATTAAAAAAGAAAGCTGAAGTTGGCATATCGATGTGTTTTTTTTGGCGTTTCTTTTGTGTTGGTATTCTGACAGGTTTTGACTTCAAAGTATCGGCAGTTGTTTTGCTTTTCAAGAAAGCCCAGTCTGTTTTTATTTCAGTCCTCTGGTCTGCGCCCCCCACAGCCAAGCTCTGCCCCCACTGAGGTCTTGATGGACATTTGTCATTTGCACATGCTCTGCAGGGTAGGGGGTCAACACTGCCCCCACTTTTATATTTAGACTTGCAAGAGAGAAAGCTGATACTGTGTAAGCCTACTGTTCCCATGACTCGGTGTCTGTGCGCGTGTTGCTTGTCCTCTGAGGTTAAACCTAATAGTTCACTAAATGTAATCTCAAAGATAGCCCTGGAGATGGTGCATGCACACACGTTTATGTGTGTGAGGAATGCAGCAATATAAAACGTGTCTCTGTAGGCAAGCCAGATATATACTGTAGCCTGGCAGCAGCAGCTGACCAAACATTTTAAATCCATCCAAATCCGAAATATGTAGATACTTAAAAACTTTGCTCTGATTGTGTGTGTGTGTGTGTGTGTGTGTGTGTGTGTGTGTGTGAGTGAGAGAGAGAGAGAGAGAGAGAGAGAGAGAGATAGAGAGGGGGGGGAGGGGGAGGGAGTGGAGTGGGGGGGCATGTGTGTGTTGCGGCTCCCGGAAAAGCATGGACGTCACTGGCCGGCCTTTTACCATAGCTACACAACAGGGTTGCCATGTCCGCTTATTATAAGCGACTTTGGGCTTGTTTTTCTGTAAAGTTGCTTGTGAATATTGCTGCTTGCAGTTTTTTGGGCTTGTTTCTAAGGTGTAGTTGCTTATTTGGGCTTGGGTGTTTGGGGTGTTTTAAACCAGTGTTTCTCAAACATTTTCAAGTCAAGAACCACAACATTTATATATATTTGTAGTCGACCCAACCTTCTGAAAATATTTTGTGCCAGAGACCCCCATACAATATTTTGTGAATTTGAAAATATTCCTACATTTTCACTAGCAGATCTACAAGCTCACAACAGCTTGTAGATCGGCTATTTTCAAATAGCCGTAGCCTAGTTGCTTCTTTTGGGCTTGTTTTCATAGACCTGGTTGCTTGTCTCTGTCACACAATCTGGCAACGCTGCCACACACACTCAGTTCGGGAAGAGATGAGTTGAGGAACGTGTACGGACAGCTCCAGGTTCTGTAGGTCGGACTAGTAGGATCAAGCTGCTAGTTGACCAAAGAGACAAACTTTAGTTGTTCTGGAAACGGTAACAGAAGAGGCACAAATGCCACACTTGTTTACACGTTTCTACGGACCATGAACATGCACTTTACATGTATCCTAAACTACAATGTTATGAATGGGACTACAATACAACTACTGCTCTCCATGGAATCTGGATCATATGGAACCGCTGTGCCAATATGGAATTTAAATGCTCATGGATGTCTTAATTATTTTTTCTCTCACATTTAGGTCGATCTGAGTTTTATCCGCAAAGCCGGTCATTTCAAATAGATCAAGTAGACATTCACATGGCATTGTACCATTTTGGAACATTTTTTTACGCACGGCCTTCCCTGTGGATGACATGACGAATTCTCTAAGCTTTAAGCACTTTTTTCAAAAAAACGGGAGTTTAGGTTATTGGATTTTTAGATAGGCAATTGCATTTTTTTGGATTTTAAGTTTTATATTGTAAATCGGCAAAATAATTCAGTGTTTTTGATGGCACATGTCTGTCTTTTTAAACATCTGCGATCACGATGAAAGCTGAATAAACAAACACAACAAACACTTCTAAAGTTCTAATATATATATATATATATATTTGTTTTTCTTCTTCTCGTGCAAACAATTATATTAAAGTTTCGAAACCAGTTATCACTTTACAACCTCTCAGCTGCCTGCTAGTCTTTAGGGGGGGGTTGCCGTTAATAGAACCCCAGATCGTGTAACGCGCTGGGCGCTGGGCCCATCGTTAAACTTGGAGCGGTTACTCCATCTGTTGTGTGGATCCTATATCCTGATCCTTCCTGGTTTATAGTGGTTAAGAAGACCCGACAGGATCAGGTCCGTCTGTCCGCCGCCATGATGCTGCTGTCCCCGGTCGGGCTCCTGCTCTGCCACAGTGCCCTCTTTGTAGCCGGCCAGGGTATACTGATGGAGAGCGGCGGATCCCACCATGCCCACCATGAAGATCACCCGCGATATCATGGTGGCTTCCCCCCCGGTGGAAGCACCATGTTCAGCCCTACAGGTATGTCAAAGGGTCACGACACGTTCAGGCTTGTTGTGCCTCTAATTTAGTCACTGGCATCTGCGGCTCACCTGCAGGACGAGATCAAATGTCGAGGTCCCATGGGGTCATAGCATAAATAAGGTCTATGGATGGACATACAGCCTAATACACATCATCACATCCCCTGGTGGAAAAAGTAGGCATACTTAGTAAAAGTATCAATAGTGCAATGTAGATTTCAGTACTGGTATCAAAATGTAAGTACCAAAAGTAGAAAGTACTCATTCTGCACAATGTCCCATTTCACAAGTTTTCACATTTATACAAATCTTTTGAAAATAACAGATCTACAAGCTCACAATGCAATGCATTGTGAGCTTGCCTATAATAATCAAAATCTACAAAGTAATTAACTAAAGGTTTCAAATAATTGTAGTGGAGTAGAAGTACAATATTTGCCTCTGAGATGTAGTGGGGTAGAAGTAATCTTACAGAAAATTGGAAATGCTCCAGTAAAGTAAAAATACATCAAAATTATACTTAAGTACAGAACTTGAGTAAATCTACTTGTTACTTTACACCACTGCAGGTAGGTCACATTCAGTCCAGGTAGACTAAACTTGTGCCTCAAATTCAGTCACTGACATATTTGGATCACCTGTGGGTGAGATCAGATGTCGAGGCCCCTGGGGACAATACACCCAATACACATCACATCAATAGACTAGACACACCCCTAGGCTATGTGCTCGGGCCCTTTCCATACTCAACCAGTGCTGGACGAAGTACTCACAGTTTGTACTTAAGTAAAAGTATCAATACCACAGTGTAGAAATACTCTGTTACAAGTAAAAGTGCCAGTATTCAAAAGTTACTTGAGTAAAAGTACAAAAGTATTGGCATCAAAATGTACCTAAAGGGCAAGACCACTTTGGTAGAGGTTTATGTTGTGTAGTTACCTTGCCATGATGCAACTCCAAAGGTGGACAAGAAATAGAAAATGATTGCTCCATTGATTAGAAATTGATAATCCTAAATATACTCCTCATTGATTTACATTGTACGCTGAAACAGCTCTCAAAGTCACTCTTTTAGCCCGTAAACGAACACAAACAAAGTTGATTCAGACAATAGAGCATCAACAAACCCAGTACTGTTTGTTTTTTTAATAAAAATGATTTAGCTATTTTTATTAGGAAGAAAACCTGGATCTGATCTTCAAATAGTAAAATCAACAGGAAGTTGACATTTTTATAATTAAAGAAAAACATACTGGGTTTGGTGATGTTCTATTGTTTGAATCAGCTTTGTTTGTGTTCGTTTACATGCTAAAAGAGTGACTATGAGAGCCGTTTCACTGTACAATGTAAGTCAATGAGGAGCATATTTTGAATTATCAATTTCTAATCAATGGAGCAATTATTTTTGATTTCTTCATGGCAAGGTAACTACACAACCCAAACCTCTACCAAAGTGGTCTTGCCCTTTGGTAAGTACTCATCATGCAGAATGTACCCATTTCACAAGTTTTCAAATGTATAAAATGTCTACAAATCTTTAGAAAATAGCAGATTAACAACTTGTAGACTAACTTGTAGATCGGGTCATTTCAAATGGCCGAAGTATATAGGGCTGAAGTGGGTAATGTATGTTTTGTAATAATAATCAAAATCTACAAAGTTACTAGTAACTAAAGTTTCAAATATTTGTGGTAGAGTAAAAGTATAGTATTTGCCTCTGAGATGTGGAGTAGAAGAAAAGAATAATGAAAATTGGAAATACTCCAGCAAAGTAAAAAATACCTCAACATTGTACAGTACTTGAGTAAATGTACTTAGTTACTTTACACCACTGGGCTTGTGCCTCAAATACAGTCACTAACATCTTCGTCTCACCTGCAGCACAAGATAAAATGTCAAGGTCCCATGGGGACATAGCCCAATACACATCACATCACACTTGACACGCTCGGGCCCTTTCCATACTCAACTGACAGCTGAGGGTTCTCATCACTGGTGAGAAATGTTGGCCTCTTGAGAAATGCGTGTTTTATCAACAACCATGGCATTGATTTAGCTTTGGACTGACAGATATTTTATTTTTGTATCGATTCTGGCTTGCACACAAATGTTACAATCGATAAAATAAATCTCTGTCAGTCTTGGTCCAAGACTAGGATTGATGTTTAGTTCCATTCCATGGGCATGGGGCCCATATTGGTGCAAAAAAAAATGTATTCTAGTGTGGCTGGGCAGAGGAGACTACTGAGTGCAACATCCTAGTTCAGTGGAGGAATGGAACAAAGTGCATAATATACTCAAGTTCTTCTTAAATTTAGAGGTGCTTGCTTGTACTTGAGTATTTCCATTTCATGCTACTTCATATAGCGACGAGCGTACTCCTCTACATTTCAGAGGGAAATATTGTACTTTTTACTCCACTACATGTATTTGACTGCTTTAGTGACTTTGCAGATTTAGATTATTAATACAAATTATAAATCAACAATAAATTATTATATTTTTGTATGGGTTAAACTACCTAGGCTAAGTACTGTATATGAAGTCATTAGGTTCCACCTTTTCCAGCTGCAACTTTAAAGTGGTGAACATGAACACATTCATTATTAATAGTTATAGACAATAACATGATATACTGTATATGTTTCTGCAATGGGCATTCTATGGGCTACTTCTACTTTTGCTAATTTAAGACAATTGCAGTCAGCTAGCATTTTGTGGCATTTGTTTCAGCAAAGTCACGGTTGTTTACTTCTTTCTGCAGCCCCCCCCCCCAACATGACGCATTGAAACACTTCAATCAAATTAGTGTTGGTCCATTTTACTGGATTAAATCATGTTAGCCCACCACTTTAGCCTTATGGGCGGAATTTAATCAAACAGTGGCTAGCTAATTGTCCCTATACTTAAAGGTAGCGCAAGTGATTTGTTGTTGTAAAAAACACATTGTTTATTTATTTACTTACAAGTTGAAGCTCTATATTCTGATAGTAATCAGTGCTACAGAGTGTTTGTTCAGTAACAGGGGTCTCCCTATCTCTCCAGCTCTTTAGTAAACAGAAAATACATTTTCAGATGGGTTGCCAATTTCATCCAGAGAGAGAGTATCCATTTATCAGCTTAAGTTTTATAGTGTTCCAATTTTGTCTTCTAATGTGTTTGTGTCATCACTTGTTTATCCTGTATCCTGTATGAGTTCTATCCCCTGATTGGATAAAATTGGTATCCGACTTGAAAATGCATATTCTGTTTACTAAAGAGCTGGAGAGATTGGGGAGACCCCTGTTACTAGCAATGATTAGCCTACTATCAGAATATAAAGAAAATCACGTTTTGCACCTTTAACCTTGTTGGTTGGCAGTGGGTCTTAGCAACAGACCTTTGAACCACAACCCCTTTAACTGTATGAGTCACGGTCACGGAGAAGGAAAACGACTCTGACTCACCAAGAACATAATTATGAGACTAGACTAGAGGGCTGCTGGAAATACCATACATTAGAGCAGTGGTTTGCAACATTTTCAGGACACCAACAATGTGGACCCCAATTTCAAAATATTTTGTGACACAGACCCCCATAAGCGAAGATTTATGTTGTTAGATTAGATTTAGTAAATATGATATTGTCTCTACAGTATACTGTAGGTGGGGAGAGTGAAACCTATGAGCTAGGCTGGACAAGAACTCCAGCCGAAAGTGTCAAACCAGAACTACAGGAAGTTCTGGTTGGCTGGACAACATGTAGCATGTATGTGTGTACTTAGTTAGACGTTTTTAGGCAGTAGTTCTTTTCCAGGCTTTATCTTCTCATGAGATAGTAGATAAAACTGGGAATGAGGTTACCTATGAACCGAATAGTCATTCCTATACATGCTCTCATTGGACTAACTTCTGAAATAATAGTGACATTTAAATGGTTCCTCATTTTCCTGGGGACCGACTGGAACCCCCTCATGGGCCCATGGGAATCCCCGGACCTTACTTTGGGAACCACTGCATTTAGAGTGCTCAGTCATCATATTATACTTGTAAACATACAGCAAATAGGTACAGTTAAGTATGTGCACACATACAAAACCTTTCAAATACCTAAGTATAGGGTCTAGGAGGTGGTCAAATTATTTATACCAAATAATATACTGATAGATTTGCTGAGAACTCATCATTTTGTTACAATGTTGGTGGGATTAATAATTATGGTGACGATAAATGTTTTTATTTGAAAATGTCATTGTAAGTAAAGAGTGCCATTTGGAGATAATGGTTGCAAGTAGTTGCAAGGTAGCCTGGCATTGGCCAGACTGATGGCGTGGATTCACTCTCATGTTCTTCCCAGTCTGGCCTTTCGGCCCATAGGGAGCGAGTATGAGAAATCAGAAAATGATTTTGATGCTTTTCACTGTTGTACGGACAGCAGTTGAAACGCAGTCACTGATTGGCCCGATCATTTTCTGACCGCGGAGGAACGTGAGAGTGAATCCATGTTATCAGTCTGGTCAATGCCAGGCTAGTTGTAGTTGCAAGGAGTTGCAAGGAGTTGCAGTTGCAAGGGGTTGCGTTGTGAATCGTTGGTGTGAACTTGCCTTTACATTAAAATGTTATATTTATTTTAGCTATGGCTACAATGGCCTAGCTGTGGTGGCCACTCTTCAGAGTAAAAAAGGTCAGAGTGAATTGACCAAAATGGACCCAAAGACCTATATGATTTCAGGTAGTCAACCACGTCCATTCAGCTTAGAATCCATAGAGTAGTAATGATTTTGCCCATGCATGATTAGAATGGTGTTTCAATGTCTCCCTCGGTTGAATTGCACTGATAAAAGGAAGGAGGGATGGGAGTTTATTCTCATTCGTCGTTCATCCCAAATTATGACTGCACCATGAATGTTTACTATTAACACTCAGAGTTAAATGAACACTGAATATTTACTCTGTGCAATATGCAATAAACATGCATAAATATTATTCTCATCCTGCACCTGACTGGTGTACGTCAAAATCCTGTTAAAAGAAAAGTTCCATCAACCTTTTCCTTCCCTTTTCCCTGGACTGTGCAGACCCATGCATGATGGTGTCCCCACACTGTATGAGTGAGGCCGACCGCTACAGCCTGGAGGCCCTGAGGAACATCCACCACATGATGGACGATGACCAGGATGGAGGGATTGAAGTGGAGGAGAGTGTGGAGGTACACAAACCCACTCCTCTTTTAACTTAGCATCGGTTACTATATCAACAGAGGGGCGTGTGTGTGTGTGTGTGTGTGTGTGTGTGTGTGTGTGTGTGTGTGTGTGTGTGTGTGTGTGTGTGTGTGTGTGTGTGTGTGTGTGTGTGTGTGTGTGTGTGTGTGTGTGTGTGTGTGTGTGTGTGTGTGTGTGTGTGTGTGTGTGTGCGTGCGTGCGTGCGTGCGTGCGTGCGTGCGCGCGCGCACGGGTGAGTGTTTTTTTGTTTTTTTTTGTTATCTGGTTTTGAATTCAACTATCAATTTAGTTTATTAGTTAAAGACAAAACCAAAAACTAAGGGAATGAGTTCATTTAGTTTTCTTCATTTTGTTAGTTTTAGTTACAGTATAACTGTAATAGCCTTGGCATGTGTGTGTGCGCACGTCTCTTTCTGTGTGTGCGTATGTACTGTACGTGTGTTCTTGCATAGATGTGTGGAAGTGTGTTATGGGGCTGACGGAGAGGAAAATATCACAGACTAACAGATGTATGACAACAGGTGCTTTGATTTGATCCCACATTTGAATGCTACTTCAAGGATAGCAGCAGAGTAATCTTGTTTACGTCTACCATTTGTTTTGAGGCTCCAGTCCTATATTTATTCATAAGTCCTTGAAAAATGCTTGAACTGGCATTTGCGCAGTTTTCATTATTTGTGTCAAAAAATTAGATAAAGAATGAACAAACAGAAAAAGACAATGAATATATTAAACTTTGTTTCATTTTGCTGTCTCTAAGGAAAAGAGAAGTGTAATAAATAATGTGCTGCTGGAAATAGTCCCTAGATATGAGTGAATAATCCCTTTAAGGCAAACGTTTTCAGTTCAGATAGCAGATCAAACGTAAGAGTGTATTTGGAATTGACATGTTCTATATTTA
Source organism: Gymnoscopelus microlampas (assembly GCF_963454915.1). Classification (NCBI taxonomy): domain Eukaryota; kingdom Metazoa; phylum Chordata; class Actinopteri; order Myctophiformes; family Myctophidae; genus Gymnoscopelus; species Gymnoscopelus microlampas. The sequence goes on from NC_139939.1 coordinate 24,186,694, forward strand.
TTTCTTTAATTAGTGAACCAGTGTAGTCAGTGAGCCAAAAATATAACCGCATTAAGATTTGTCCAGTTGTTACAAAGCAAATCAGCTCTTGGTGTGAAAGAGTCCATTTGGCTGTGAAAGTGGATGCCTCAGTTTATCACGCACGTGCAAAAGTATGTATTTGTACATGTGGACATGCAATTTGATATTTTGCATGTTTTGGTTCCAGTCCAAAGTGATTAAGTGTTTTACCCAGAGTGTGAATGGACCCCTAGTTATTAGTAGGATTGGTTGTAAACTCAGAATTCCAGAATGTTATGGCGCTCCAGAATGTCTTCCAAGGATACACTATCCCACGGCTCGGGTTGCGGTAACCATAGAGACGGGAAGGGAGGGGCAACAGTTCCTCCGAAGACAGCCATTAGATTTCTACAGCCATCACATGAAGACTCCATTTACAGCCAAGGACACATTCCAAAACACACCCAGGGAGCCTCCTTGTGCACACTTACTCACAAATGTACACACATTTATACACAGCAGTGGTTCTCCTACTCTTTAATTTCAAGGACCCCATAACTCTGAGAGCGTACAAATGGAACCAACTTGACCCATAAGGGTCTATTTATTACATTCTCAGAGACGCAGACCTGTAAAGGTCTATTCTGAACCCCTCAAGGAACCCAGAGTGTCCCAGAACCCCATCTTGACAACAACTGATATAAAGTACACAACATACATGATTATACATCAACGCTGAATGAACGTGGTGGTAGATCCACTCCTACACAATCCTACATCGAAACATGAGAACATAAAATCTTAATCTTACCACATCTGACACTGATGTGAAGGCTGGACAGCTGAAACGTTTGTCCTTTCTTGTAAAGACATGGAGAAATAAAATAAACTCTCATTGCGACCCATCACTTGTTTAAACATAACATCTTGCAACAGCTAATTTATTTTGAATACTGAGTCGGGTATCTGTTCGGCTAATGTTGTCTCTCTGTGACCTCTAACCTTATGTATTGAAGTTAAATGGCTGATGAAGACTTTGACACCTCTCTCTCTCGCTCTCTCTCTCTCTCTGCCTGTCACTGTCTGTCTCTTTCTGTCATGTAGTTCATCATTGAGGACATGAAGCAGCAGCAGACCAACAAACACAGCCACTTGCACAGAGAAGATCAACATATCACTATAGAGGAGCTCTGGAGAGGATGGAAGTCGTCTGAAGGTGTGTGTGTGTGTGTGTGTGTGTGTGTGTGTGTGTGTGTGTGTGTGTGTGTGTGTGTGTGTGTGTGTGTGTGTGTGTGTGTGTGTGTGTGTGTGTGTGTGTGTGTGTGTGTGTGTGTGTGTGTGTGTGTGTGTGTGTGTGTGTGTGTGTGTGTGTGTGTGTGTGTGTGTGTGTGTGCGCGTGTGTGCGTGTGTGTGCGCGTGCGCGTTTGTGTGTACTGGTATCTTTATTAGAACTAATTGTCCTCACAAGGATAGACAGTTAGGGAAAGTTGCCTCAGACATTTTTCTAGTCCTCACTTTTCAAGAGGCTGTTTTAGGGTCAGAACTTATGGGTGTGTGTGTGTGTGTGTGTGTGTGTGTGGGGGGGGGGGGTCGGAATGTGCGCACCTGTGAGTGCTTCCGTGTGTGTAGACATGAATGCGTGAGTATATGTATGTGACAGTCAGGGAAAGGTGAGTGTGAAACCGTGTCTCTGACTGTCCAAAGTATTTAGCAATTCCCTCTCACACTTTCATCTCTCATGTGGCTTTCCCTTGTTGTTTCTTATCTCAGTTCACAACTGGACTCAAGAGGAAGTGCTTCGCTGGCTAAAGGATTTTGTGGAGTTGCCACAGTATGAAAGGAACTTCAAAGACTTCAGGGTCAATGGGAACACCCTCCCCAGGTGAGGGCAACACTATTGCCAGTGCATATGATCATACAGAAGGCACAGCTTTAAAAAGTAATAGTATTCGTAATTTTCAGTTCCAAAGATTTGGTTAGGCTGAGACATTTGGTTTTGTTGTGGTTACAGTAAGTTATTTGGTTAAAGTTTGGTCAATGTTAGTGTTAGCTTCATGTCAAAATACTGCCTGCTTGAGTTTGCATGGTCCGCTTTTGAATAGTAATCTATGATACGAATTAAGGTAGAGAACTTTCCGTTACTTGAACTACTAATAAGCGCCAAAATACCGATACAGCCATGCAATGTTTCAAATACTTTAAATTCACACAAAACATTGTAGAAACAAATCAATTTTGCTGTAGGCCTACATTATGTATCGTAAGGTAGAAGTGTTTAGTTCCCAGGGGGGAAATTGGTCGGGCAGCATGGTACTATATCACTTGTTTGTGTGTAGGATTGCAGCCCAAGAACCTTCATTCCTGAGCGGCCACCTCAAGGTCCAGGACCAGAGAGACAAACAGAAGCTTAGCATCAAAGCTCTGGATGTGGTGCTGTTTGGACCACCCACACGTAAGGAGAACACCACTCAAACTTCTTTACCTTCTACCCTTCTACCCTCATTTAATCAGTTTCCATTTAACCTGGCTTTACCTTACTGTCCTCTGTCTGTGGCTTTTCCTCACTCTCTTAACAATGGGCTGATTTGTTTGGATTAGATTTGAATCTATATTATTTAGAGATACACACAGCACAATTTGTCTGGAATTATCCATTTAAACAAAGGCTATTAATCTACGATTCAGACATTGCACTTGTTAAATCTGCAATCTGTTAGTTTCATATTGAGCTGTCTATGAACTGAATGCCAAGGACCTCAATGGAAACAAGACCGCAAGGACCTTTTAGACAAAGTATTATAAATGTAATTGTGATGTTTAAATCTTTTTGCCTAATAAAATATGCAATCAAACAAAGCTAATAGAGCACACCTACTTACTCAGTGGGGATATTGAATTTTGACCTTCAGACAGTACCACTTGTTAACCAGTAGTGGTCATACCCTACCACAACGTCTACATTTCTCAATAGAAGAGCAGCGAGACCAAATAAAGCCACAATAACACTTTATTCACACAAAAAAAATTACACAGAGGAGCTTTAAACTCTATCTTGAATTTGAATTTATAGCACACACATTGACACAATTTAGCAAAATCTTGGTCTAAAATGAAGTTGAATTCCTGTTCCCCTGTTTAGGTCCTCCTCATAACTACATGAAAGACCTGCTGCTGATAGTGTCTGTGGTGATGGGAGTCGGAGGCTGTTGGTTTGCTCAGGCCCAGAGCAAGTCCAGCAAGGTCCACATCACCAAGATGATGAAGGACCTGGAGAGTCTACAGACAGCCGAACTAAGCCTCAGAGAGCTACAGGAACAGTGAGTATACTCTGTGTGTGTGTGTGTGTGTGTGTGTGTGTGTGTGTGTGTGTGTGTGTGTGTGTGTGTGTGTGTGTGTGTGTGTGTGTGTGTGTGTGTGTGTGTGTGTGTGTGTGTGTGTGTGTGTGTGTGTGTGTGTGGGCGCGTGCGTGCCAGTGTTGATTTTGACAGCACATTTTGATTAGTTTTAGTCATAGTCTTTTGAATGAAATTCCATTTAGTTTTAGTCATATTTTAGTCATCTTTTAGTCATATTTTACTGTTAGTCTAGTTTTAGTTGACTAAATAGCTTAAGGTTTTAGTCGACTAAATCTACAGTTGATTTAATTCGACTAAGATGTATTTTGGCGGTGCCTTGATGGCGTCATAATGGCTGCTTTTACACTTGGTTGCATGCTGAAAATAGCCGATCTGCGTTGTGAGCTTGTAGATCTGCTATTTTCAGAGAGCAACGCCCAAGCGCAAACAAGCATAAAATGACAAATGACTTGTCTTTTAGTTCTACTGGATCTCTTCTCCACTAGTCCCTCCCTGACATTCAAGTCTAGTTCTTATTTGTTGATGAAATTGTCAATATATTTAGTCTTAGTTTTAGTCATCGTAGCTTATTTTTTATTTAGTTTTCGTCAGTGAAAAAAAGGTAGTCGACAAACATTCTTCGTCATAGTTTTAGTTGAGGAAATCAACACCGGCGTGTGCGCACTCAAAATAATTGTTTCATTGTGTTAGACTGGAGCAAGCCCAGGAGGAGAAGCGCAACGTGGCCGAGGAGAAACAGAACCTGGAGGAGAAGATGAGAGACGAGATCATGGGGGCCCAGGAGGAGGCCCACCGCCTTCATCAACTGAGACGGGGAGCAGTCAGTGAACTCAGCCGGCTCAGATACGCTGAGGAGGAGCTGGAGCAGGTAGCCATGCCGTAGTAGAGCACCGTTTCCCAAACAGTGGGTCGGGACCCATGTTTGGGTTGCGGGACCAATATTTATGGGTTGTGAGTAAATATCCCCCTTTTGTTTTTGTTTCTCCGTTGCCTACATAAAAGAAATAATATATACATATTATTTCAAAAGACTTAAAAGTTTAAACAAAGAAATCACAACTTTTGATCAATTAAAAACAATTCCATCATTTTTCAAAAGTATTTCATAAATAAAATAAAAATAAATAAATAAACGTTTAAGAAGTAGTGAAAATAGCAGATCCAGAAGCTTGCAACTCTAGTTTGGGTCCCGGGCAAACATCTTGAGCTAAAAAGTTTGAGAACCACTGCTGTAGATCGAGGCTCATTAACAGTAGCACAGAACTTCTTTTACTAAAATATGATTATAAGACCATAGACCCTATTCAAGACCATATCATCACTGTTGAATAGAAACATTTTTTCTAAATATTTAAACTTTTTTTTATTTCTTTGTTTTATTTTGTAAATTAGTAACCTACTTCGTAGTTTCACAGTGTTGCCCAAAAGTAGCGAAAATAGCAGATCTACAAGCTCAAAGCGTGCTGAAAGATTCTGACACGTTTTATTTAAACGACAAGCCTAAAATAGAGACGCCAGGTTGAAAGTGGTTAAGTCTGTCTGTGGGTTTTACAATAATAACTATATTGTATCTATTGGAACTAGTTCTTTTTTCCATTCCCTAAAAACTCACGGTTTTGGACATACAAGGTTTCTGCCTGTCAGCTGCGATATCTATAGTAGATCTTCTCACCACACTGCTGAGTAACCTCTTTGATATCAGCATTGATGAATACTTGATCAATCCAGAGGCCCCTGACATTTGGACTGGTGTGTTATTATCCCTCAGGTTCGTGGAGCTCTCAAGCAGGCAGAGAAAGACATGCAAGCTAGCTGGACCGCAACAGAAACCCTCCAGCTGTGGCTGCAGCTGACCCACGAGGTAGAGGTCCAGTACTACAACATCAAGAAGCACAGCGCTGAGCTACAACTGGGCAGTGCCAAAGAAGAGGTAATGGATCTATTCGTCTGTCTGTCTGTCTGTCTGTCTGTCTGTATCTCTTGATCTGTCTATCTGTGTATTTATCTATCAATCTATAAATCTATTAAATGTATTTATCGCTTTAGTCTATGAAGTGAGAGGCTAAGATGTGTAACGGTGTCCTTTATGTGAATTGAATCCAGGCAGAGAAGATCAAGAAGAAGAGGAGTTCATTGTTTGGAACTCTCCATGTGGCTCACAGTTCCTCTCTGGATCAGGTGGACCACAAGATACTGGAGGCAAAGTTAGTTGGACAACAATGTCCGTTGTGTCGGATGTTTTTGTGTGTGTGTGTGTGTGTGTGTGTGTGTGTGTGTGTGTGTGTGTGTGTGTGTGTGTGTGTGTGTGTGTGTGTGTGTGTGTGTGTGTGTGTGTGTGTGTGTGTGTGTGTGTGTGTGTGTGTGTGTGTGTGTGTGAGAGAGAGAGAGAGGACTGAGAGAAGTAAATGTATGTATTGGTGTGTTTTTAGGGTTAAGCACCTTGCACATGAACAGCATCAGTCCCTCTGGGTTATGGAACATAAACAGCAGACAGGGACATCCCTCTCTGACATGGCTATGAAAATGATAATGCATGTACGAAACATCTGACAGTATTTCAAGATATCGATGTGTTTTGTGTTGTGATTGCCATTTGGGACGCTGACTTTGGAAAGCATCCCTGTTGGATATTGAAACATAACAGTGATAAACAGAGAAAAATGTCCGCAATGTAGTGCCAGAGAACATTAAGTCCGGGATACATATCCATATGAGGGTCTGGATAATAATTCAGTATTGTGAAAACTAATATGGCGGTACTCAGGTGTGTCGTATTGTTTTGCACAGCCCTTCAGTACATTGACAAACTGGAGCCTGTGAGCATGTTGACTGGTGTGATGATGGTCTGTCTCCTTTGCCAAAATGTTAATAGCTACCTTTATACCTAGTACTGTTAGAATGTTTAACACTCGCAAATTATCAACAATGACCAAACTTTCATGCCCTTTTTAAGTTTCCTGTTCACTTTTACTTTTTGCTATTTTGAGTACACTAATGTTGATGCTTTTTTGCCAAAGAAATCTGCATTTTTATTTGTATTAATTGTTTCTGTTTCTTATTGATGAAGCCTTGAAAAACATTAAATCTAGGGAATTGTTTTGCTACACATTTTATTAACTTTGTCTTCTATTAATTTCCGTAACCTCAACCATTTCATTAGCTTTTAACAATTAAAATAGAACATGGCCGTTGTCAGCAGTCAAACAATTACTTGTCAATAAATGATCATGAATAAATACTACATTGGGTTGGTCACGACAAGCACGGATCAGTATTTCTGGGTCATTGTCGAACAGGTTTGTGCAACCCTGTTTTATAAATACTTCTATACGCTCCACAGAAACTCCCTGTCTGAGGTGACGGCCTGCCTTCGAGAACGCCTCCATCGCTGGCAGCAGATTGAGCGTATCTGTGGCTTGTACCTCATCAGGAACGCTGGTCTGACAAACCTCACAGCCAAACTCTACTCAGACCCCAACGCTCTGTGCTTGGCCAGGATAGCTCATCCATCTTACTCCAGGAGCCACAGCTCCGAGCATGGATCTATGGAGGATTTGTCCTTTGAACCTGCGTCTCCCATTATTCCACAGGCGCCAGGTGGGTAACACAAATGACAGTTACAGTGATGCTAGTGATGAAAATCTTTATTTTGCACTCTTGTTTCATGAAGAAGAAATCTTTATATTGTCAGTGCCATGGGACTTTTAACCCATTGAGACCTGGAACGCATCTGTGTCATTTTTTTATTTGAGCTGAAAAGCATTATTTTGCACTTTGGCTAAATAGCAGATATACAAGCTCATAGCGCGGCACCGAGTGCCGCGCTACGAGCTTGTAGATCTGCTATTTTTGAAAAATCGTGAAAATGTGTACACATTTTTTTATATATATATTATTTTAAAACGACAATTTTTAACTCAAATCTTTGCTACTGGGGGGTCCCTGAAACAAAATATTTTGAGATGGGGGTCGGCGGCCAAATTTATATAATTTTGGGGGTCCTTGACATGAAAAAGATTGAGCACCGCTGATATAGAAACATACGCTTTTTCAGAATACTGCTGGGATTTAGGAGACATTTGTAGAGTCTTCAGGTCTTAATGGGTTAAATTATTATTCTATGTATTTTATTATGATTATTATTTAAGTAACAGAAATATATTAGTAAGATATACCGTTGGAATTGATCATAAGCATTAAAATGGTGAAAGGAAAAACTAATATAATATTTTTGCCTTTAACTCCAGTTCCACCAATGAAGCGCTCCCCTCGGACTCAGGGTTCCACCAGTTGCCGTTCACGCCGGTCAGGGGTCGTGACCCAGCCCTCGATCTCTATGATATCTACTGACCCTGACCTTCTGGTCCCCATGCGAGCCCCGCTCCCCTGCTTTGAGGAAGAGGAGTCGGTGTTCATCTACAGTCATAAGAGAAAGTGCGTCCTGCAGCCCAAGGCTTTTTGGGACAAATATGTTTTGCTGTTAAATTGTGCTGCTTTTAACTACAGCATTGCTGTGTTGTAATGAGTGCTGCACAGACAGACACTCATCTTACCTTCCTTCTTCTTTTCCTTTTCTCCTATTTTTGTCATCGGCAGAGACTCCTTGGAGATGTTTCCAGACACAGACTTCATCGACCTGTCCTCTCGCAAGATCTATCGTGATGAGGTGGAGATGGATTCCATTGAATCTCCTGTGCGTAAGACCTCTGCGGAGGAGACAGAGGCTTCCGCAGATGTTGCAAGCAGGAAGATGGTGAGAGATAAATCTATAGATTCTACAGATTCCCCATTCACAATGGTATCCAAGGAGGAGGCTTTGATGGACACTGCCTCAATGAATATATATGCAGATAGAAGTGAATTATCATTGGATGTTGACAGAAATATGCCTCGTAATGAATTAGATACACCATTAAATGTGGCAAGAAGAAAGATATCCCGAAGCACGATGGGGGGTTCGATGGACACTGCCTCAAGAAAGATGCTTCGGGATGAGTTTGAGCTTCCATTTGACTCACTATCCAGGAGGATGACCAGAGATCCAAAGGGAATGTCTATGGACACAGGTTCCAGAAACTTTGGTCGGGATAAAGGAGAACCTCAACTCGATTCTCCTATGAGAGCAATGCCAAGGGACAAAGTGACTGAGAGTGCTTCAATCCCAACAAGAAGGTTATCTAGAGATGAAGAGGAATATTCTACAGATTGCCTCTCCAGAACGATGCTACCCAGAGAGAAAATGGAAGCGCTCATAGATCCCTCTTCCCGTAAGGTCTTTAGAGAGAAGCAGGAGATGGGCTTAGAACCTGCGGCAAACAGGAGAATACTGAGAGATGAGCTCGACATGTCCACCACTTCTCTCGGAAGAAGAATCTCCAGAGATATGGTTGACAGTTCCATTGACACACCTACAGGAAAGATCTCCTGTGACGGAGTTAACGTTGCCATGGAACTTCCTATGTCGAGGATGCTGATGGAGGACTCTGCAGCATCTGAATCAAGTTCGGCTTCGGGTCGTACCGGACAGCCCGACCTTACCATGGACTCCACTGCACCACGGAAAACATCCTCTGAGCCTTTCAACCCCGGCCCGTTAAACCAGCTTGTATACGATGGAATCCTGGAGAAGTCTTGCATGTCCATGGCTTCCATCCCAGCTGGCCTGTCTGCCTCAACACCCAACCTGCCTCAGAGCATAATGAGGGGAGAGGTAGAGCCACCATTACCACCGCAGAGGGTGGCCAACCCATCCGTCAATACATCACCCTCTGAGAGTAGAGCGGAAAAGAGCAAGGATAAAGAAAAGAGCAAGAAGTCTTCAAAACTCAAGAGCCTGTTCAAAAAGAAAAAAGATTCAGCCACAGAAAGGCTTCAAAGTGGTCTCCAGAAACTCTGAATCTGAGGCGTGATTTTGTTTTTATATTTTGTGTGAAACTAGGATGTTTCTCAAGGATAATAGCCTTGTATGAGTATGTGACATGAAAAGAGACACGAAAATGTACCGACAGACATCATCTTGAAGCTGGAATTAGTTTTTCTTTTTTAAAGTCTGTGCTGTTTGTAAACACGTCACATCACATGACTCAAATGACATCAAAAGAGGCAAAGTAGAGCACCGTGGATGCTCTATGAATTTTATTTGAAAGAAGAGATGGAACTGGGCACACATGAAAAATGTAGTCTGGCTGAAATATGCAGACATTTTATTTGATGGAACGTTTTTTAAACATAAGAGAAGGAAAGAAAAGGTACACCTTTATTTATCCCACCGGGGAAATTCTATTTCAGCTTCACCGAGCTGATGGCTGCTCAGATGATCATGATAAGTTATCAGCAGGAGCTGATTAAATTAAGTGTCGGGGACACTTGGACATGTATGTATAGTATTGGGAGTACCGTGGGAGACAACCACTGACCTTCTGATTAGAGATGGCCTCTCTTCCCACAAAGCTACGGCCACCCGAATAATCAAGTGGGATGTCAAGTTTAATTGAAAGTGATATATGTTTTTTTATATGATATATTTGATATAATATGAAGCTACATTTTTGTCTTTGTTGAGTCTTACGTTGACAGAGGATAGGTACCATGCCTATTTAGATACTTACATTGCAATATTCTGGTTGAAGCAAAGTATTTTTGAAAGGTGTTTTCTGTTTAACAGAAATAGTGCTTAAAATGTAATTTTAGCCTTACTTTTCATATTGGGTCATTTTATTTTCCCAATATGTATTATTTGTTTAGTCTAATTGAAAACTTGTTTTCAACATATGTTTGAAATAATGTTTATAAACCTTTTGCTTAGTAAATTAATTGAGCTTTGGTTGAGAGAGAGAGTAGTATAGGTAATTAAGTAATAGCCTGCCCTGCAGCTTATCTTACTTCTTCTTGACTTAAAAGCATTTAGAGTGGTTATGATTTTGAATGAGCACATTTCAATGCTTTATGATTTTGGAATATTACTATTATCATTATTTTCAATTTCATTGTTTACAAGCTTGAGATTAGTGTAGTTTATAATAGAGAATTGAGATATATTGAGATATATCACGTTAATCAGTCCTTAGATCTCCTAATTATAATGTTTAATGGTTGCTTATTTATTTATTTATTTTTGACTCTTTTTGAGTCTTAAAAGCAAAGCCATTACGACATAATGTTTTCCGCTGGAAGTTCTAGACAAGGATGTGCACTGAATTGTTATTATAGCAAGTCTGCTGATATCTCATGACTCCTCATAACAACTTTGGAATAAAAATTGGAGATGGTGGGGAATGAATGAGATTGCTTGAACTATGACATTTTACAATACTCATTGTTGTCCTTAGTAGAGGACAATAGGTTTGTAGTTATTATAATTCATATTATGACAATAGCCACCTTGTTTTACCATCTTTATTTCAAAGAGATAAGCAATCAAAATGACAAAGAAACACAGGGTTTAATGCTGGAAAAGTATTATAATTATTATCATTAATCCCCCCCCACACAAGACACAAAGTTCTTTCAGAGAACACAAAATGTATATAAAGAAACTAATATAACAATAATACCAATATAAAAGTGTGTGTGTGTGTGTGTGTGTGTGTGTGTGTGGGTGTGGGTGTGTAGGTGTGTGTGTAGGTGTCTGTGTGTGAGTGTGTGTGTAGGTGTCTGTGTGTATGTATGAGTGTGTGTGTGTATGCGAGTCATCATATACATTCACTATGAGTTAAACAAATAAAAAAAATGGATGCATAAACAACAATAAATGATTAAAAGCAGCAACAAAACAACAGTTAAATTGAATATTTTGTAACATTTTATAGTGTAACAGCTTTTGCCATGTGGGAAAAGCCGTTCCATAATTTGTTGGTAACCCTAAATCGAAATTTCATTAGGGTTCTACATAATAAAGTTGAGAAACATCCTTTTGAAATAATGCTTGAATGTTTCTATTGTTATTTTTCAGTTGAAGAGAAAAAATATTTAATGAGGAAGCTGTGGATTTTTGCTCATTTGTGTGTCCTTTTTTTAAGTGGATGCCTACAGTAGCCCCATACAACAGCATAACAGAGTGATGACAATACCTCTGCTGTCAGTGCTGCAGTGATGGCTCTTTGGTATGTGGCTTAATCGCTCCACTAGAGGTCAGCTCAGGCTCATTAGGAAATACATACATCAGGGCCTCTCTGTTCTGTATTAACAGTATACATGCAAGGCCCTTGCTAGCAATTTCAAAATGAAAACACACACACGCGCACACACACGTGCACGCGCGCGCACACGCACACACACGCACACACAAACGTTTTAACCATGTTTAGGTTGTACAATGAAAAAACGCCCAGAGATTGTCGGGTCACAGTTGTGCCATTTCATATTACTTAATTATATTTGCACATACCTGGAATTTTGTCCTCTGAGTTTTTGAGAACATTTGTCTGATAACAATGGACGCTATCATTATTACTACAGCGTCTGGGGAGGGTGTCCAAAATCACTCCCTACTTTACAGTGAGTACACCATTTTTTACTGGTGTCTAAATGTATAGTGATACTTGTTATACTATCTTATCCCACAATGCATTGTGAAAAGTAGGGTACAACCAATGGTCCCTATCGCAAACCCTATCTACCATCATGCATTGCGTAGAAAGAAAAATGCTGATGTTTATCTGGCCCGGGACAGCAATGACGTCATTATTTTTTCTTAATTTTTTTCTTTCTAAATTTAGAGTAGCCAATAATTGTTTTACCCCTTTTTCTCCCAAATTTAGTCGTTATGCCAATTGATTCCTCCCCACACACATGTCTTCTGTATTGTTACTGCTGTCATATCCTACTGACTGCCAGTGAGGAGCCCCCACCAGGAGGATGTAGAGCCTTTGTCCTACTCCTCCTGCCCAACCCTCCCCGCTGACAGGTGCCGCCCCAGCCCGTAGGAGTACGTGCAATGACCATTATCACCTTCCCCGCCTGGCTTCCCTCCCCGAACATGAGCCAATTGTGTTCGTGTAGACCCTCGACAAAACCGGATGCACCACGGTGGATTTTAACCGACAACCAGGTGGTGGTGGGCAGGGACTTTACCACTGCGCCACCCAAGCACCTCAATGACGTAATTAACGGTGACCAGTATCCAAAATGAGTGAGTGATTTCAGACACAGCCACCTGGCCGAGCCAAGGGTCAAATTGGTGACATTCCTATTCCCAGACAGTCTCTCTACCCTCTCAGCTATGGCCACCCAAACAGAGGAGAGAGTGTGAAGGCACTCCCCCACTAACAGATATTATGCAGTAAGGATCCCTCTATTTGAGGGATTCCCAGTGTTCACCGTGGCCTGAGTGCCCTGGCCACGTCTCGCCCTGGGTGAATGTCCTTGGTGATCAGCATGTCTTCCCTGTGAGGTAACACACGTATCACTGTTTCTCCTCTGACGTTCTTCCCTCCTCCTACGGTTGGACTCTGGTTACAGCATTAAGAGAAATTAGAGAACACATAAATCTAAAAGTGATGGATTTATGTATATAAATCGTACAAGCATGTGAGTCTATATAGTTGGATCACAATTCTCATCCATTTGTACACTCTCTGTCAGAGTTACATTAACACAGAGGATTTGACACTGTAGTCCCAATAATCCAGAAAACTGTATCAAACGACAGTGGCCGTGGCGTAATTGCATATCAAACAGGGGGTCCTTGAAATGAAAAAGATTGAGAATCTCTGATGTAAATGATGACCTACCACAGATGGTTCCAATATAGTAGGCACTTGGCAGGAGCAGAAAAAGCAGAAGTCTGGAGAGAACTAACAGGAGCCAGCTCACACTGCAGTCACAGCTCACACCGTTGATCTCAGATAGAGAATGATCTGTTCATATTGGATGATTAATGCCACATGGTATTAGTACATTTCTACTACGGTCATATCTAGCTCATGCAAATATTAGACCCTCCAGAAAAACGTGTACAAAAATGTTTGATTATGTGGGCTAAAACTCTTAATTATGCAGGCTAAAATCCTTGATTTTGTGATGAAATATGCGGGGGGTTTTGCAATTTTATGCTGTGAAATTGCGTGAATTTGCGAAATATGCGGAAAGTTAGTTGTGAAATATGCGGCAATATGCGAAATATTGAAATATGTGAAAAGTTGCGAAAAATTTGAAATATGTGAAAAGTTGCGAAATATGCGATGCGATATACATATTGCACATATTGCACATATTATGCGATGTGATGCGCATATTATGCGATACGCATATTATGCGATGCGGCCTTTTTGAAAAAACATTACCCCCGCATAATTATGCAGCATTATATCATATTATGCGGTAAATTATGCGATCACATAATCGCATTTTTCTAAAATATTTTAGATTTAAGAATAAAAAAAAGCATACATATATGGAAAAGTAATTATACTAGAACATTAGTATTCGATAAAAAGGCACTGAAAACATTTCCTAGCAATTATGCTATCAATTAAGTTTTCAATTAATCGAATAATCGAGAAGCACACACACACACACACACACACACACACACACACACACACACACACACACACACACACACACACACACACACACTATTATTATTATCATCATTATTATCGGCCTGTATATCAAGAAAATGATTAACCACTGTTGTATACTAAAAATAACGATCTACAACCCATGATGGAGCCTCTAATAACATGCCCAAATGGATCTATTTTTAATTTGTTATTTTATTAAATTATCTATTATCATTTATTTTTTATAATCGATTCAATCGATTAGTTCGATTAACTCTTGCATTTTAGGACTACTTCTTTCCTCATCCACCAGTATGTCTACATGCTAAAAGCTACATCATTCCTACTCTGGGAATACCTTCTTTTTTATGATCTATTTGTAATTATGGAAAATTTCCTAATTCATTGTACATATAAGATAAAAATAAATAGGTGGATCAAAAATACTTGAATACTGAATTAAATCCTTGTGGTGAGGTTATGTAGGATGTTTTCCATCTAATTTTATAATTATCCTCTACTGTAACTTTAGTTCCACAGTAGTAGAGACCCAGGTCAGATTCAGTTACATTCTCTATCAGCAGATCATAGGATTTAGTAGATTGGTTCCACTTGATTTTCAAAGAGGAATAGAAATCTTTAATATATCACTGCTGTAATTTAATTTTAAGAGTAGGTTGTTTTTTATGAGAGCAGTTCCTGAACCGCACAATGACAACTGCAGTTAATAGTTTGTAGTCACAGTAGTGTGCTCCTGGTCTGACTCATCTGCACTTCATAATATTGGAAATCTTAGGAAAACATTTTTAATCATTGAACATACGGTAAAAATGTAAATAAATAAAAGGAAGCAGATCAAAATACTTACTGAAAGAAATCCTTGTGGTGACATTACCATATGTGTAAACTGTTTTCTGTCTAATTTTATCAGTATCCTCCGCTTCAGCATGTATAGTTCCGCAGTAGTATAGTCCCAGGTCAGAATCAGTTACATTGTTTATCAGCAGATCATAGGAATTGCTAGATTGATTCCACTTGAAAGTAAAATAGGAAGGATTTGTTAAATTCCGATTAAATCCCCCAATTTCACCTAATTTTGGTAATGTGGACACAACAAGAGTAGGTTGGTGTTTATGAGAGCAGTTCCTGTACCACACAATGAAAACTCCACGTAATTGTTTGCAGTCACAGTAGAATGTGATGTTGTCTCCTGGGCTGACTGTCATCTTCACTTCAAATCCAAAGATCCCATCCTGACTGATGTAAAGAACACCTGGAACCCAAAAGCAATGAAAAAAAGAAAATGAAGCATATCATAATGCTTACTTCAACTCCACCAAAATAAAAGAAGACCATGGAATACCACAGTTAATCTTAATTATTGGATTATCAAAGAGAATTAAATCATAATTATTTCCTCAATAATAATTAAAGTTTACCTATTAGAGCAGCTAAAAGCAGATGCAGTTTTCCCATGTCTGATGGTGGCGTGAAAGTTGACAGTGACAAAGCTCTTTGATACTGATGTCAAATATGATGAGCAGACAGACTCCTACTAAACGATAATCAAACTGTGATTGGTTAGTTGAGTGGCATGTTTTCTATGTCACCTGAGCTGTATGAAGCGTTGGAACCTTGTTGTGGTAAATGGTTTAACGTATACAATCAGACAAAGCAAAACTCTCCACCCCTCAGGCCTAATTCAACGCCACATGTTCCGTTGCAGATTGTAACAGAATATTTTTTTGCTCTTGTCTTTTCTCTTTTTTTCTTTACTATTATTCTGCATCAGTATAGCTACATTGTCTGAAGAAAGCCGAGCAAAAACAAGTTTTACTAAGTATGTGCCAGTGCACAAAATGTCACAATAAATGCACAAAATGTCACAATAAACAACAAGCTTGAACCTTCAGCTACAGTACCTGAGGCTGTACACATGTTGGGCCCTTTTCACCATGAGTGGTGAGTATGTCTCATGTGAAGTCATTGGAGGATGTGTACACTGAGGAATTTGAATCACTGACCCTCTCCAACACCATGGGTGGATGCGGTGACATTACCATATGTGTAAAATGTGCACATAATGGTCCGGATCCAATGAGATTTTCATAATTTTTAGACATAACTTGTGAAACGGGACATTCTGCATAATGAGTACTTTCTACTTTTGGCACTTAGTATATTTTGATGCTAATACTTTAGTACTTTTACTCAGGTACATTTTGAATTCCGAACTTTTACTTGGATTGTCTGTCCTGATGAAGGTTTCTGACAGTGTGCGGGTCCTCTTCTTTGATTTAACCATCAGAGATCTCCTTCTGAATTGTGCATTTTTTTTTACTTAAGCACCTGTCGCCAACCTTTGAGGTGTACATCGGCCTCCTTCACAAAAGCTTGGAGTACAAGTCAAAGAACAGAGTATTTCTACATTGCAGTATTGATACTTTTACTTAAGTAAAACATTTGAGTACTTTTTCCACCACTGGTAAAATAGCTAAAGGTTAGTCTACTCTAGAGACTAGTAGAGGTGTAGAGCCTACTTTGCTACTGCAGACTCATTTCTGATTTATTAATAACCTCGTGGACAAATATATATACTTTATGAATTGATTTGCTATATATAATTGATATAATATGCCATATTGGTCCGAATCATTCATTTTGTGGACAAATATATAGACTATGACTTGATTTGATATAGTCTAAATGATAAAAGAACCTTTTCGGTTCACGTATATGCGTTCTCATCCACTGATGGAGCTGTTATTTTAATGTGGGTCCCATCTATAACCTACATCCAAGCAAGTCTGGAAAGCCTGCCACAGTATGGAACTTGTGTCTGGTGTCATTTAGTTTTTTGTTATCCACTCCACTGGCATGTACACAAAATCATTGATGCGCGTGCACAGGGCCAGCGCAACCCGTATATAGGGATCGGGCGAAAGGCGTGGCCAGGCCCAGAAGGACCTATTTCCGGTGGCCATCTTGGATGATCACTATAACAAAGCTGCAGCTCGTATCAACAACATTGACAGTTACTCACGACGTGTCCTGAACGCATACACTAAAGGACAGAAGATGGACCGGGCAATGCGTGACAGAGAGATACCATACAGAGAGGAGCTGAACGCGGACGCAAAGGCTACCTGGAAAAACACTGCCCTGCACACGGTAGACTTGTGCATGTCTGTTATTTTCATAATGCCGTCTCTCTTAAAACAGAGTCTGGCAATAGATGTCAACATCATCATAAATGTCCAGTGGATGTCTCATTTGTGTGGTGCAACAGCTTACATTTTAGTAATGTGTAAGTCTTGACTTAAAAGCCATTTACGCTATAACTAGGCTAAGTTTGAACTTAGTATGAGATGGTGCAACTGGGCCCGAGGTGTAGCCTATAATAAGGGGTGAAATTACTCTGTGCAAGCTTCCCACGAATTGCAGTTACATTTTAAATAAAGACTGTTAACAGTATATTATAAGACTGTATATGGTATATGCAAATATTAGAGAAAATAAGAATAAAACTATAAAAAATAGGAACTTATATTGAATATACATAAAGTGTGTGACAGTGTTCCGCAGTCTCTTGTGGAAATAGAAAACATCAAATAGCAGCAGATATCAAATATGCAAAAATGACTATATTATGTAGCTGTAGAGTGAGTGAGTAGCAATGTAGTGAGGCTGACATGGTCATATATGGCCAAATTATTAACAAAACAGGATCAAAAGTACAGCAGGTAGGCCAGATATCGTCAAAACGCGTCGCTTTCTTGCCGTGTTTTGAGATGTAGGCCTACAGATCTTCTACTTTTGATGCTTTTGTGTGATGCTGTAGTAGAGCTACAATTTTCACAATATTTATCTATGGAACCAAGTCAAAACAAAACTTTATGCCTCAACTCCTATAATTCCAAGTGCTTATCAGAGTGGGGGTCTCCGGGTCAAATATGATTATTTTGGGGGGTCGCGGCCTGAAAAGGTTGAGAACCACTGGTCTAATGACCTGGTGGAAACTGTCCCTCTGTTCAGGGGTTCACAAACCTTTCGGCTCAAGACCCAAAAGATACATTTGGTGTCTCCCCGTGACCCAAACTTACACAAATACATGTTGTGAATTAACCACCGAAGACCTATTTAATAGTGAAAATAGCAGATCTACAAGCTCACACTGTGTCACATTGCAGCACGTTGTGAACTTAGATTTAGTTTATTAAATTATTAAAACAAATAATAATAATACTTTGAACATTTCAGAATTTCTTGTTCATATTTCCTTATTTTGAAATAATAATTTAAAACTATTGTAGGAAACGTGTAAAAAGAATTGGGTAAGGCACATTAAATGCACACCTGGCAAGTGACAGCATAAAACACAAAGTCACAAAAAAAAAAAAAAAAATCATCAAAAAGCTACAGCTGGAGACATTATGTCCATGTGAAGCTCTGGTGTTGACAAACTTGGAAACATTTGAGCTTGTGGGGCTTTTCATCGGAAACTAATATTGTGGTGAAACTCACACTTGCTTGATAGGAGCCATCAAGCAACACACACATCCTCTGTTGGTTTTGTTCAGCTTTGTTTTCTACTCTGGCCTTTCTGCAACCACAACAGTTTCCATCTATGGTGTCAAGTGCATGGTCTGTCACAGTCACAGACTTTGTCATTGATTGTATTGTTTTGTATTTCTATGTATGTTGTTCTCTGGTCTAGTATTCTTGGTTCTATGTTTCTGTTATATTATTCTTGTTCCCCAGTCAGACTTTGTCGAGTTATTGTTGGGTGTCACTGCATTAGTTAGTTTGTATTTGTGATTTATTTTCTGTTCACCTACTGTTTATTAAAACACCAAACCATGGGTTTTGATCACTACATGCCTGGCTGTCCTGCTTTTGGGTCCTCACCACACCAGTACGTGACATGGTCAGCTACTGCAGTACTGCAGCCCTGCGTGATGTGCGTGCGTGTGTGTGCGTGTGTGTGTGTGTGAGAGAGATAAACATATTGGTGGTGAAGTGGAACGTTTTAATCTTGAGGTTCTTCTATGTTTTTTGTAAGTTGTATTATGGAAAGAGATGTGGTGGGTAGATGACTCATCGACTTTAATGGAGGAGTCAGACATTATACACAACTCATCTACAGGTTTTAAAGAGCTCAGATGGCTGTGAGCAGAAGGGTCTTTGATGCAGAGCTAAAATATTCTACGTTGTTTCTCCACATGGTGTCACTGCCATAGACAATAATAAAGGAAATAATGAAATAATAAGTGTGTTTACAGATAGTCAGATGTTCTATAAGTACACAGGATATCATCAGATGCACTCTGCAGTTATTGCGGGCGCTGCAGGGCTGATGAACTTCATACTGTATGTGTGAACAGGGCCGAAATTGTATCACATTTGACTTGCAATTTGTTTGTACTATTGCACTCTTCTCCTTTAATAAATAATCCAGAATAAAACTCACAACAATAAAATATAAATGCACAATAAAGTGCTGGGTGCGTAATTACTGTGAGTCCTATCTGAACTAATTGTTTGTCGACTACGCCACTTTTGTTATAGAGGGAAGTCCCCTTTGAATACACTTTAACTTCTTCTTCAGGCTTTCACAGGTTCGAGGTTAACTGGTAAGTTTCAATACTTTTGGTTTTGAGAATACAACACTGGCATGAGAATATCCCTTTAAGAAACTGGACACGAATACAGTGTATCAAAAAAGGTAAGTCATATTTATTGGGTCCCTATACATACAAAACAATCAAATAAACACTATACTAATAAAACCTATATCAACATACAAAACACAATTAATCTACACAACAATTATAAAATAAATTATAAAGTTGTGCAAATTACGCGGGGCTTAATCACAAGGGTTCCTTAGCATGGGGGGTTTCTGTGCAACAAATACTTTTCAAGTAAAGTGCTGTGCCAATAAAGTGCTTCAAGATACTCAACACGGTTTGTTCAGGGGTAATGCTGCATGTCCATATATGGGGGTAAGATGGGAAAGGGTTTGAGGCCAGTCGTCTTCGTCTTCTCTCTTCTTTCTCTCCGCCTGCAATTATAGAGATCTAGACCAGTTCACTGTGCATTTACACGATACATTTGCGTTGTCTCAGGCAGTGGTTATACAGGGATTCAACGTTGCTTGTTCGAATACTCACTCGCCAGCCAGGTTTTTACACCTGGCGCTGAGTTGGTTGCGTATGCAACGTTATCGCCACTTTCCAGTCTCAGCGCTTCTCATATGGTCTGGTCTCACTCGCCTCTTCCTCCCCTTCGGTTCGATCGCTTTCTCCTCTTGGTTTCTCCTTTGAATGTAGGCACACCTCGGCTTCCAAACTCCTAGGTGGCTGGTATGTCTACTTCATCTATGCACTCCTCTACTCCGTGTCTCGGCACAACCTTCCCCTCTGCTGTCCTTCTCCTCACTGACGCCTCTGTCACTTGGGTGCTCTGTTCTCTCTTTCAAACGGTCCCGCCTCCGCTTTTGTACCTGCCAAACCACACCTCCCTCTTCTTTCATTTGTCCGTGGTGACAGTCTGTCTGGGGACATTGGCCATGACCGTGGCCTTGGGCGTGACCGCGTGACTGCCGCTCTGCCACTCAATGTCTCTCAATACATGTGACCAGTGGATCATGGGGAAAACAATTATAAACAATACAGTGCGTAATAATAATTGGTACAAAAATAATAAGATGGTGGGGTTAAATGAGGCAATTATACACATTAAGCACCAATAAAAACAAATTACAAAAGTTTTAAGAACCCCTCATTTCACCCTTGTCACATTCCCCCCTACTTTTTCGTTGGCAGTCCCTGGCAACTGGTTCTAAACGTCATGCCCGTACCTCTCAGGTGGCTGTCCTTGGTTCGCTCTTCCAGAGCGCCGCGGACCTTCAGGTTCCCTAGGACCGGGGAAAAACCCTACATAAGGCGGCCATATTGGTCCCACCGGTTCGGCTACTGGGGCAGGTTCGGGGCTCTCCATCGGTGACCTGGGGGCTATACACACTTTTAATGCATTCCTATGGATCGTTCTATCTCGCCCTCCTTTTTCAGGTCGGATCCTGTATACTAGGCCCGCATCCCCCACCCTCTCCAATACCACAAAAGGTTCTGGGTCCCACCATGGGCCCAGTTTACCTTGTCCCTGTCGGTTCCGGTTTCGTACCCACACCCTCTCTCCAGGTAACAATGGTGGCATACCGGCTCGGCGGTCATAGACCTGTTTACGCTGTCCTGCTATATGCACCATTTTTTTCTCGGCTGTCCTATACGCTGTGGCCATTCGTTTCTGGTGATCTTGCACCCAATCTCCCACTCCCATTCGATTTTGTGACAACGGTACTCCTAATGCTACATCTACCGGACGCCTCAGGTGGCGACCAAACATTAAGTACGCAGGCGCATAACCTGTCGCACCATGTTCAGTATTGTTATAAGCGTGTACTAACTCAGGTAAGTGTTCATTCCATCTGCCTTGGCGATCAGTATCTAGAGAGCGCAACATGTTTAACAGTGTTTGATTAAACCTCTCCACCCCCCCATTACCAGCTGGGTGGTAAGGGGTGGTGCGACTCTTAGTAATACCGTATGTATGACACAATTGCTGCATTAATTCGGATTCAAAATTCGGGCCTCGGTCCGAATGGAAACGAGCCGGGCAACCGAATGGCTGAATAATATGTGTCCAAAGCGCACGGACAGTCGTGGGCGCAGTTTGGTCACGCGTTGGAATAGCCCAACTGTACCTGGTGAATAAATCGGTTGCTACAAGAATATTCTGCCATGCGTCATTCGGCCTACCTAATGTGAGAAAATCAATAGCCACTACCTCCATAGGATACGATACTTCGAATGGCTGTAAGGGGGCCCTGGGCTCTATCCTGTCTTTCAGTAGGCTGCAGGCAACACAACCTCGCTGGAACTGTCGCACCGCCCCCTCCATGCCCGGCCAGTAGAACCGGCGCCGAAGCTGCGCCAAAGTCCGGTCCACTCCGGCGTGTGCCGAGGCCTCATGGAGTCCTTTCCACACCTCCTCTCGTCGCGCCCCTGGACAAACAAGCTGTAAGTAACATTCTTGTGTATGCTGATCAATCACTTGCCTATACAACACATTGTCTCTGATGCGCAACCGGTCCCACTGTCGTAACATTTGCCTGGCTTCCCGTGACCAACTCCTCTTCTCCATAAGGGTAGGCAGTTTCCTCCGCTCTACGCAACTCTTCACCATCTGGATGTCCGGATCTCGATCCTGTGTTCCCCGCCACTCAGCTCCAGCCCACCCGTCCTCTCTCTCCACCGGTGCCAACTCCACTACGGCCACTCCTACAGGTTGAACAGGGAACCTAGACAGGGCATCTGCGTTCGCATTGCTTTTTCCAGGTCGGTACTTTATATCATAGGTGAATGATGCTAGCTGGGCTGCCCAGCGCTGTTCCACCGCGCCTAGTCGAGCTGTTTGAAGATGCGCAACAGGATTGTTATCTGTATAAATCGTAAAATGAGCGCCAGTTAAGTAATCTTTAAATTTTTCGGTCACTGCCCATTTAAGTGCCAAGAGTTCTAATTTAAAGGAGCTATAATTTGCATCATTTTGTTCGGTAGGGTGTAGACTTCGGCTGGCGTAGGCGATTACTCGCTCCTGGCCATCTTGGACCTGTGCCAGAACGGCGCCGAGCCCGCGGCCACTCGCATCAGTATACACTACAAACGGTCGGTCATAATCTGCATAAGCCAGTATTGGAGCCTGCGTAAGGGCAGTTTTAAGAGCATCAAACGAGTTTTGGCATTCAGGGGACCACTCTATTTTACACTGATGGGACTTCACATCATTCGGGACTCCGATCAACAAACTATTTAACGGCCTAGCTATGGCAGCAAATGAGGACACGAAGCGGCGATAATAACCAGCCAGACCTAGAAAAGCGCGGACCTCGCGGACAGTCGAGGGTGGGTTCCAGTCTCTTACCGCAGCCAACTTTTCAGGGTCCGGGCGCACTCCCTCTTTGTCTACAACGTGGCCCAAGAACTTTACCTCCGGTTGGAGAAGCTTGCATTTATCGAGGCGCAGTTTCAATCCGTGTCTCCACAGCCGCTCGAAAACCTGGTCAAGGTGCTGCATGTGAGAGGAAAAGTCAGGTGAATATACAATAATGTCATCGAGGTACACTAATAATGACTCTGTCACCTGGCCACTCAAGCATCGCTGCATTAATCTTTGGAAGGTCGCGGGGGCGTTACATAAACCGAACGGCATACGTTGGAACTCGAACAGTCCTAAAGGGGTGGTAAACGCTGTCTTTTCTCGATCCCGAGGGTCCATACCCACCTGCCAATAACCGCTGGCCAGGTCGAGTGTGGAGAACCACTGAGCCTTGGTCAGGCTTGTTAAAGTCTCTTCAATCCGAGGTAAAGGGAAGGCATCTTTGTGCGTCACGGCATTCAGTTTACGGTAGTCGACACAGAAACGCCAGCTGCCATCTTTCTTCTTCACCAGGACAATGGGCGCTGCCCAGGGACTGCAACTCTCTTTTATCACTCCCTTGTCCAGCATGTCACTCAATAAGGTCTTCATTTCTCTATACATGGAGGGCGGCAGCGGTCGGTGCCTCTCGCGGATGGGTGCCGCGTCTCCAGTTGGTATTTGGTGTTGCACCACGTCCGTCTGCCCAAAATCTTCATTATGGACTGCAAACACCTTCTTCCATTTACACATCATCGCATGCAGCTCTTCTCTCTGCTGGTCAGGTAGGTCATCTCGCCGGGTCAACGCCTCCATCTCCTCAGGTAAGGTCTTCACGGGTCCCTCGTCTTCGATGCTCACCAGGGACACTTCCACGGCTCCGTCGGTTCCTAGGGACAGGTTCAGGTCTCGTCGTCCACGGACGTCGGCCTCCTCCACTGGATATAGCTTCCCTAACTTTTGATGTCTGCCCACGGTCACGCTATACGCGTGGGGGTTGCAGATGCGCACGGGGACTCGGCCATTACGCACGGTGACCAACGCTCGGGCCACTCCCAGATCAGTTCCTTCCGGCATGGCCTCCATCAGGGCCTCGTATTCGGCTCCATTTGGACCTTTCCAGGCACGGCCCCATACTACTAACTCACTGCGGGCGGGGACTCGGATTCTCCGTCGGCCGACAGGCCACACATAGCCCAATGCTCCGTCTTCGTGGGTCACTGCCTCCACTCTCCTACAGGCGGCGAATGCTTTTTTCCATGGTGTCCTCTCCTGTTGGCATGGAAACACAGACCTCCCAGAGAGTTTAAATAATGCATGCCACACTGCGTGGACTACGTTCATCCCAATGATCAGCGGCTCAATACAATGTTCATCTTTTACAATTACGATTCCTCTTCCCGGTATTTTCAGTCCTTCTAATTCTAAATCGAATATGGCATAGCCAGAATAGGGTAGATCAAGGCCGTTTGCTGCCCGTAGGCTAAACACCAGAGGCCCATTTTCCATTTTATCTTGCGAGAACTTTTCGTTAAACAAACTCTGCTGCATCAATGTGACTTGAGACCCCGTATCTAATAAACCCCTCATTTGGACTCCCCCCATTGTTATCCCAATTGTCGGACATTCCCCCACAAACACTTCATTGGCCCTTAACTTTTTTTTGTGAACGTTGCACCTCTGCCCCCCGGACCTCGGCGACAGGGCGTACTAGTTTAACTGACTTCGGTCGGATCTACAGAATCTCGCTATATGACCCGCCTGTCTACACTGGCTACATATCGGCCTACCTCCTTCATCCCATTCGTAGCGCTGAGAGGCCGTATACCGTCGCTCAGGTGGCGGTGGAGTGCGCGCTCGTGCGTCATTGGTGCCAGTGCGGAGGAGCGGTCTGATTTCCTTCATGAGTTCCTGCGTGAATCCTTGCATTTGAGTTTTTACGTCGTCCATGATTTCCTGTTTTAATTTTTCTCTCCAAGCAGGGTCCTGAGAAGGGTAGGGGACAGAAATAGGATTAACAGCGTGGCACGTTATTTCAGTAGTTCCATGTTCAGCAGCTAACAGGTAGGCTTCTTCGCGTAAAGCAGCAAAATCTTCATCTGGGTGTCGTCGAGCATATATTTTTAAGGCTTGGCCCAGGGGGCCCTCAGCTAAACCCATAACAAACTGATCACGAAGAATGGCTTCGGAGGGAGCGGTGCTTGGGTCGTGCTGCCGCAGCCCACAAAACAGCTCTCTAAGTCTCAGGGTGTAAGTTTGTACATTCTCTCCTGCGCGCTGTGCGCACCGATAGAATAGTGAGCGCATTTCTGCGACAGAGACAGTTTCTTTATATAAAGCATCTAAGTATTTAAAAACTTTTGCCACTGTGTCGCGTTCGCCCTCCTCAACCACACTAATCTGCCGTTTAGCTTCGTTGGTTAGCGTTTTAATTATAATAGCAACTTTCCTGATTTCTGGTAGTTCCTGGGTACTTAATAATCCTCTAATCTGGTCTTTCCATTCCCTATATTTACTCTCGCCTTCTGTTCCACCAAAGGTGGGTAACCATGGGGCACCGGGATACACCGCCATCATCATCATTCTGAATCCGTAAAGCAAAAAACAAAAAGCAACAAAAACAACAAAACAGTACAGTTTCTCTTAAGGGTATTCTCATGTGTTTGTTCTCAACCAGTCCTGCCGCCAACGCCAAATATGTGAACAGGGCCGAAATTGTATCACATTTGACTTGCAATTTGTTTGTACTATTGCACTCTTCTCCTTTAATAAATAATCCAGAATAAAACTCACAACAATAAAATATAAATGCACAATAAAGTGCTGGGTGCGTAATTACTGTGAGTCCTATCTGAACTAATTGTTTGTCGACTACGCCACTTTTGTTATAGAGGGAAGTCCCCTTTGAATACACTTTAACTTCTTCTTCAGGCTTTCACAGGTTCGAGGTTAACTGGTAAGTTTCAATACTTTTGGTTTTGAGAATACAACACTGGCATGAGAATATCCCTTTAAGAAACTGGACACGAATACAGTGTATCAAAAAAGGTAAGTCATATTTATTGGGTCCCTAATACATTGGCTTCTGTGCCTTAAAAACAATCAAATAAACACTATACTAATAAAACCTATATCAACATACAAAACACAATTAATCTACACAACAATTATAAAATAAATTATAAAGTTGTGCAAATTACGCGGGGCTTAATCACAAGGGTTCCTTAGCATGGGGGGTTTCTGTGCAACAAATACTTTTCAAGTAAAGTGCTGTGCCAATAAAGTGCTTCAAGATACTCAACACGGTTTGTTCAGGGGTAATGCTGCATGTCCATATATGGGGGTAAGATGGGAAAGGGTTTGAGGCCAGTCGTCTTCGTCTTCTCTCTTCTTTCTCTCCGCCTGCAATTATAGAGATCTAGACCAGTTCACTGTGCATTTACACGATACATTTGCGTTGTCTCAGGCAGTGGTTATACAGGGATTCAACGTTGCTTGTTCGAATACTCACTCGCCAGCCAGGTTTTTACACCTGGCGCTGAGTTGGTTGCGTATGCAACGTTATCGCCACTTTCCAGTCTCAGCGCTTCTCATATGGTCTGGTCTCACTCGCCTCTTCCTCCCCTTCGGTTCGATCGCTTTCTCCTCTTGGTTTCTCCTTTGAATGTAGGCACACCTCGGCTTCCAAACTCCTAGGTGGCTGGTATGTCTACTTCATCTATGCACTCCTCTACTCCGTGTCTCGGCACAACCTTCCCCTCTGCTGTCCTTCTCCTCACTGACGCCTCTGTCACTTGGGTGCTCTGTTCTCTCTTTCAAACGGTCCCGCCTCCGCTTTTGTACCTGCCAAACCACACCTCCCTCTTCTTTCATTTGTCCGTGGTGACAGTCTGTCTGGGGACATTGGCCATGACCGTGGCCTTGGGCGTGACCGCGTGACTGCCGCTCTGCCACTCAATGTCTCTCAATACATGTGACCAGTGGATCATGGGGAAAACAATTATAAACAATACAGTGCGTAATAATAATTGGTACAAAAATAATAAGATGGTGGGGTTAAATGAGGCAATTATACACATTAAGCACCAATAAAAACAAATTACAAAAGTTTTAAGAACCCCTCATTTCACCCTTGTCACATATGCATGAGCACAATACCAATCAATACACTACTGTATAATTGTATAATTATGTGTGTACTCTATAGAGTATTAATAGACAATTTAGTTTTAATTAAATGCAGTCAGATTTTATTTGAAATTAGATAAGAAAGCAATAAAGATACAATTATGAAAATAAACTGTTACAACACACTTAAAATGATCACCAATCATAACATTGGAGTTCAGTTGTTCAGTTGAGGCAGAGAAAGAGAGAGAGAAAAAAAAGAAATAGCACATTTAAAAAGTAATTGCACCAAATTCTTCACTTTTAACTATAGAAGGAACAGGTATTTAAAAGTATGTAAAGTAATACCAACACCAAAACATAACTAACACATTAATATCCCATTTGAACATAATTAATATCCCATTTCAACATTTGTATGAGTGTACTTCTCAGTGGGTGCTAAGGAAAGCTGACGTTTGGGTGCCGATGGCCTAGTGGTTAAGGTGCATACCACATAATAGGCTCTAATGCAGCCTGACATCGAGTCGCAGGTTCAATTCCCAAACCCGATGACCTTTGCTGTGCGTCACTCTCTCCCTTCAAATCCTACCATTGTTTATAGGTCAATAGTTTTCAAATCAGACACCTGATATTCCTCAGAATTTATATTTTGTCAGGAGATGCAAAAGAATAAAACCAGGTATGAGATGGAAAGGAAACAAGTAAACCAAACAATAACGCAAACCTTACCAACAGTATAATGAAAGTGGCAAAAAGAATAATTAGTCAGCAGACCATCCTCACTGACTATAAGGTATCCATGTAACGGACCCTAGCTGGTACGGCCAAACCTTTATTTTGAAGGCTGTAGCGGGAACACGGAAGTCAGGGCGGCTGGCTTCTTGAAAGGGGGCTATTTAAACCAGTTCAGTGACAGCATGGCAGGAGAAATGTTTGTTACAGACGGCACGGAAGGAAAGACTGCACATAGACTGCATGTCTAATAATGGACCTGAAAGGATGGTCAATAGAAGGACAGAAAGTTACAGAACTCTGCATTAGCGCCTAGCTGGAAGGGGAAAAAGGTATTTTTGTATAAATGTTTTTGTCACTGTGGATGCTTCGTTGAGTTTTATTGGTTTCTTATGGTTGTTTATGTTTGTTTATGTATGCTCTATCTAATATATGGGATAATGTATTCATAATGATGATGTATTAATGATTAGGAGTTTATTTGAATTTTAGATACGTTTTGCCAGGCTTCATGATGCAATGATGTTTATTTGACTTGTGATTTATGTATTGTATGTTTCTTTTGTTCTTAGTTTTCACGTTGGGTTCCGAATAAACATCATAAACTCATCAGTCGAGCTTCAACTCCTTCATGTCCAGCTGGGTCCGCTACAATCCACAGGCAGCACATAGATCCAGAACGTTTTGGAGTCGGTGTTCATTCGAAGGTCATTAACAACCTTGACCAAAGCTCTCTGTACAATGATGGGAATGAAAAGCCAGATTGAAATGTACCATATCTGTGCAATTGGTTGTTAAGCTGTTGTTAAGCCAGGGAAACTATAGGTGAATCTGCATGCCTGCTGAAACACTCATTTACGCATATTACATCCAAGCTTGACTACAGCAACAGCATCCTTCATGACATAAACTCTAAAGTCGTGCAATGACCGTTATCACCCTCCCCGCCTGGCTTCCCTCCCCGAACATGAGCCAATTGTGTTTGTGTGTAGACCCTCGACAAAACCGGATGCACCACGATGGAATTGAACCCACAACCAGGTGGTGGTGGGCAGGGACTTTACCACTGCGCCACCCAAGCACCTCAATGACGTCATTAACGGTGAACAGTATCCAAAATGAGTGAATGATTTCAGACACAGCCATCTGGCCGAGCCAAGGGCCAAATCAGTGACATTCCTATTCCCAGACGGTCTCTCTACCCTCTCAGCTATGGCCACCCAAACAGAGGAGAGAGTGTGAAGGCACTCCCTCACTACCAGATATTATGCAGTAAGGATCCCTCTATTTGAGGGATTCCCAGTGGTCACCGTGGCCTGAGTGCCCTGGCCACGTCTCGCCCTGGGTGAATGTCCTTGGTGATCAGCATGTCTTCCCTGTGAGGTAACATGCGTTTTCTCCTCTGACGTTCTCCCCTCCTCCTACGGTTGGACTCTGGTTACAGCATTAAGAGAAATGAGAGAACACATAAATCTATCAAAGTGAAATATAAATCGTACAATGTGAGTGTATATAGCTGGATCACAATTCTCATTTCATCAACTCATTGTGTTCATGAAAATGGACCCTTATGGGATCCATTTGTACAATCTCTGTCAGAGAATTAACACAGAGGATTTGACAGAAAACTGTATCATACGACAGTGGCCGTGGCTTAATTGCATATCAAACAGGGGGTCCTTGAAATGAAAAAGGTTGAGAATCTCTGATGTAAATGATGACCTACCACAGATGGTTCCAATGTAGTAGGCACTTGGCAGGAGGAGAAAAAGCAGAAGTCTGGAGAGAACTAACAGGAGCCAGCTCACACTGCAGTCACAGCTCACACCGTTGATCTTGGTAAGTGAATGATCTGTTCATATTGGATGAATGATGCCACGTGGTATTAGTACATTTCTACTACGGTCATGTCTAGCTCATGCAAATATTTTAGATTTAAAGGGATAGTTCACCCCCAAAATGACTTGTTTTCTATTGATTGAGTAATCACCCCATGGACTTGAATTCATGGATATTTTTTTGTTTTTGTCGCATCCCTAAGACAATAATTTGATTTGAATAATTTGACGGCAGCGGTTCCGGAAGGAGACACAAAGAGTCTCCTTTGTGTCTCCTACCGGAACGGCTGTAGGTCATCAAATTATTGGCTCAGGAATGCGACAAAAACAAAAAAAGTCCATGAATTCAAGTCTCCATGGGAGACTTTGAATTCTTTATTTATGTCCACATAAATACAAGGTCTAAAGGACACAAATACTAGTAGTGCAGTTTGACACTGTGGGTTACTACGGCATACCTGCCGACAAAGGCAATCATAGTTACAGTTATACACACACGTAGGGCCAAACAGTCAGTATACAGCTTAAGGGTACAAATAGCAGCGCCGTCTCCAAATAGCGCGACTGCCAATGATAGCTGACACTGAGCAATATTTTGCTAGCTGTTTGGCTTTTCTCTTTGAGAGACCAGCCATCTGAAGGCCTCTAACAACGAGCTTATGAACATGGCCCAGGCTGCCAAATATGAAAACTAACATGGTCTGCTCTAGCAGTTGATACTTCAACACTTTAGTTATAAAGGCTTCTTCTAGGCTGTGGTCAAACGTACAGCCAACCTCTAGAATGAGAACCTCTCTGTTATTCTCATCAACAACAACAATATCGGGGGTATTTGCTGCTATATCAGAGAACGTTGAGACATCACTACACAGATGAACTATTATTATTATTATTATCATTATTATAGGCCTGTATATCATGAAAATGATTAACCACTGTTGTATACTAGTAAAAAATAACGATCTACAACGATGTAACTTGGCGTCTATAATAACATGCCCAAAGGGATCTGTTTTTAATTGGTTATTTTATTAAATAATCCATTATCGTTTTATTTTGTTATAATCGATTCAATCGATTAGTTTGATTAACCCTTGCATCCCTACTGAAAACCAAGTAAAACGTCATTGGAAACATGACCCAGCATCAGATGTAACTATGTGACTGTACGCTTTGATATTTTGTTATACACCCGAGGAAAAATACACTGACATACAGAAATGTTCAGGCTTAAAACTAGGTGATGAAAATCTTTGTCAAAAACAGCAAAAGTGGATACAAACTGCAACACTCACCAAACATAATACTTGTGATGACATACATCACTGTAGGTTAATTTTAGTTTTAGGACTACTTCTTTCCTCATCCATCAGTATGTCTACATGCTACAAGCTACATCATTCCTACTCTGGGAATACCTTCTTTTTTTATTATCTATTTGTAATTATGGAAATATCCTTATTCATTGTATGTATAAAATAAAATACCACAGTAGTAGAGACCCAGGTCAGATTCAGTTACATTCTCTATCAGCAGATCATAGGATTTAGTAGATTGGTTCCCCTTGATTTTGAGGAATAGAAATCTTTAATATATCATTGCTGTAATCTAATTTTAAGAGTAGGTTGTTTTTTATGAGAGCAGTTCCTGAACCACTCGATGAAAACTGCAGTTAATAGTTTGTAGTCACAGTAGTGTGATGTTGGCTGCTGCTCTGACTCATCTGCACTTCATAATATTGGAAATCTTAGTCAATTTGTTTTAATCATTGTACATATGGTAAAAATGAAAATAAATAAAAGGAAGCAGATCAAAATACTTACTGAAAGAAATCCTTGTGGTGACATTACCATATGTGTAAAATGTTTTCTGTCTAAGTTTATCCATTTTATTATCCTGGATATTTTATTATCCAGGATATTTAGTTCCACAGTAGTATAGACCGAGGTCAGAATCAGTTACATTGTTTATCAACAGATCATAGGAATTACTAGATTGATTCCACTCGAAAGTAAAATTGGAAGGATTTGTTAAATTCTGATGAAATCTACCGACTTCAGAAAATATTAGTGCTGTTGGTACAAGAGTAGGTTGGTCTTTATGAGAGCAGTTCCTGTACCACACAATGACAACTCCAAATATAGCTGCAAGCAGCGCGATAATACGGGGCGAGAGAGAGAGAGAGAGAGAGAGAGAGAGAGAGAGAGAGAGAGAGAGAGAGAGAGAGAGAGAGAGAGAGAGAGAGAGAGAGAGAGAGAGAGAGAGAGAGAGAGAGAGAGAGAGAGAGAGAGAGAGAGAGAGAGAGAGAGAGAGAGAGAGAGAGAGAACAGATTGATGAGAGACATGGAAACGGAATAGATTGATGAGAGAGAGAGATGGATACAGAATGGATTGATTGGACATCTCAACCTATTGCCATTAACAGGAATTGAACTTTCAACCTTCGGACTAATATGCTGCAACACTACCTATAGTGCTATAGCTTTGTCCAGGCTGATGTTGTCTGTTGAAGATCATAAACTCTTGCCTTCTGTCATGAACCAAGCCAACACTAAGATCACTCGTTCACAAACCATTTGCCAATAGAGAAATTGTATGTCTCCTCGCGACCGAAAACAGTGAAAGCAGCCGATCTACAAGCTCAGAAACACGTTGCTATCTGAAAAGTTTTGAGATTGTAGATCGGCTATTTTCAGAATGAAGTATGTCATAGATTGAAAAAACGTACTCTCAAATAAGCATTTCAGGTTATCTTTACCATTTGCACATGTATTCATTGATACAGTCATGTTGTTTGCAATTCAACTTAAATGAAGTCTGCATCAAGTGAGGCTTGAACTGGCGACCTTGAGATTGTAAGGCACTCATTTAAGGGAGACGCCATTGGACAAGGAACTGTGAAAAAGGAGATCACACAGATGATACAGTTTCACGCAAATAGCTGAAAAATCCGGGGTTTAAGTGTTTTTCAAACTACTCAAAACTGTGGACAATCTAAGGGCCAATTGGAGTGAGATTGGTTTCAGTGATATTTGGAATGACTCTCTACATAACTGCAACGTTTTAAAGAAATGTGAGTCTTGCATGTATGTGTTAGGGGCAGATGAATAATTTTCATAAAACTGCAATAATTAAAATCTATTTCCTCCTGGGATTTTTGAGTAATCTGCACGAAACATTTTACACATGAACTTAGGACCTTTGCTGACAAAACAAAAGCGGCGGATTTTCCATAAGTGAAAAAATGCAGAAGTTATGAGCCAATGGCTGTTTTTCATATAATTCAAAATGGTGGGCGTTCTAAAGGTCAGAGGTCAAAAGTCAGACCATGAAGAGACGCATGTGTGTATCGAAGTTTCATGGTTGTAGGTCAAACAGGGCATGAGTTGTACCTGTTCAAAGTTGGCACTTTCAATTGAGTGCTATAGCGCCACCCTTTGACGAAAGAGTGTGAGAATTATTTCTTGATAGTTCTTCATGAGCATCTACCATATGGCCGAGTTTCGTAAAAAGCGTACGCACGGTTAAGCCAGAACTGCCAAAAACAAGTATTTTTCAAACTGCTCAAAATTGCGGACAATCTAAGGGCGGAGCTTACTGGTCAAAGCGATACATGTGTTCCTCGTGAGTCAAGGCACAAGTGTAAGCAAGTTTCACGACTTTCGGCCAAACGAGGCATGACTTATGCCTGATTAAAGTTTGCATTTTCAAAAAATTGGTATAGCGCCCCCCTTTGGCCAATTGGAGTGAGATTGGTTTCAGTGATATTTGGAATGACCCTGTACATTTCTGCAAAGTTTCAAAGAAATGTGAGTCTGCATGTATGTTTTAGGCATAGATGAATAATTTTCATAAAACTGCAATAGTTAAAATCTATGGAATCCTGGGATTTTTTAGCAATTTGCACGAAACCTTTTACACATGAACTTTGGACCTCTGCCGACAAAACGATAGGAGTGGATTTTTTCTAAGTGAAAAAATGCAGAAGTTAGGAGCCAATGACTGTTTTTCATATAATTCAAAATGGTGGGAGATCTAAAGGTCAGAGGTCAAAAGTCAGAGGGTGAAAGTTGTTCAGCATGAGGAGACGCATATGTGTATCCAAGTTTCATGGCTGTAGGTCAAACAGGGCATGAGTTGTACCTGTTCAAAGTTGCCATTTTTCAATTGAGTGCTATAGCGCCACCTTTTGACGAATGAGTGTGAGAATTATTTCTTGATTGTTTTTCATGACCATCTACCATATGGCCGAGTTTCGTAAAAAGCGACAGCACGGTTCAGCCAGAACTGCGAAAAGTGGCAGAAGAAGAACTAAAATACTGCCAATAATAAAACAGGTCCAGAGCTGAGCTCTGGCCCCGTAATAAAACAGGTCCAGAGCTGAGCTCTGGCCCCGTAACAAGCAAAATATACCTACACCAGGGGTCTTCAACAGGGGGTCCGGGACCCCTAGGGGGTCCTCAGAGTTACTACAGGGGGTCCGCCAAAACTTTGTGTGCTATGATTATTATTTTTTTACATTAACCACTTGAACCCTAGCATCCCTTTTCTGAGGAGAACTTTAGCCAAAAATAGCAGAGGCTCACAATGCCTCGTGCTGCGAGGCGTTGTGAGCTTGTAGATCGGCTATTTTTGCCAAAGATGTAGAGGTGTAGAGGGTAAAAAGAGCAGACTAAGTAAACAAAAAAGTTTAATCTGAAACACAATTTTATACAATTATAGAGGGGGTCCCTGCTTCATCTTTCTCTCAGGTAGGGGGTCCTTGGCCTGAAAACGTTGAAGACCCGTGACCTACACTATAGGTGTTTTTTCATGTTTGTAGCTGGCTGTAATCTTTCACTGAAGAGCATGCAGGGCAATGCTCAAATACACACAACAGTTCTATAGCGGTAAAAAAAAAACAGTCAGACCTCTGTACCCTGCACGGTTTAACTGCTTCAGTGAATCTGAGACTCCTTGGACCATGTCATTCACTCATCTCTCCATTGCAGCTTCTTGCTCTCAGGAGAACCTGTTCCCCTGTCGTCAGCCTCCAGCACAGATGTACGCCCAGGCAAGGATAACTTTTATTACAGTTTGTAAAAGTGACAGTTTCATGCTCATTGTCTGATGTGACTTTAAGGTTGACATGTAAATCAGTGTGAATGCTAATGTGCACTTCATTGTCATCATCAATGTATGATTATTTGTCTAATTGTTTGTTTTTAATGTCACCTTTTCTTCAATAAAGCCCTGCCAACTACACCATATGGCCTGTTCCTTGGAGGAGTTGATGCAAAAAGGACTTTAGCTTGTTATTAATTCAGTTCCTACATTGACACAATAGTATATGAGAAAAGTCATACTAAACTCGTACTGTGTCATAAAAAATGAAGTCATACAATACTTTAGTATAAACAAAATGCCATACAGTCCTGTCGTTAAAAAAATACTTTGTTCTTGTCAGCCTAAATTGTTCACAGCACAGCTATCTATTTTCATATTTAATTCTTGCGACAACCTTGGGGATTGTCAGGGTGACTGGTGTGGTTGTCATGGTTACTAACCATGTGTCATGTGTGTCAGAATGATTGGAGGGCGGAGTGTGTCATCAGTGGAGATCTGGCCCACCTGGATTGTCCTCTATAAAAGAGGTGGCTGGACTTCATTCTTGTTCTCTCTCTCACCGTGAAGCTCACTGGGAGCACTTCAGCCTTTTGGATTTTGCTTGTTAAAGAACAAGATCACTGTGGTAGAGCTTTGGGTTGTGTAGTTACCTTGTCATGATGTAACTCCAAAGGTGAACAAGAAATCTAAAATAATTGCTGTATAATAATTGAATAGAAATTGATCATTCAAAATATGCTCCTCATTGACATTGTACGGTGAAACGGCTCTCAAAGTCACTCTTTTAGCACGTAAACGAACACAAACAAAGCTGATTCAGTCAATATAGAACATCACCAAACCCAGTACAGTGTTTTTTTTATTTATAAAAATGTCAACTTCCTGTTGGTTTTACTATTTGAAGATCCAGATCCGCGGATCCAGTCTGAGTTCTTTTTAATAAAAATAGCAAAATCAACAGGACGTTAGCATTTTTATTTAAAAAACAAACGGTACTGGGTTTGGTGATGTTCTATATAGTCTGAATCAACTTTATTTGCGTTCGTTTGTGCTAAAAGAGTGACTTTGAGAGCTGTTTCAGCCTACAATGTAATTCAATGAGGAGCATATTTTTTAATTATCAATGGAGCAATTATTTTACAAATTCAGCCATTTGCAACACTCTAGGTTGGTTGTTGCAATAAATACATTACATTTAAGTGGTTGAATTTATGTAATTTGTTATCCCTGAGTCACTAGAATACCTCAAAACGAAGTATGGAGCTCGGCCTATAATTGATCATTGATTTGATTGATATGCTGCATGCCATGAGTGCGAGGTGGTATTTTCTTAAACTTAATTCAGTTAATCATAGAGGATCTGTGGTCATAATACAGCACTGTTTGAGGAACTATAGTTGAAAACTTAAGACATATTTTTTAATGTCCAGTCCAAAGTGAGCACAATGTAGCCTACTTGATTTAACACCAAAACTGCTATAGTTTTGATCATCTGAAACTAAGGAATTTATAAATGACAAAAAGGGTATGAATTTTTATGACATTACGAAACATCTCTCTGTTTCCTTTCAATGAAAGTGTAAATCTGGGATCAGACTCAGCCAGAGTAAACGTTTTCTAACAGATGGTTTTAAACAACCTAAATCTCAGTCGTGTCATAATGAACCCTTTCCCTGATCATCAGAGGGTGTATCTAGTAGATCCAGTCATTCTGTCAGGGGTAGAGGTGTTTGCTGTGGATTTTCATCTTTTGACCTGTCACCTCTTGCTTTAACTTTAAATATAACCTCGAAATCCTTATTAATGTGAAAGGCCTGGTGGTGCAAGAGTAAAGCATAGGCTTCACAAGCGGATAGTTGTGGGTTTGAATCTTGGTCAGGGAAGATCTCAATCTTCGGTCTTTTTAAGGCGAGAACCATGGATGAAGCCCGCCTCCCTCCTCACGCCCTCTTTTAGCTCCGGTAGGAGAGGGAGGAGCATGGAGGGAGCCCACCTCCAGGGGGAGGAGCTTAATACATTTACATATTAATTAAAGATTTTTATTTTAGTATTTTATGGCCACTGTTTTTTTTCACATGAATTTGTTTGAGACATTTTTTTATTGTTTTTTTTCATCACCAGTTTGTATTGACCTCAGCTCCATTGTTTTTTGTTGTATTACCCTTTTAGTTTTTATTTAGTAGTTGTTTTGAGTGAGCTTTGAACCTCGAACCTTTAGTTTGTGAACCTTCGATTTATCTTTTAAGCCACGCTGGCATGGAAGGTACAATTGGGAACGTCATCCTTAACCCGCCTTTTAGAATTTAGATGGACAGTGAAAATGTTCTTCAGGAGCCTTGAACCCCAAACCTTCTACTTTCAGACCCTGTGTTTAACTCTTGAGCCACGCTGGCATGGAAAGTACAATTGGGAACGTCATCCTTAGCCCGCCTTTTAGAATTTAGATGGACAGTGAAAATGTGCTTCAGGAGCCTTGAACCTCAAACCTTCTGCTTTCAGACCCTGTGTCTATCTCTTGAGCCACGCTGGCATGGAAGTTACAATTGGGAACGTCATCCTTCACCCGCCTTTTAGAATTTAGATGGCCAGTGAAAATGTTCTTCAGGAGCTTTGAACCCCAAACCTTCTGCTTCAGACCCTGTGTTTATCTCTTGAGCCACACAGGTATGGATAATACAAAAGAGGACGTAATACTTAAACCACCTTTTAGAAGTTAGATGGACAGTGAAAAAGTGCTTCAGGAGTTTCGAACCTTAAACCTTCGGTTTATAAACCCCAGAATTTTCTCTTGAGCCATGGTGGCATGAACCATGCAACTGAGAACATAATACTTAAACCACCTTTTCAGGATTGAGATGGACAATGAAAATGTTCTTTATAGTTGGGTCATCTGTGGCACTTCCGTGACCGTGGAGAGCGAAGCTCCGTTTCTCAATGGATTTGTCATCTAGGAGGGTTATTAAACAAATTTAGCCGGGGTGTATTTTTAAAAGGGGCGGGGAAAATCTTTGAGAGACCAAAATCCAAAATGGCGACCGTGAAAATGAACTTTTTAATGGTTTGACCTACAAAGATGCACAATACATGGTTTCAGAGCTTATTTTGGTCAAGGAATACATATTTGGTGTTTATATAATGATTTGAGCTATTGTTGACCTTCAAATGCAAGATGGCTGCCAATTATGAGCTCCAAAAGGTTTTTCTTTCAAAATCGTCACAGAGCCTTCTTATTAGGCTCTAATGAAAGCTCTGCTCATGATGAGTTGAATAATATACAGTATAAGTACACAGAAGTCATCTCTGAGGTCAATACAGTCAATGTTTGTGTGTAAACAACAGTTACTGAGTTGCAGTTTCCCATTAAATAGTGTACAGTAGGCTACTGAGAATATGGTGTCCAGTTCATCCCCGGTAACTTGGGGCAACGGATAAATTGACTGATATCCTTAGTGATGCTTCCCTTTGCAGACTAACTTCTAGAAAAACAAGTTAAAACCACCAGGAAACCTGTAACTCGCAGCCAACAGCATAGCTCAACTGGTAGAGCGTCTGTCCAATAACATGACTTGACTTGACTTGAGTGGGTTCGATTTTCACTCGAGTCAAGTGTCCCCGGTAACTTGGGGCAACGGATAAATTGACTGATATCCTTAGTGATGCTTCCCTTTGCAGACTAACTTCTAGAAAAACAAGTTAAAACCACCAGGAAACCTGTAACTCTCAGCCAACAGCATAGCTCAACTGGTAGAGCGTCTGTCCAATGACATGACTTGACTTGACTTGAGTGGGTTCGATTCCCACTCGAGTCAAGTGTCCCCGGTAACTTGGGGCAACGGATAAATTGACTGATATCCTTAGTGATGCTTCCCTTTGCAGACTGACTTCTAGAAAAACAAGTTAAAACCACCAGGAAACCTGTAACTCTCAGCCAACAGCATAGCTCAACTGGTAGAGCGTCTGTCCAATAACATGACTTGGCTTGACTTGAGTGGGTTCGATTCCCACTCGATTCAAGTGTCCCCAGTAACTTGGGGCAACGGATAAATTGACTGATATCCTTAGTGATGGATAAATTGACTGATATCCTTAGTGATGCTTCCCTTTGCAGACTAACTTCTAGAAAAACAAGTTAAAACCACCAGGAAACCTGTAACTCTCAGCCAACAGCATAGCTCAACTGGTAGAGCGTCTGTCCAATAACATGACTTGGCTTGACTTGAGTGGGTTCGATTCCCACTCGAGTCAAGTGTCCCCGGTAACTTGGGGCAACGGATAAATTGACTGATATCCTTAGTGATGGATAAATTGACTGATATCCTTAGTGATGCTTCCTTTTGCAGACTAACTTCTAGAAAAACAAGTTAAAACCACCAGGAAACCTGTAACTCTCAGCCAACAGCATAGCTCAACTGGTAGAGCGTCTGTCCAATAACATGACTTGGCTTGACTTGAGTGGGTTTCGATTCCCACTCGAGTCAAGTCAAGTCAAGTCATGTTATTGGACAGACGCTCTACCAGTTGAGCTATGCTGTTGGCTGAGAGTTACAGGTTTCCTGGTGGTTTTAACTTGTTTTTCTAGAAGTTAGTCTGCAAAGGGAAGCATCACTAAGGATATCAGTCAATTTATCCGTTGCCCCAAGTTACCGGGGACACTTGACTCGAGTGGGAATCGAACCCACTCAAGTCAAGTCAAGTCATGTCATTGGACAGACGCTCTACCAGTTGAGCTATGCTGTTGGCTGAGAGTTACAGGTTTCCTGGTGGTTTTAACTTGTCTTTCTAGAAGTTAGTCTGCAAAGGGAAGCATCACTAAGGATATCAGTCAATTTATCCGTTGCCCCAAGTTACCGGGGACACTTGACTCGAGTGGGAATCGAACCCACTCAAGTCAAGTCATGTTATTGGACAGACGCTCTACCAGTTGAGCTATGCTGTTGGCTGAGAGTTACAGGTTTCCTGGTGGTTTTAACTTGTTTTTCTAGAAAAAATCCTCTGTCTTTTTTGTGATCAATGTATTCTATTTGGCTGTTCTAGCAGTCACCACAATAGCTCACTGTGACAAGACTCTTTCTGCATGTCCAAAAGGTCCTGGGTTCAAGTCCCACAAATATCAGAAGAATCTTGACGTTTTAAACAAATCCTTATTATTGCCACCCCAGCACAATCTTTTCAGATAGAGCCAGTGGCTCACTGAGTAATGGTGCCTGCCTATGGTACGGGAGGTTGCAAGTTCAAGTCCATGTTCTGACAATGTACCAAGCTGTACACAATATCTTGCCAAATTTGGAACACTCTTTTGGAACACTCCAAGTTATAAATATAAATCTTTCTTATGGGGGGTCCTCGCACTACATCTTTTGACATGGGCGTCCACGGCCATATACATATCAATTTGGGGGTCCTTGTCATGAAGATGTTAGAGAACCAATCTGATAAAAGAGATAGCCATAGCTGAATGGGTAGAGAGACTACCCGGTAAACAGAAAGTCACAGGTTCAAGTCCCACCCTATTAATATGTCTGAGTGTCATTTCCTCTGAGAAGGTGTGGGCAAAGGGACTTTAGATGCACTGTTGCAGATGGTTTTGAACTATACAGTACATTAAAACACAAACATATTGATGTAGTAGAAAGTAAATGTTTACACCTAGAAGCCTTAGTTAACTTAGTTACTATGTATAAAGTAAGTTTGAATCAGGCATAAATCCATTTAAATAAAAGGAATTTCACTGGTGGAAAAAGTACTCAAATGTTTGACTTAAGTCAATACTGCAATGTAGAAGTTTACTTGAGTAAAAATGCAAAAGTATTGGTATCAAAATGTGCTTAAAGTACCAAAAGTTAAAGTACTAAAATGTTTGAAAATAGCAGATCTAAAAGCTCACAACGCGTCGCGTCGGCACTCCCCTCTAACCTAGTGTTACTAGCATAACATTACTGCATGTGGAAAGGACCCCATCATTGCATGTAAAAAACATTCTGAACACAGAACAGACTGTAGGTCTGAACAAGTGTCTCAGGACATGGTGATGGAAGGTGCAGTGCGAGGCTTCATAGCTGAATGGAGAGAGAATCCACCTGGAGAGTTCATCGGAGTGTGTCATCGTGTCTATGAGCAAGGCATTGGACCCCTAACTGTGGTAAACCATCAGCTGGGTAAAGCTGGAAACTGAGTCTACGCCACAGGATCAAATAGGTCAAATTATTATTATTAGGGTGATGTAATGGTATTTTTATTCCCCTAAATGCACAGGACAGCAGTTTGTCTGGTTTCCTCCTCTCTGTAAATTAAAGACACACACACACACACACACACACACACACACACACACACACACACACACACACACACACACACACACACACACACACACCCACACCCACACCCCCACACACACACACACACACACACACACACACGTCACACACGATATGTTGGGGTCTTGTAGATCACTTATTTCTGCTACTTTTGACACTAAGTTTTAACTGACCATGATACTGACCATGTTGCACACACCACTTTCACACAACGCCACTACAAATGTTTCGCCTTCACAAACCAACAATGTAATGTGCAATGCCTTTATAACACTAATGTTTTCACCTCTTTCTTTCATCTTCCCATCTTATCTCCATGCTTTTTACAACCTCGCATTTTCTCCATGCTAATTCACACTCTTTCTATGCACATGTATGATTGTTTTCTAAACGGATGCTGCTTTTTTCCCCTGTATTTCATGACTGCTAACATTAATGCCATAACATGTTTACAAACCACCTCAGCACACTGCTCTTTAACACACTGCCACTACAAATGTTTCACATGCTATCACGCCTTCACCTACCAACAATGTAATGTCATCTCATGCCAAGGCAGTACATCATTCAATACAACTTCTTCACACACAAAACTATACTAAGGAGCCGTTGCGCACCACAACTGCCACCATGTCTCCATCTAACTGAATCACAACGCCATACACACCCATCACCTCACACGCTGTCTGTGGCCCCACTTACTGCACGTGTGTTTCTAAGCACAAGCCGACACTTCCTCCTTCACTCTAGCACTCAGTTCCATTCCTCTCTTCCCACTCTCTATGTTCTAATTAATCTCTTCACTCTTTGCCTCACTGCCTGTTATGTTGTCTTGGACCCATTACTTTCAAGACATTGTTTTCTTCGGCCCTCTTTTACGTTGTCAATCCTATTGTGCCTTTTGCTGCTTCTCGCTGGCCACAGCACTTTGCACAGCATGTCTATGAGGAACGCTGCTGTATTGTACACACCATTATTACATTTTCATTTGCCCTCACAAGGTGTCACACCACACTTACACTGCCTCACAATGTTCCCTACTTCACAGTTTACCTACAACCACCCCACTCCTGCTTGGGACCGTCACATTGTCTGGCAGTCATGAAAAGGAAAATACCTGCATTGGCTAGACGACGCAAGCGGCCACGCTTGCCACACACATCAGGTAATGCTGTACTTCCATTTCACCACCTTCTCTGTACGTCTCTTTCACTATGCAGTCCCCTCCATTGCATGTCCTTAGCTCTTCCCTTGCGCATAGCATTACACATCATGCCACAGCCACTATGCATACATATGTGTGTGTGTCACCACACATGCAGTCAATCCTATTCAACACCTATTAACATGCATACCTCACTTCTCAGCTGACAAGCACGACATCACTCCACCAGCCCTACCTCCCACACCTTCACCGCAGCAGCCTGACAGCCAAGGTAATGACTTCTGTTGTCCTCATCCCTTCCATGCAGTCTTTCCACTCTACACTATTTCCCACCTATAATCTCTCATCACCAACATATGCTCTGCCCAGCACAACAACACACCACCACTTCTTTTGTCTCACTGATTCACATATATCGCATTACTGGCGCACACTTTCCCATCATGACTACACTCACCTTCTCGCACATTCTATGTCCACCCAAAGCACGCCACGTCTCCCACCTGCACTTAATCCTTTTCATCCAATGTGTACCTCATATACTGTACATGCCACATCACTTCTCAGATGCCGGTCATGATGCCACACCACAACGCCAGCTTCACACACCTTCATTGCAGCTGCCTGACAGCCAAGGTAGACTTCACTGCTTTCCCAAACTTCCAGCCATTCTCTTCGCAAAAGCATATGTACAACCTTTTCCCTCACATCACCAACATGCACACAGAGGAACACTGCCAGTCTGTGTGTCTGTCTATGTGCGTGGCCCTTTATGGTCTGCAACACGCAGCCGTCCTTGCAATAATCACATCCACATGCCATTACTGCTCATTCCACTACCTCATCTCTAACTATCTTCACTTCCCAGCTCAACTCCTCGCAAAGGACACACACCCGCACGACCAGCAACAGCCGCCAGACACACGGACACGCACATTCACCCAGCCCCATGCCACAGGTGATGACTCATGCTATTACATTGACCCTCCAACACATTCTCTTCACTTCAGGCACATCTTTATTTCACATCCTCACCACATCACCCTCACCTACTTCTCTTCCACAGTACACCTACCGTGTCAAAAACACATTGCTCATTGATGCCTTTACTTGCCTTTCCAATGCAACAAATATATCCACCTCAACTGTCTTCCATTATTGGGTGCAGACCATCAACCCAATCGCCTCAGCACACACCTGCCTACTGGCACAGAACAACAACACCATCAACACAGTCACCACACACCGGAGCACGCTGCACACACAGCAGGCCCTTCCTTGCAGCTGCCTCACAAGCAAGGTACTGCCTAATGCAATTCTCATTACTTCCACTCATGCAGTCCACTGTCATCCATGTACTACCTACTCTTTCACATCACCACCATGCACACACAACCACAGCCTGTGTGTCTGTGTGTGTGTGTGTCTGTGTGTGGCAGTGTCTGTGTGTGTGTGTGTGTGTGTGTGTGTGTGTGTGTGTGTTAGTCTCTCTGTCACACAGAGTGTCTGTGTTTCACTCTATTGTCTGCACGACACAGACGTCCTTGCACACATCTGTTGTCCTCAGGTGGACGTCCTCTGCTGTTGCATTGGCCTTCACATCACACCCCTCGCCACACTCTTTGCCCTCATTGCCTTTCACCTTCACATTGCTTCACCTCCACAAACAGCACCACACACTATATACACCGCAACTTACATGTGTGTGCAATTCTTTCAGTCTCCACCCCACATTCCTATGTACATCTTCACACTGAACACTAGCTACCTACTACACCAGCCCCCAATATCTATCACTTACATCACACAGACTGCCTTACTGCCAATTCACGCACCTCTCATCCACACTGCATAATTGCTCCTCACACTACTTAATAGCCAACTGTCTTCACTTCTCAGCTCAACTCCTCGCAAAGAACACGCTGCCAGCAGCACCAACCGCAGCCCAACACACCGAGACGCTCCTTGAGACTTTTGCGCCAGGCTGCAGCCACAGCACAACCTTCCTTGCAGCTGTCTCCCAAACAAGGTAATGACTTATGCTCTTCTCCACTCTTGCACACATTCTCTCCACTGCACTGTCATACACACTATACTCACACACCACATACATGCACACAGTCTGGGTATGTGTCTCCCTGTGCATTGCGTGTGTGTGCGTGTGCATGTTCTGTCTGCAACACACAGCCCTCTTTGCCCTTATCTCTGCTCCTCAGTTGCCCCTCCAGTCCTCTGCACTTCCATGGACTTCACATTCCACATGACGGCAGAGTCATTTCACACATGCCCTATAACTAATACACTGCTTCCCCCTCCACAAACAGCACACCACACTACATACACACCAACATGCAACGCCTGCATGTACTACTCTCTCCACCCACACCCCTATCTACATTTGCCTGCCCAGCTGCACATACCACCAACACCACAGCACATCATTTCTCA
The DNA here is from genome assembly GCF_963454915.1 of Gymnoscopelus microlampas. Lineage (NCBI taxonomy): Eukaryota > Metazoa > Chordata > Actinopteri > Myctophiformes > Myctophidae > Gymnoscopelus > Gymnoscopelus microlampas. The sequence continues at coordinate 24,231,271 of NC_139939.1, forward strand.
CATCCCTCCCAAACACACTGCACATTATTTCTCACATCTATCCCAAAGACAGCATTACCGTTCATGACCACACCTCACATGCATATAGCAGTACTGTGTTTTTTTTCCCCCTCACATCCAACTATCTTTACTTCTCAGCTCGACTCCTCGCAAAGAAGACACACAGGCGGGAACAGCAAAGCCAGGCACAGAGACGTAGACGCTCATTGCGACAAGCTGCGGCCACTGGTTATGCATGCATTCACATTCATCGTCAAACACTATGCATCCACTACACTGACATGCCAATTCACAACCTCACCACTAAAAAAACACCACTCTCATTCTCCTCCATACAACACCTGGCCCCTTCATGCCTTCATTTCACTTATTCATCTAACTCTACTGTCTTTCCTTCTCAGCTGCACACCAGGAACACACACGCCAGACACCGGCCCAGGCCACTGACATGGAAGCACAACACAGCCAACAAAGGCCACACCGACCACGCAACTCAACTACCCGCAAACAGCCACAAAGACAACAACCCCGGCCTCATCTCAAACCTGCAACTAAGACTTTGCACTTTCTCAATGGCAACCTACAAATCCCTCTACTCACACGCACAACTTTTCAAAATATCCATTCCTATGCAAGGCCCAATAGCAAACAAAAAAGCACACAACCCCGCAAGCTATTCCGCCCTACGTACACACAACACTCACTCACACGATCAGGTGGCAATAAGGTGAGTCTGCAATGAGCCAATATTCACAATGCCTCTTTGCAAACAACAGAATCCCACGATCCACCTCCCTTAAAGGAGCATACATCCCATCTTAATGCCCACTCTGTGCTACAGCAAGACAAAGACAGACACACGTAGGCACCAGCGAACACAAAGCCCCGCGCAGCGGCTGGGGTCTCGGTGGTTAAAATGTTTATGATGCTACCTTAACTACTTTAGCTGGGAACCCCCTGAAATCCCCCCAAGGACCCCTGGGGGTCCCCGGACCCCACTTTGAGACAGGCTAAGAGCTTGTAGCTGCGTTAGCATTTGGAACCGTATCATCACACTGTCAGAGCTGGTGTGTGGACTTCACGTCTGATAAACCATTACAATACCAGTGTTCCTCAAACTTTTACATTTCAAGGACCACCATAACGGGTCCATTTGGTTCCATTTGTACACTAAAGAGTTACAGAACTGTAATGGTTCATTTGGTCATCAACAATTATAATGATAATGAAGGATCCCAACCCTACACAATGAACATAAAGAACAAAACAAACCATGTAAGGGTAAATACAACATTATGAACATAAAGATAAAATAAACCACATAAGGGGAAATACAACACTATGAACAAATAATTAAACAAACCATGTAAGGGTAAATACAACACAATGAACATAAAGAATAAAACATAAAACCATGAAGGGTAAATACAACACTATGAACATATATAAAACAGACCATATAAAATGGTAAATACAACACTATGAGTAGGGCACTGCAGGGAATTGAACCCCATCCCGGCAAACCAGGAGAACCACACCAGAGCCTTTGTTTTTATGTTGTTATTTACACATCACATGGTAACATTCACTCATTTACATTTCAACAGTAAAGTCACTTCACAATTTTCAATGTAGATATTCATCTATACTCTTTGTCCAGAGTGACTCACAATAAACAAGGTAAACACATACATAGAATGCAGAGACAGTGTAGTGTCTCAGTAAACTAGGATCACAGGTAAACCAAGAATCGAGCATCAGTCTAAACGGTATAATAAATGAATAATCAGTACATAGAAACTATAGGATGCCAGGTCAACAAATGAACCCAGCATCTGAGGTATTTTTTACTTTACTGGAGTATTTCCAATTTTCAGTACTTTTACTTATACTCCACCACACCTCAGAGGCAAATATTGTACTTTTACTCCACTACAATTATTTGAAATCTTTAGTTACTTTGTAGATTTTGATTACTACAACAAAACATACAAACATTAACCCTATAGCAGATCTACAAGCTCAAAATGCATCTAAGGGCTACAGGATGAGGTGGAGTCTGAAGATGAGTCTCTTCACATTACAACAATGATGAGCTACGCTGTTGGTCACAGAATTCCTGAAGCAGCACAGCTGTACAGTTACAGATAATGAGCCTATTGAGATCAGATACGGTAATGTTTAGTGATATAGCGCCTTTATAAAAAAAAGAACAAATAAACAAATAAATACAATTACAAAAAAACATCACATTCAAATACGGTAAATGGAAGTTAAAACAAAACATACATTACAACTGAAATATTTTTTGTGCAAATATTACATAATTTCCAATGATATTATCCATCAAAGACTAATGCTATTATGTAATTTTGACAAGCCTATGAAGTCATGACGACCAAGAAGAAAACAGGAAAACAATAACCCAAAATACATGTCAATAATTAACATTACAACGATAAAAAAGGAGAAAAAATAAAACAAAATACAGATAAGATACAATAAACTAACAGATATTCAAATTAATATTTGCACAAAAAAAAAAACTCTTGCCGACCTCCCTCATCTATCCCGTCACAGTTCATCCATTTACCAATTTAGTTTATCCACTTAACAAGGCTGCCATGTTAAAGGACAAGTCCGGACTAGAATAACAGCCTTTTTTCCTACTTTTATTGATCCCAAATGACTGGCCATGGAAAATTCATGAACAGGCCATAAATACGTAGCCATGTTTTCACTCCACACAAACTTTAAGTTAAACTCCTTAGACAGAGATTAAGAAAATATATTTGCATTTTATTTGTTCATGCTCATAAAGAGCTCCAAGTGCTAAAAGTGAAAAGCGCAGCAGCAAACGTTTGGGTCAAAGGACCATCGTCAGTGCCTCGCCTATTGACCGGCATGAATAATGAAGCTTTACCCACAAATGACAACACATAAATCCACATCACATACTACACTACTACACTACATTACGGTCATTATGTGATGTGGACTGACGTGATGAAGCTTTAATTGCAAATGATTACATCTGATGATATAGCACTGACGATGGTCCTACGACCTAAATGTGTGTTGCTGCACTTTTCACTTTGAGCACTTGGAGCACTTGATGAACATAGAAAAAATAAAATAAAAATATATGTTCTTAGTCTCTGTCTGAGGAGTTTTCCTTAAGGTTTTTATGGAGTGAGTCTTTATTTCTGCCAGTTTTCATTTGTTTTTGAGATCAGTCAGTAAATATTCCTCTTTCCTTTTAGTATCCTACATTTGTTTTACATGAATAAAATAAAATATTTAGAGTAGTAAAACGTTCTTATGTTTCAAAAGAACCTGATACATTTAAAAACAAAAATCAAAGAAATTCCATTTAAAATATTAAAATAAGAGTAATGAAAATAGCAGATCTACAAGCCGAGCTTGTAGATCTGCTATTCTCACTAGGTCCCAGGGAGACATCACATTTCTCTTTTGGGTCTCGAGCTAAAACGTTATGAAAATCTTTACACTGAAATGTTTACATTCCAGTGTGTTTTTGCCATTGCTTGTTTATTGTTAATTTCAGATCCAGATTCAAACAGTGACTATTTTTCCTGGGGTCAAATAGTAAAATTAAAATTTATTAAAAGCACATATAAGAAGCAAGCAAAATAGAACATGTGCTATTTCGTGAAAACAACAAATCTAAGCAATAAATTAGAAACAAAACAAAAAAAAGAGGTTGTGAAAATAGATTTACATGCTCGTTGTGAGCTTGCAAATCTATTATCTTCACTAGTTTGGGTCCTGAGCTAAAAGGTTTGGGAACCTCTGCAGCGGCACAATGCCTGGTAGCAGTTAAATATAGAGCTTACACATTTTGATGTCCAAAAAACATATAAAGTGAAAATAGCCGATCTACAAGATCAATGTCACAAAATAAAGAAAAACATTCAAAATAATGTAATTTAAGAAAATGCTAAATAAGAAATTCCATAAAAAGAAAATAATGAAAATCTACAAGAGTGAAGATCTACAAGCTCAAACTAATTTCATAAAGTAAATTAAAAAAAGAAAAGCAATTCCATAAAGTAGGGGAATCATTTGTTTAACATACAACTTACATTTAGTTGAAATTTAAACCAGTGGTTCTCCTCCTAAATATTTGGCAAAAACATTAAGATTTAATATAAAAAAGTTATACTAAATAAATAATTTATACTAAGTTAGTACCAATGGATTGATTGGTCTTTAAAGCATGCTGTGAAAAGGCCCACCCATCTGTCCACTTAACACGGCTGCCATGTTAAGTGGTCAGATCCAGAATAAGGTTGAGAACCACTGATTTACACATTTCAAAGATCTACAACTACAGCAGAAATGAACATTTAATTAAAGATCTACAACTACGGCAGATGAAAACCTAACCCTATGGATTAAGTACATGAGCAACATGTAATTAAGTTTCACAATTAGATTGTCATTTTTAGAGGAACTTTATTTTATTTAGCACTTCTTTGAAGCTCTGTGGACATTGTTTTAATAAAAACCTGATAATGCTTTTAATCAGGTAAACGTCATTTAGATCATATTTGTTATCAAAAAATAAAAATGTCCACAAAACTTACAAGTGTGAAATAAAATCTCGACTCCTCCAACCAATTTTATATTTTTGAAAATTGTAATAATGTAATCATTTACAGACCATAAATGGGTAGCCATGTTAACATCTTTATAAAAAATAAAAAACCGGTTGAAGAAAACACTCACTCCACAAAAACCTTATGGGAAACTCCTTAGACAAAGACTAAGTAAATATATTAGTGTTTTAATTTTTCATGCTCATAAAGAGCTCCAAGTGCTAAAAGTGAAAAGTGCAGCAGCAAACGTTTGGGTCAAAGGACCATCGTCAGTGCCTCGCCTATTGACCGGCATGAATAATGAAGCTTTACCCACAAATGACAACACATAAATCCACATCACATACTACACTACATTACGGTCATTATGTGATGTGGACTGACGTGATGAAGCTTTAATTGCAAATGATTACATCTGATGATATAGCACTGACGATGGTCCTACGACCTAAATGTGTGTTGCTGCACTTTTCACTTTGAGCACTTGGAGCACTTGATGAACATAGAAAAAATAAAATAAAAATATATGTTCTTAGTCTCTGTCTGAGGAGTTTTCCTTAAGGTTTTTATGGAGTGAGTCTTTATTTCTGCCAGTTTTCATTTGTTTTTGAGATCAGTCAGTAAATATTCCTCTTTCCTTTTAGTATCCTACATTTGTTTTACATGAATACAATAAAAATATTTAGAGTAGTAAAACGTTCTTATGTTTCAAAAGAACCCGATACATTTAAAAACAAAAATCAAAGAAATTCCATTTAAAATATTAAAATAAGAGTAATGAAAATAGCAGATCTACAAGCCGAGCTTGTAGATCTGCTATTCTCACTAGGTCCCAGGGAGACATCACATTTCTCTTTTGGGTCTCGAGCTAAAACGTTATGAAAATCTTTACACTGAAATGTTTACATTCCAGTGTGTTTTTGCCATTGCTTGTTTATTGTTAATTTCAGATCCAAACAGTGACTATTTTTCCTGGGGTCAAATAGTAAAATTAAAATGAATTAAAAGTACATATTAAGAAGCAAGCAAAATAGAACATGTGCTATTTCGTGAAAACAACAAATCTAAGCAATAAATTAGAAAAAGAAAAAAAAGTTTGTGAAAATAGATTTACATGCTCGTTGTGAGCTTGCAAATCTATTATCTTCACTAGTTTGGGTCCTGAGCTAAAAGGTTTGGGAACCTCTGCAGCGGCACAATAACTGGTAGCTGTTAAATATAGAGCTTACACATTTTGATGTCCAAAAAACATAAAAAGTGAAAATAGCCGATCTACAAGATCAATGTCACAAAATAAAGAAAAACATTCAAAATAATGTAATTTAAGAAAATGCTAAATAAGAAATTCCATAAAAAGAAAATAATGAAAATCTACAAGAGTGAAGATCTACAAGCTCAAACTAATTTCATAAAGTAAATTAAAAAAAGAAAAGCAATTCCATAAAGTAGGGGAATCATTTGTTTAACATACAACTTACATTTAGTTGAAATTTAAACCAGTGGTTCTCCTCCTAAATATTTGGCAAAAACATTAAGATTTAATATAAAAAAGTTATACTAAATAAATAATTTATACTAAGTTAGTACCAATGGATTGATTGGTCTTTAAAGCATGCTGTGAAATGGCCCACCCATCTGTCCACTTAACACGGCTGCCATGTTAAGTGGTCAGATTCAGAATAAGGTTGAGAACCACTGATTTACACATTTCAAAGATCTACAACTACAGCAGAAATGAACATTTAATTAAAGATCTACAACTACGGCAGATGAAAACCTAACCCTATGGATTAAGTACATGAGCAACATGTAATTAAGTTTCACAATTAAGATTGTCATTTTTAGAGGAACTTTATTTTATTTAGCACTTCTTTGAAGCTCTGTGGACATTGTTTTAATAAAAACCTGATAATGCTTTTAATTAGTAAACGTCATTTAGATCATATTTGTTATCAAAAAACAAAAATGTCCACAAAACTTACAAGTGTGAAATAAAATCTCGACTCCTCCAACCAATTTTATATTTTTGAAAATTGTAATAATGTAATCATTTACAGACCATACATGGGTAGCCATGTTAACATCTTTATAAAAAATAAAAACCGGTTGAAGAAAACACTCACTCCACAAAAACCTTATGGAAAACTCCTTAGACAAAGACTAAGTAAATATATTAGTGTTTTAATTTTTCATGCTCATAAAGAGCTCCAAGTGCTAAAAGTGAAAAGTGCAGCAGCAAACGTTTGGGTCAAAGGACCATCGTCAGTGCCTCGCCTATTGACCGGCATGAATAATGAAGCTTTACCCACAAATGACAACACATAAATCCACATCACATACTACACTGACTACACTATATTACGGTCATTATGTGATGTGGACTGACGTGATGAAGCTTTAATTGCAAATGATTACATCTGATGATATAGCACTGACGATGGTCCTACGACCTAAATGTGTGTTGCTGCACTTTTCACTTTGAGCACTTGGAGCACTTGATGAACATAGAAAAAATAAAATAAAAATATATGTTCTTAGTCTCTGTCTGAGGAGTTTTCCTTAAGGTTTTTATGGAGTGAGTCTTTATTTCTGCCAGTTTTCATTTGTTTTTGAGATCAGTCAGTAAATATTCCTCTTTCCTTTTAGTATCCTACATTTGTTTTACATGAATAAAATAAAAATATTTAGAGTAGTAAAACGTTCTTATGTTTCAAAAGAACCCGATACATTTAAAAACAAAAATCAAAGAAATTCCATTTAAAATATTAAAATAAGAGTAATGAAAATAGCAGATCTACAAGCCGAGCTTGTAGATCTGCTATTCTCACTAGGTCCCAGGGAGACATCACATTTCTCTTTTGGGTCTCGAGCTAAAACGTTATGAAAATCTTTACACTGAAATGTTTACATTCCAGTGTTTTGCCATTGCTTTTTTATTGATAATTTCAGATCCAGATTCAAACAGTGACTATTTTTTCTGGGGTCAAATAGTAAAATTAAAATGAATTAAAAGCACATATAAGAAGCAAGAAAAATAGAACATGTGCTATTTCGTGAAAACAACAAATCTAAGCAATAAATTAGAAGAAAAAAAAGAGGTTGTGAAAATAGATTTACATGCTCGTTGTGAGCTTGCAAATCTATTATCTTCACTAGTTTGGGTCCTGAGCTAAAAGGTTTGGGAACCTCTGCAGTGGCAAAATGCCTGCAGCTGTTAAATATAGAGCTTACCCATTTTGAATGACATCAGTTATGACTGTAATGTTTAGAATGCAATCACACAGTTATGACTAATGTTTATTTTATTTTCCAGGAGTAATACAGTCTACAGTGACTGAACTGCCTCTTACACAGTGTCACAGTGGCTGCTAGCGGATGCCTATGAGTTCAATTCAAAGTTTACAATTTAAATGGTGCATTTATCTATAGTACCTTTAACCAAAGCACTTTGTAATGTGCATTACATTCATCAACATACATACCAGGGGGAGAGATAGAGATGAGAGGAATACAGAGACAGAGAGAGAGATAGAGAGACTCGTATAATTTACATCATTTGTGTACGATTGACATAAATTATACGAGGCGCATATGACGCAATGGCAGCAGCATTCTTTGCTTCATGTTCTCTGCATCAGTCTCAGTCCAAAATCAGTCCATTTTCTTCATTATTCTCCTGCCAAATGACGAGCATTGTACGCAAACAACGTGAAACGAAGTCCACATCACATACTGGTCATATGTATCGTTTATATTATTATTATTATTATTATTATGTGATGTGGATTGACGTGATAAAGTTTTACTCGCAAATGACGGCACAAATAACGAGTAACTACACGTGATGCACATGCCGACATCCGTCACACACCTTCACATCACATACTGGTCATATGTGATGTGATTTGGCGTGATTAAGCTTTAACGCAAATGACGCAACCTAAAATCAATTGTGCCAATATTTGTCAGCAATACAGCAACAGCATGAATGACATTAGTACACAACATACAACAATATGAATGACATTAGTACACAACATACAACACTATGAATGACATTAGTAAACAACATACAACACTATGAATAACATTAATACACAACATAAAACACAAGCAACAGGAATAACCAAAGTCATTAACCCTTTAAGACCTGAAGCCGATTCTACATGTCTCCTAAATCCCGACAGTTTTCTGAAAAACATAAGTTTCTATATCAGTGGTTCTCAAACTTTTTCATGTCAAGGACCCCCAAAATGATATGTATTTGGCCGTGGACACCCATCAAAATATTTTGTTCCAGGGACCCCCCCAGAAGCAAAGATTTGAGTTAAAAAATATTCGCTTTAAAAATATATTCAAAGATTTGCACACATTTTCAAAAATGTTCAAAAATAACAGATCTACAAGCTCATAGCGCGGCACTCAGTGCTGCACTATGAGCTTGTATATCTGCTATTTTTGAATAGCCAAAGTGTAAAATAAAGCTTTTTAGCTCAAATCTAAAAATGACACAGTTTCAGGTCTTAATAGGTTAAATGCATATGATATGAATGATGGCCCTACATCTCTTCCTGTTCTGACCTACTGTAAACGGCGTGTACCTCGCCTAAAAGAAAAAAATGCCGACCGATGTGAATGACGAGCTATCCGCAAATGTCGTGAAATAATCACAAAATCACATAAATCCACATCACATTAACTGACCAGTAATGTGATGTGGCCTGACGTGATTTACTCGCAAATAACCTTAAACGGTACAACGCCAAATTCATATTACGTTAAACGACACACGACGTAAAGGACGACATGCATCACATACCTCCACATATGTTCATATGTGACGTGGACGTACCGTGATGATGTTTTACCCGCATATGTTGTGAAATGACACAACACAACACATACATCACATCAATGCACATCACATACGGCCCCCCTGTACGGTCATATGTGATGTGGGCTGACGTGATGAAGACTTACCTGCATATGACGGAAGCGACGTGAAATCAAATGTAATTTTTACCCGCATGTGTTGTGAAATGACAACACATACATCACATCAATCCACATCACATACTACACTACACTACACCACACCATGGACTTATGTGATGTGGGCTGACGTGATGACTTACCTGCACGGATGTTACGTGAAATCCTGAGACGCGACGCAAATCAAATCAAAACGCTGGCCGTGACCCAACAATAAAAAACCACTGGTCCAGTCCCTTCTTACTTATTCTTCACGAATGACGGGCATTGAACGCAAACGACGCAAACCGCTGGCCCGCCACCCGTTAGATGACGCAACGCAAGCAACACTAAAAAAGGTTTACTTGATACTATGACAGGGCAAAAAAAAGCAATATTTTTAACTTTATCAAAAATAGATAAAGCGCAAATAGGTTTAACTATGTGAGTTTGCTATGTGACCAAGAGCCACATATACTATACCCTGTCACTATATTATACAACCTAGTATATACTGTACCCTGTCACTATATTATACAGCTTAGCGAGCCTACATATACTGTACCCTGTCATTACATAAACAGCCTAGTATACGTATGCTGTCAGTACTACAAATGGAACCAAATGGACCACGGGTCCATTTGGTTCCATTTGTAAAAAAACACACAAAGACACACTAGGGGGAAAAAAAGTAATAACTTTATTAAAGCAAATAATAGAGAAGAGAAAAGAGGGAAAGTTAAAGTATGGAGGTCAGGTAGAAACCTTTTATGTCCAAAACTGTTACTTTTTAACCCATTGAGACCTGAAGCCGATTCTACATGTCTCCTAAATCTCAACAGTTTTCTGAAAAACGTATGTTTATATCAGTGGTGCTCAATCTTTTTCATGTCAAGGACCCCCAAAATTATATGTATTTGGCCGCGGACCCCCATCAAAATATTTCGTTCCAGGAACCCCCCAGAAGCAAAGATTTGAGTTAAAAATGTTAGCTTTAAAAATATATATATATATATTCAAAGATTTGCACACATTTTAACTATTTTTGAATAGCCCAAAGTGCAAAATAATGCTTTTTAGCTCAAATCTAAAAATGACACAGTTCCAGGTCTTAATGGGTTAAAATGGACACAAAAAATAAACTGTGTTCCAATGGATCCTTTGTAATTATCATGATCTTTGCTTTGTGAGCTTGTAGATCGGCAGTTTGTAGGCTACTGCTTTAGTGTGTGACACTGTAGTATGACCAAGTAAAGAAATGTATTTACAAAAAATAATGTTTAAATATGGAGATACAAGGTTTCTGCCCGACAACCAATGATAGACCGTGTCACTACTAGCACTTACCTTCAACAGCAGCCACGACTCAAACAGCAGCAAATGGAAAAAAACACTAAGAAAGGAAGCAAATGACACGTCGGACATCATTTGCTTTCTCTATTAGTTTGCACAGACCTACAGCACAGATGGATGTAAACACAGTGTTAATGGGGCTACATGCTACCATAATGATACCAGACATAAATCACATACCTCCACATCACATACATTTGTACACACAAACCACTAGTGAAGAACTAGTGCAATAGACAGGCAAGTAGAAAGAAATGTGTTTGTGAAAAGAAGTAAAGACAAAAATAAAAAATCGATCAAATAACTCAGACACAAAAGTGAATAAAAACAAATCATTTTTCTATTGCTTTATTAAAGCAAAGAATAGAGGAAAAGAGGAGAAGTTACGACCACATATGGTCGTATGTGATGTGGACCGATGTGACCAAAGCTTTAGCCGAACAATTACGTGAAACGATAAATAAATCACATAAATGTGATTTGGACAGACATTTGTGGCAACGCAAATGACGTGAAACTATACGATAGACGACGCGAATGACGACATACATGGTATGGTAGCATGTAGCATGTAGCCCCCTTAACAAGCAGCAGCAGAAATCAAAAGGTTCCTACCATCTACAGACGTCTTCTTCTTGTCAACTTCATGTTCTGTAAAGACACAAGAAAAAGAAAACAAAAGGTTGAGTTGTGCCGGCCGTACAGGGTGACATTTTGGAAGCCATAGTGACATGTCATAACCTAGTCACTGACAGGCTGTGTCACCATTATGACATTTTACTTCATTAATTGTCACAAATAATTGCAATTAATGATTTAATTGTGTTTGTTTGGCATTGAACATAAAAAATATACTTTTGGCTGGCTTTTAAACTTCGTAAACAGGGCAGATATGACAAATAACTTAAATGAATGCCATATTACCCGACTTGACTTTCTAATGTAAAAGAAAAAGCGATCTACAAGCTCACAACGTGTCGCGATCACGGCACGGTGTGAGCTTGTAGATCGGCCATTTCCTCCATTTCATGAACTGGAAACTATGACGATTTTATGCAAAATAATTGCAATTACCTCAAATAATTTGCGATTATGTAACCGGAAGAGTGGGCACCTGGGAAAAGTGGGCACTTCAATGTGTAATTGGCCATTTATTTGGGTCACGTGACGTCTGTTTACGTCCTGGTTTCCATTAGGAGGGGATCAGTCTATTTTCTCCATTGACTTACATGCATTCTGCTCATCAGACACAAGCCAACTAACGTCTTATTTCGAAAGGTAAAGTTATTCTAATACTGTGTGCTGTATTATTATCTTGTTTTCTTGATGATGATGTTATTGTTCTTTTACATCTTACCATTTGGAAATTGACTTTAATAGATAGATTGAGAATGCTAGCAATGTTACCTGCCTGTGTAGAACACATCACCATACAGTGGTGTAAAGTAACCAAGTACATTTACTCAAGTTTTACTTTACTGGAGTATTTACAATTTCCAGTACTTTTACTTCTACTCCACTGCATCTCAGAGGCAAATATTGTACTTTTCACTCTACTATTGCATGGTGAGCTTGTAGATCTGCTATTTTCATAAGATTTTTTATACATTTGAAAACTGGGACATTCTACATAATAATTACATTCTACTTTGGTACCTTAAGTAGCCTACATTAACATTTTGATACCAATACCTTTTACTCGAGTACATTCTGAATTTCTGACCATACATACATTCATACACACATATGCTACAAGTGAAAGTCAGAAATTCAGAATTTACTTGAGTAAAAACTATCAAAATGTTAATGTAGGCTACTTAAGGTACCAAAGTAGAAGGTACGCATTATGTACATATGTAGAATGTCCCAGTTTTCAAATGTATAAAAAAAATCTTAAGAAAATAGCAGATCTACAAGCTCACAATGCAATAGTTGAGTGAAAAGTACAATATTTGCCTCTGAGATGCAGTGGAGTAGAAGTAAAAGTACTGGAAATTGTAAATACTCCAGTAAAGTAAAAAATACCTAAGAAATCGTACATAAGTACAGTACTTGAGTAAATGTACTTGGTTACTTTACACCACTGTATGGTGAGTATATATATTGGTATAAAAAGGAAATGCTAAAATAAGCCTATGTGTTCTACACAGGCAGGTAACATTGCTAGCATTCTCAATCTATCTATTAGTCAATTTCCAAATGGTAAGATGTAAAAGAACAATAACATCATCAAGAAAACAAGATAATAATACAGCACACAGTATTAGAATAACTTTACCTTTCGAAATAAGACGTTAGTTGGCTTGTGTCTGATGAGCAGAATGCATGTAAGTCAATGGAGAAAATAGACTGATCCCCTCCTAATGGAAACCAGGAAGTAAATAGACGTCACGTGACCCGATGTGAATAAGGCCTAATACAGCCACTGTGGGCATAAAACAATACGTTGAAGGGTACGCTTAGGTCTGATAATGATGTACAGTAAATCACTTAAGACCATTTAGCAAATTCTTAATTTGTTTAACATTTGAGAAACAAAAATAGCCAATTTAACAAAGACGTGCCCACTATTCCTGTATCAAACACCATTTTCAAGTAAATACACAATGCTTAGCATTTAATCCAGTTTTAGAAACAACTAAACATTGGCTCTCAAAGGTTTTCATATCAAGGACCCCAAATGAAAATGCATTTGACCAAGGATTGGGCCTCTTCCGTACTTTCCTTCACAGGTGTTAGAAATGATACTAGTTAAGAGTGTACAGATGGAACCAAATGGACCCGTAATTTGTTTCCATTTGTACACTCGGAGTTAAAGGGATATTTCATTTTCAAAAAAACTTTGGGTCATTTTATCGTCTACTCAGGCTTTTGTGAGCCCCCCAGAACGTTTTTAAGTTGCTTGATTCAGTATTTAGACATTTGATATTCATTTTATCAGACACGCCCCCTTCCTATACAAACCCATATTAACTTCAAACTCCATTTTTAGCATGTTAGATAGGAAGGGGGCGTGTCTGATAAAATTAATATCAAATGTCTAAATACTGAATCAAGCAACTTAAAAACGGTCTGGGGGTCTCACAAAAGCCTGAGTATACAATAAAATGACCAAACGTTTTTTTGAAAGTGAAATATCCCTTTAAACACCCATGGGCCGTTTGGAACAGAGCCTTCATTAGCATCATCCTAACACCTGTGAAGGGAAGCGAGCCCAATTTATTTCCAATATGGCAAACTCCCAGTTTTTGCCCCCCTCCTACAATGGTGGTGTTAGTGAAATGGGTGACCTTCAGAAAACATGCGACCATCTCGTTGGACTTCACATAAAGATCAATGTCCAAATCTAAATAACCACCGTTTTGTTTATTAACCGAGCAACTGTTCATAAACAGCAGTGATTTACTGTGTGTGTTTGACATTATGTGAAGTCCACAAGATGGACACATCTTTTGTCAGGTCACCAATTTCTCCATAACACTGGAGGCAGAATTTTGAGGTTTGGAATTTGGCTTGAAAACAACCACAGACAGTCTTGGTTCACCTCTCAGCCGTTTGACCAGTGATTCTCAAAGTGTGGTCTGATAACCCCCACAGCTTATCAGTCATCAGTTACCATGAGTATAAACCCTAGGGTTTATACTAGACCCGTCACAATTATTACGTAAATGCCTAATTGCAATTATTTTTCGATATCAGAATTAAAAATGTATTTTGCATAATCGTCATGATCATTACCATGTTAAAAATGTTCATATATTTTCAAACATTTTCCAAAAATAGTGGATCTACGAGCTCAAAATGTGTCCCATCGCCACACGTTTTGAGCTTGTAGATCGGCCATTTCCACTCGGCTAATTCCACTATTAATTTATTTTTTGAAAGTATAAAAGTAATTAAATTATGTATATTATTTGTCATATCTGTCTGGTGCAAATGTTGTTTACGAAGCCCTAGAAGCCAAAAATAGATCAAATTTGTATTCATAATGTGCCAATGTTCAACGTCAAACACAATTAAATCGTTAAATCGCAATCATTTGTGTGACAATTAATCATCAACTTTTCTAATGGTGACACGGCCCTAGTTTATACTGGCCAGGTGTGATCCAGGTACGTACCGTGTGGGGCCTTCCACCGCTCGGTTGAAGATAGCTGGTATTAATAGAGCCGCGTAGGTTGTATGGCACCACGTCCCGAGCACCGTACGCCTTGTATCTCAATGGAGAGCGTTCGTTGGCACCGTTATACGTTTCAGCTCTCAGGGCTCGTTGCTGCGTCGACTCCGTCGAGGTTCCATCTTCCTGAACCCTTTGTCCGAGTTACAGACACTCTATTACCAGCTATCTCCTGATGACTCCATCCATCCAGGACCTTCACTGTAGAACTCATACACCGAGTCAAACCCTGAGTCATAGCTAGGAGTCATGACTCAGGGTTTTTAACTCGCTGTATGAAGTAGATTTAGTCCACTCTGCAGGAGGTCACATGATTAACCTGTAAGACACACATGTATATACCAACATTACACTCTTTTCCCCCACATTTTATATATTGTAGAATTCATAATATCAATAAGATTGTTTAAAAAAAGAAATCTACAAAAACGACATTTCTTTTTTTTCCAGTTTTGTTGGGGTTATATGTTAGTTTGTGTTGCTATTAATTTGATTTTAAACTCACTATTTTTCATGTATGTGATGATAGAGACTTAAGGAGTAGTTCACCCCGGAAAAAAATCTTATTTTCCATCAATTACACACCCCATGAAGCCTTGAATTCATGGATTTGTTTTGTTTTTTGTCGCATTCCTAGGCCAATAATTTGATGACCGGGTGTATTTCCGGTAGGAGACACAAAGAGTCTACTTTGTGTCTCCCACCGGATACTTTAGCATCTTTCCACCGGTAATCAAATTATTGGCTTAGAAATACGAAAAAAAACAAAATAAAATCCATGAATTCAAGGCTTCATGGGGTGTGCAATTGATAGAAACCAAGTCATTTTTTGGGTGAACTACTCCTTTAATACTGCAACACAACTGACAATAATAATAAAATAATCTACATTGTATATGTAAGTATGATACACACAATAGCAACAAACATGTTACGTTCGCTGCCGTCAGGGTAATCGCCATATTCTAACCTTGTGTTTTCTTCATAAATTAACTCCCTACTTGATCATACTACAGCGTCACATAAAAGCAGGGACGTGCACAGATAGACTCTAGCTGGAGCTAGAGCACCTGCCCTTTGCCCTCTTGACCAGAAGTGCCCTTTTGAAGAAAAAAAACGTTTTTTTTTTCCAGTTTACAGCAGGGGTCTTCAACAAGGGGTCCGGGGCCCCTAGGGGGTCCTCAGAGTTACTACAGGGGGTCCGCCAATTATTTAAGTGATATGATTTTTCTTTTTACCATAACCACTCGAAACCTAGCATCCCTTTTCTGAGGAGAACTTTAGCCAAAAATAGCAGATCTACAAGCCCACAACGCCTCGCAGCGCGAGGCGTTGTGAGCTTGTAGATCGGCTATTTTTGGCAAAGAGGTATAGGTGTAGAGGGGAAAAAGAGCAACAACAAAAAGTATAATTTACTTGAGCACCTGCCCCTCAAAATGTCTGTGCACGCCACTGCATAAAAGTAGCAGATCTACAAGCTCAAAAGGCAGCGCAAACATGGAATAAAGATAAATAAAATCTCATGACTGAAACTGTAATGAATTATCATGATCGCGTTGCTGCTGTTCTACAGCCGACCGGTTGAAGAAATCACAGATTGAGGCTTTAAAGGGATAGTTCACCCCCAGGGATTTCTATCGATCAGTTCACCCCATAGAGACTTTCATTCATGGATATTTTTTTAGTTTTTGTCTCATTCTCTAAGCCAATAATTTGATGACCGGCAGCGGTTCCGGTAGGAGACACAAATAGTCTCCTTTGTGTCTCCTACCGGAACCGCTGCCTACCGGTCCGCTGGTCATCAAATTATTGTCTTAGGAATGAGACAAAAACAAAAATATATCCATGAATTCAAGTCTCCATGGGGTGACTAGTCCATAGAAAAAAAGTCATTTTGGGGGTGAACTATCCCTTTAACCTTTGCTTTTTTACATTCATGTTTATGGAAGATGCTTCTAAATATACATTCTATTGCAAGGTTGATCACTTCGAACACTTTGATCTTAAAATAACAAAAAAAAACGAAAACATTTATTTTATATATTTTATGAAAAGTATGAAATGTGAAAAGTGCTATACAAATAAAGTTTCATTAATAAAGTTTCATTATTATTATCCTCCATCTTGACATTCTTGAACACTCCACAAAAATAGTGTTTGGCATATTAGCTCCATGTTAATCTCAAACATAAATGTATGAATTCTAAATATAAAGGGTGCCGAGTTCTTTGTAGTTTTTCTTAACGCCCTTACTGCTCCATAAATATACACACTGGCAACACATTAAGTACTTAAGCCCAAAGCCACGGTTGTTACCCGACCATACGGGTCGTTTGTGTTCCGTAATATTACGTAAAAGTTTAATAAATAAGTGTTTTAATTCCGTCTGTGTCCGAACGCCGTTCTACTTCTTCGTTTACATGGAGTGCAATACCTGCGCTCGCCTACAGCAGGTGAACGCTGGTATTACACCCCATTGTCAACCAGGAAATACAATGATGTTCATTAATGGACGGAATTAAAACATGTATTTATTAAATAACACGCATTATTAACTAAACACCAAAAACCCGTATGGACGGATAACATCAGTGGGTTTTAAGATAATCACTTCATAGTAAGAATGTATACATTAATGGAGACGCACGAACATAAATGTAAAACAACTCAATATCTGCTGTTGCAGCAGCAGGCGAGCGCAGGTATTGCAACATATAAACGAAGTAGTAGAACGGCGTTCAGCCACAGACGGAATTAAAACGCTTATTTATTAAACTTTTACGTAATATAACGGAACACAAACGACCCGTATGGTCGCGTAACAACCGTGGCTTCGGGCTTAAATACTTAATGTGTTGTTAGTGTGTACATTTATGGAGCAGAGAGGCCGTTAAGAAAAACTACAATGAACTCAGCATCAATCAAACAAGTCTCTGACCGTCTTGGTCCCAGACTAAAGTTCTTATAGATTCAGTGGTGGAAAAAGTAATTAAATTCTTTACTTAAGTAAAAGTACCAATACTGCAATATAAAAATACTCCGTTACAAGTAAACGTCCAGAATTAAAAATGTACTCCAGTGAAAGTACAAAAGTATTGGCATCAAAATGTACTTAAAGTACCAAAAGTAAAAGTACTAAATATTTGAAAATAGCCGATCTACAAGTTCACAACGCGTCACGATGTTGTGAGCTTGTAGATCGGCTATTTTCAAATAGCCTAGGTATAAAATAGGGCTAAAGTGGTTAATGTATGTTTTATAATATCATAATTTATATCTGAAAAGTAACTAGAAGTTTTCAAATAATTGTAGTGGAGTAAAAGTACAATATTTGCCTCTGAGATGTAGTGGAGCAGAAGTTAAAGTATTGGAGATTGGGAAATACTCAAGTAAAGTACAAATACCTCAAAATTGTACTTAAGTACAGTACTTAAGTAAATGTAATTAGTTACTTTACACCACTGTAGATTATAAATGCACAGCGTCTATGGCAGGGTTAGATCATAGGGTTAGATCTACAAACCCCTCACATATCAGTGAGTGTGGTTAGGTTTAGTCAGTGACCATTTGGAACAATGTTTGTTTGATGCGTTTCATCCTCGGTTGTAAAACAAGAATATTCCAAATGTTTGGTCCATTTGGTGTCATAATTCACAAACAGCCTTAAAACCCCAAATGCTTAACTAATAATAGTGCTAATTATCGGCGGATAAAAACGTGTGTTAATGATCAAACATTAGTAAAATACCTGAAGCAGCGTGGCCAGTCAACGTTACAAACTGAACAAACCAGCCGTTGTGCGCGTGCGTCCTACTTAAAGCCGTATTCACGTCCGGTCTGGAGCCCCGCCTACTGAATCCGGTATGTGTTGAAACCAATGTACATACATGAACGCATCGTTTCCGTTTCCGTTTTCTGACCGGATCTTCATCCGGCAGACAATTGATCACAATCAGTTTTCAATCATCATCAACACTGATCACAGGCAGCTGATCGCAACAAGGTTGCGTGTGTGCGTGTGTGCGTGTGTGCGCGTGTGCGCGTGTGTGTGTGTGTGTGTGTGTGCGTGCGCGTGTGCGTGTGTGCGTGCGTGCGTGTGTAAGGTATTAAAGGGATATTTCACTTTCAAAAAAACTTTCAGTCATTTTATAGTTTACTCAGGCTTTTGTGAGCACCCCAGACCGTTTTTATGTTGTGTGATTCATTATTTAGATATTTAACATTCATTTTATCAGACACGCCCCCTTCCTATACAAACCCATTATAACTTCAAACTCCATTTTTAACATGTTAGATTCATCAAAAACACCCGTCCTTTTTTCTGGTGACTCTCCCTGCCCTCCTAATACGCGAGGGGGCCGTGTTTTTTCGATTACCTTTTTCATTTATTTTATTTAATGTTTTTATTGTATTTACTTTTTTAAATTTTCAAAAAAATATATTAAAAAGAAATGAAAAAAAATATCGAAAAAACACGGCCCCCTCGCGTATTAGGAGGGCAGGGAGAGTCACCAGAAAAAAGGACGGGTGTTTTTGATGAATCTAACATGTTAAAAATGGAGTTTGAAGTTATAATGGGTTTGTATAGGAAGGGGGCGTGTCTGATAAAATGAATATCAAATATCTAAATAATGAATCAAGCAACTTAAAAACGGTCTGGGGGGCTCACAAAAGCCTGAGTAGACTATAAAATGACCCAAAGTTTTTTTGAAAGTGAAATATCCCTTTAAGGCAATACAAAAAGTGCCTTTTTATAAATAAATATTGTATTGTGTATAGCCCAGTGTTTCCCAAACGTTTTATCTCGAGACCCTAAATGATATATCTCTCCCCAGGATCCAAGCTAGAGAAAATAGCAGATCTACAAGCTCTTGTAGATGGGCTATTTTCACTGCTTCTCAAACATTTGTTTTCTAATTTATGTTATATCTTTAACTCTTTTTTTTTATTCATTCATGAAATTATTTTTGAAAAATCATTGAATTTCGTGGCCTTGCTAAACTAATGGCCTACGTCATTTTTTAAAGTTTTTCAGGAAAAATAAAAAACTGATCCAAAACAAAACTATATGATATATTTCTTAATCATTTCACCCAAAATGTTTATAACACATTATGACTATTTAAATAGAAATAACACTGTCTGTCAGTTATGTAACATAAGAGATTTAAATAGGTTTAAATAGGATTAAATATGACTTTTTAAAAAAAGCAAAAAACATGTTCTCACTGTGTGCTTTGAACACAAACCACCACCAGAGGGCGACACCACTCGTTTAGAATCTATCTTAAATCCACTTGAAGCTGTCTCCACCAGGCCTGCTTCATGTAGGACCCTACAGCCCTGGATCTCAGACTTTTTCTTGTCAAGGACCCCCAAATTGATACATATATGGCCGAGGACCCCCGTCTGAAAATGTTTTGTGCCAGAAGAGAAGATCTAGTTCTATCTAGTTTGTTTTTAAAAAGTAAAGTGATTCAAAACTTTCCAATATATAGTCGATATATTCAAACATAATCTAAAAAAGCAGATGTGCAAATGTACTTTATTTATTTAGTGTTAAAGCTCACTACAAGCTCACAACATGTGAGCTTGTAGATACTCTTTTAACTATTTTAGATTATAAGATTTCCTGTAGGTAAAAAGGGTTTATTTACCTGTGACCCGTAAAAGAAGAGTGGCAAAGGAGCTCTGTAGACTCAAATAAAATGTATAGAATAAAAGTATCATTAGTACGTTCACTATAGATCAACACCTGCAGTGTGACATGTCTCCATAGACTGTTAGAATAGAAGAACAAAGCAGTGATCAGAGACACTTTATTCACAACAAGTCTATTTATACTGTGTCTTAGATCATCACAAACCCTCCACCACACATCACATCACATCACATCACATCACATCACATCACATCACATCACATCACATCACATCACATCACATCACATCACATCACATCACATCACATCACATCACATCACATCACATCACATCACATCCACTGGCTCTCTGTTGTTCACTACACTGTCTGTCCATCACTATCAATATATAAAGTACACTACAGTGTCCATCACTATCAATATATAAAGTACACTACAGTGTCCATCACTATCAATATATAAAGTACACTACAGTGTCCATCACTATAAAGAAAGTATACTACAGTACAATACCAGTGTCCAGTGTAACTATAAAGACATAAAGTACACTACAAACCTACAGAAAGTTAAAAGATAATACGAAGTAAATTACAGTGACAAAATAAAGACAAAGTATACACTACAGTGTCCAATGACACTATAAAGGCATAAAGTACACTACAATGACACAATAAAGACATAAAGAACACTACAACCCTACAAAAAGTACCCAAATTGACCCATTGATATGCTGTGTTTGGATCCAGTGTGATTGGACATGAATATTGTAAGAAATCAGCTCTGCGTGGTCCTGGGCTCCGGTGATAGCGACAGTCTATTCACTGTCTCTGAGACGTTTGTCCCTCCCTCTTTAAGAACGTCCTCTAGTTTGTCTCTCATCTTGGACACACGGCCACAGTCACGTCTTCAAAGTATCTCAGAGGACGGACATTGCTGTGGAGATTCACTGATCGTTGAGAGGGAGGAGGTGTAACTGTGTAGAAAATGGATGTGATCCAATGAGAGCGAGAGCTGCTCCAGCTCAGCATGTCTCCTCCTCAGTTCAGTGACCTCCTGCTCCACACGCCTCCTCAGTTCATCAACACAAAAACTTCACGTTCCTGCTGGTCTCTGATCAGCTCTCTCACCTCAGATCGTCTTCTCTCAGTGGAAGAGATGAGCTCAGTAAAGATGGTGTCACTGTCCTCCACTGCTCTGTCAGCACAGTGGTTGTACCTTTTCAAAGTTGGCATTTTTCAATTGAGTGCTATAGCGCCACCTTTTGACGAAAGATTGTGAGAATTATTTCTTGATCGTTTTTCATGACCATCTACCATATGGCCGAGTTTCATAAAAAGCGACAGCACGGTTCAGCCAGAACTGCCAAAAGTGGCAGAAGAAGAAGAAACGGAATAATGCCAATAACAAAACGGGTCCATGCTGGAAGCCTGGCCCCGTAAAAAAAGAAAATGAAGCATGTCAACTCCATCACAATAAAAGAAGACCACGGAATACCACAGCCATAATCGTAATGCTTGGATAATCAAAGAGAAACCTAAGAATGAAATAATTACGTCCTCAATAATAATTCAAGTTTACCTATTAGAGCACCTAAAAGCAGATGCAGTTTTCCCATGTCTGATGGTGGTGTGAAAGTTGACAGTGACAAAGCTCTTTGATACTGATGTCAAATATGATGAGCAGACAGACTCCTACTAAACGATAATCAAACTGTGATTGGTTAGTTGAGTGGCATGTTTTCTATGTCACCTGAGCTGTATGAAGCGTTGGGACCTTGTTGTGGTAAATGGTTTAACGTATACAATCAGACAAAGCAACACTCTCCACCCCTCAGGCCTAACTCAACGCCACATGTTCCGTTGCAGATTGTAACAGAATATTTTTTGCTCTTGTCCTTTCTCTTTTTTTCTTTACTATTATTCTGCAACAACAGTATAGCTACATTGTCTGAAGGAAGCCGACAAAAACAAGTTTTACTAAGTTATGTGTACTAGTGCACAAAATGTCACAATAAACAACACGCTTGAACCTCTCTACCTGAGGCTGTACATGTTGTATGTTGTTGGGCCCTTTCACCATGTGAGTGGTGAGTATGTCTCATGTGAAGTCATTGGAGGATGTACTGAGGAATTTTCTATCACTGCACTGACCCTCTCACTGCAACACCATGGGTGGATGCGGTGACATTACCATACAGTATGTGTAAAATGTGCACATATATGGTCCGGATCCAAGGAACACGAGCGGTTTCTACACTAAGGAAGCAAAACTTGTATCGTAAGATACAGTGGTGGAAAGTAACTAAGTGCATTTACTTAAGTACGGTAAGTACAATTTTGAGGTACTTTTACAAAAGTATGTCATTTTCAATACTTAATACTTTTACGCCACTACATCTCAGAGACAAATATTATACTTTTACTCCACTACAATAATTTGAAAACTTTAGTTAGTTACTTTGTAGATATTTATTATCATTAAAAACATACATTAACCACTTCAGCCCTATTTAAACTTTGCCTATTTGAAAATCTACAAGATCTACAAGCTCACAACGCGTCGTGATGTGACACGTTGTGAACTTGTAGATCTGCTATTTTCAAAAGATTTTCATAATTTTTAGACATGATAACTGAAATGGGACATTCTGCATAATGAGTATTTTCTACTTTTAGTACATTTTGAATTCCAAACTTTTACATGGAGAACAAGTACAATAACAGAGTATTTCTATATTGCAGTATTGATACTTTTACTTAAGTAAAACATTTGAGTACTTTTCCCACCACTGGTAAAATAGCTAAAGGTTAGTCTACTCTAGAGACTAGTAGAGCCTACTCTGCTACTGCAGAATAAATAATTTCAGATTGCTCTGAATTATTAATAACTCTGTGGAGAAATATATATACTTTATGAATTGATTTGCTATATAAATGATAAAATATGCCATACGGGTCGAATTATTAATTTTGTGGACAAATATATAGACTATGACTTGATTTGATATGGGCTAAATGATAAAAGATGCCTACCCCTGTGCAAGCACGACCATCTCCGCTTCAATACTGCTATACTCCTCTCAACTGCAGATCTAGTGCTGCAGAGGGCATAGTTATATTTCTCCTCTCCTCTCCGTGTTATGAGCCACTTTCTCAGTGGGTAGCCGGAGTCCCCCAGTAGCATCCCTGAAAACTGTCCAGCCTCAAATTCATCCCATATGCTGGATGGTTTTAGGATAAAGCTTTGGTGCTTTGACCAGGGCCACTTCAACACACAGTTTGTGAACATGAGATCAGTGTCACAAATTGTGCATTGATTGAATGGAAACCTTTTCGGTTCACCTATGCGTTCTCATCCACTGATGGAGCTGTTATTTTGATGTGGGTCCCATCTATAGCCTACACCCAAGCAAGTCTGGAAAGCCTGCCACATCATGGCACTTGTGTCTGGTGTCATCTAGTTTTTTGTTATCCACTCCACTGGCATGTCCACAAAATCATTGATGCGGGTGCACAGGGCCAGCGCAACCCGTATAGGGATCGGGCGAAAGGCGGGGCCAGGCCCAGAAGGACCTATTTCCGGTGGCCATCTTGGATGATCACTATAACAACAGCTCGTATCAACAACATTGACAGTTACTCACGACGTGTCCTGAACGCATACACTACAACAGAGTTATTGGTAAAAGACAGAAGATGGACCGGGCAATGCGTGACAGAGAGATACCATTGTTACGACCCTTTAGGTCTAGTCTAAGGATCGCAACATAATGACGGAAACCACAGCACTTGAATGAATTAAATTGTATTTATTACTCACAACCAGCAGGAGTATGGAGTAATACTGAATACAATGAATTAATGGTGAAACTTGGAACAAGATAACAACATAAATGAATACTACAAAATATGAGAATGAATGGATAAACAAAGGAATGAAACAAAGAACAAAGCAGGCTAACCAATAACAAATGACAAACTAAACAAAACAAAACAGAAGCCTCCTCAAGAGGAGCTCTAAGGCACCATAGTCATTGGTAGTTCATAGAATAGGTGGTGGGGGAAAGGAGGGACAGAGTCTCCGCTCACACTAGTAAGTGCTGGTGTTTCCCCAACAAGTGTCAGATACGAATGAGCCTTTGTAGAAGATCTGCAGCCGGTCTGTCAGTCGTAACCATGGAAACGAAGCGAGCAGGCCAATCCGTGGGGGTGATCACTCCCCACGTGCCGATCCGTCGTCAAGCCACGCCCCCATGCCACAGGACGACTGAGATTGTCAATGAGTGATAGCAGCCAACGCCCAGGCCAGCGCTCTCACTCATTCTGTTGTAACTCTTAGGCCTACTATATAGGATATAGAAAACAAACATAACAGAACCAATAACAAATAATAACCTAATAATAATACTAATAATAATACCAACGGCCCCCTGGCCGTAACACCCCCCATCCTAGAGAGAACTTCCTCCCCCAGAGGTTTTCTCTAGCACGGGTTTACACTTTAACCCTAAGGTTTACTTTACACACGTGAGAGGGCATCAGCCAACACATTATCGACGCCTTTTTTATGGCGAATCTCAATATTGAAATCTTGCACCAGCAACGACCATCTCATCAGCCTCTGATTCGAATTTTGCATTTGTTTCAAAAAAACCAATGGATTGTGATCCGTATAAACAAGAACAGGTAAAGGGCTTGAGCCGACATACACTTCAAAGAATTGTAATGCTAGCAGTAAGGCCAGAGCCTCCTTTTCCACAGTACTGTAATTGCCTTGTGGCGCATTGAATTTTTTCGAATAGTAGCAGATGGGATGATCGATACCTTGTGCGTCCTCCTGCAGTAACACCGCACCGGCTCCGCCGGCGCTGGCATCCACCTCAAGTTTGAATGGCTGGTCGAAGTTTGGGGCTGCCAGCACAGGGGTACTGCAGAGGAGCGCCTTGCAGGATTCAAAAGAAAGTTGACAAGCAGGTGACCACACAAATGGTTTTTTAACACTGGTCAGGTCAGTTAACGGCACAACTATCGCAGCAAAATTTTTGCAAAAGCCGCGATAATAACCGGCCATTCCGAGAAATCTGCGGAGCTCACGCCTCGTTTTGGGCGCCGGATACTCAAGTATTGCTTGAATTTTTGCATTTACTGCGCGGACCTGACCTTGACCTACCTGCCTGCCAAGATATGTAACCGTAGCACACCCGAACTCGCACTTGGCCAAGTTCAATGTGAGGCTGGCCTCTGTCAACCTCTCAAAAATCAATTTTAAAATGTGAATATGCTCAGACCACGTCTCTGAAAAAGCAACAACATCATCCAAATACACTTCACAGTTCTCTATCCCGTTAAGAACAGTGTGCATTAACCTTTGGAATGTGGCAGGTGCATTTCGAAGCCCGAATGGCATTACAGTGTACTGATAAAAACCATCGGGTGTAACAAAAGCAGAAATATCAGACGCACGCCGGCTCAAAGGGACTTGCCAATAGCCTTTGAGTAAATCAAGTTTAGTAACAAATTTAGCAGAACCAACCCTATCCACACAATCCTCCATGCGAGGCAGCGGGTAGGAATCAGCTTTTGTCACATTATTAACTTTTCTGAAATCAGTACAAATACCATCAGATTTAGGCACAAGCATACATGGTGAACTCCACGCACTAGAGCTGGGCACAGCCAGTCCGTTCTCTAACAGATAGCTAATCTCTTTCTTAAAAAGAGCACGTTTAGTAGGATTAACCCTGTATGCATGTTGTTTGATTGGGGGGTTATCACCTACATCTACGTCGTGAGAAAGGACATTAGTGCGGGAGGGAGTGTCTGAAAACAGAGCGGGATTATCCTTAATTAAAGAAATAATATCTGCTTGTGCGCGTTCATCTAAATGGTGCAAAAAAAAAGGCAAATTTGCCACCACGTCAGAGTTTTGCAAACGTAAACCAGAGGAGTTTTTTGCACGTAAGCCATCACTTTCGGGGGAATAAAGCGAGGGCGCAACGAATGCCACCGAGGCAACAACAGCGGGTGAGACTGGAGATGCGCTCTCGGCGCGATCACAGTATGACTTGAGCATATTCACATGACAGACCCTGGTCTTCTTTCTACGTTCTGGTGTTTTAACCACATAGTCTGTCTCACTAAGTTTTTCCTCTATCACATAAGGACCACAGAATTTTGCTTGAAAGGCAGAACTAGGGATTGGGAGGAGGACCAGAACTTTATCACCTACTCGAAAATCCCTCTTTACAGCCTTTCTGTCAAAATTCTCCTTCATCTGATCCTGAGATTCAGACAACGCACTGCGGGCTGTCTCTCGAGCTTTGTGCAGGCGCTCACGAAATTTGGAAACATAATCCAACACATTTGTGGTTGGACTAGTTGGGTCACACAACAGGCCATCTCTAAACGCATGGAGAGGACCACGAACACTGTGGCCGAACACTTGTTCGGCAGGACTGAAGCCAAGCGACTCCTGCACACTCTCCCTAATAGCTAACATAAGAAAGGGCAAACCCTCATCCCACGCTTTTCCCGTCTCAGAACAGTACTTCTTCATCATCGACTTAAGCGTTTGATGAAAACGCTCAAGCGCGCCCTGGGACTGTGGATGGTAAGCACTGGACTGTCTGTGTTTGATAGAAAGAGAGGATATCACCTGCGCAAACACTTTGGAGGTGAAATTACTTCCTTGATCCGATTGAATTATTTTCGGTAGGCCGAAAATAGAAAAAAAATTAGTCAAAGCTTTAATCACCACTTTAGCCTTTAACGTGCGTAACGGGAACGCCTCCGGATAGCGAGTAGCCGCGGACATCACAGTCAATAAGTATTGGTGACCAGACTTTGTCTTAGGCAATGGGCCTACACAGTCTATGATAATATGTTCAAATGGTTCTTGAATGATTGGAATTGGTCTCAACGGAGCGGGAGGAATAACCTGGTTAGGTTTTCCTGTGACCTGGCACACATGACAGGAGCGACAAAAATCGGCCACCGCGGATTTCAATCCTGGCCAATAAAAATACCGAAGGATACGATGATAAGTTTTTCGAACACCCAGGTGCCCCGAAAAATTATCATGCGCCAAACTCAAAATTTGAGATCGAAAGGCCTGAGGTACAACAATTTGTTGCACCGAATTCCACTCCAAATTACCTACAACAGGCGGATACCACTTACGCACCAGAAGGCCGTCCTCCTCACTATATGGGCAGCTCGTGTCACCTGTACGAGCTGCAGCCCAACACATAGCGAGAGACGGATCATTCTGTTGCGCCAGCATGAATGATTCTCTGTTCACATCAAACACAAACTCGGCCTTAATGGGCAACAACCTATCACCCACTCTCTGCTTGGATTCGTGTGCAGGAACACTCAGTGGCTTTTCAGAAAATAAGAACGAATCGTTCAAACTTAACACATCATCAAATTTCCGTGCCTGCGCATGGGTCACCGCACAGGCAGGGAACACAGTGTGTGGTCCCCCACATACAGAATCAAAATGGTTTAAGTCAATCCCAGGATTCTCAGTAACCTCTGGCGTCGGGAAAACCTTCTCCCCTGCCAGATCATTACCGAGAATTAAAGTAACACCGTTCACAGGTAAACAATCTCGTGTACCGACCTGCACAAAACCTGACACAAGAGGCGAGCGCAAAAAGATGTTATGCAGTGGCGCGCGTAACGAACTCATTTCTACCCCGAGCAACAGCGCATCAGAGCCACAAAAAGACCTATTTGAAAAGGGCAGAGCACTGCGTAAAATCAAAGACTGAGAAGCCCCCGTATCACGCAACATGACAATGGGGACCTGCTCATCTTCACTTTCAGACAGCGCAACTGTACCTTTTAAAAGGAATGGGCCAAAGCACTCGTCCGTCTCTGCCTGGACAGGCTCACCTGAACCAAGTGGAGACGAAGAAATAGAGCGCACAAAACCCACACCTTTTGATTTTTTAGGAGAATTGGAGCTCTGATTATCTTTGCGCTGCAGGAGCGTAGGGCACCGAGAAATGAGATGCCCCTTCTCATGGCAATAGAAGCACTCTCTAGCCTCCGAAGAGGCACGGCTACTATCGCCAGAGGGAGGCGGGCTTTTTGAGGACCTTCTCTTGTGGTAATGTTTCCCAGGTTTTCCATTCGGGCCGCTTTCGCGCCGCCCTGATGGAAAAATTGGACGGTGAGACAACACAAATTCATCTGCACTAATTGCAGCCTTGGCGATAGTTTCAACTTTTCGCTCATTCAGGTACACTACAACTCTCTCTGGCAGACATGACTTAAACTCTTCTAACAAAATTAGCTCGCAGAGCTGGTCAAAATTGTATACTTTGCTTGCTTTACGCCACTTTTGAAATTGCACACACTTCTCCTGTGCAAATTCAACGTGAGTTTGATTGGCAGTTTTTTCAGTAGTTCTAAATTTTTGGCGATATGCCTCAGGGACCAATTCATACGCCCGAAGAATTGTTGCCTTAACAATTTCATAGTCCAAACTCTGGTCAATGGATAGACTAGTACAAACCTCCTGGGCTTTGCCCACTAATTTACACTGCACCAATAAGCTCCACATATTTCTGGGCCATTTCACAGTTGCTGCTATACGTTCAAATGCATGAAAATAGGAATCTATCTCCTTTTCCTTAAAGGGAGGCACTAAGTTAATATGCCTAGTGATGTCAAATACAGGCTCAGCGCGCTCAGGGAGGGGACTGGCTCCCGTCGCAGCTACAGGCTGAGAGGCAGGTGACCGGTCAGAGTCAAGCCTCACCCGCAGATGAAACAACTCGAGCTCCTTGCTCTGCCGCTGGAGGTTAACCTCCGCGGTTTGGAGCTCGAGCCGCTTCATCTGGAGCTCCACCTCTCGGAGGCGGAGGGCTACTCCTAGATCACCCATATCCCCCTCAGCTACTGGTTGTTTTTGCTCAGACATTTCAGGCGGTTCTGGTTCGGAATCAGAGTCTGAGCCATGGAGATCCGCATCCCCATGGCCTCCAGGGGCTGCCAAGAGAGTGTCTGGCTCCCCCCCAGCTACACCCCCAGATATACTCACCGCCGCTGCTTCTGACGATTCCAGGATGCCCCTCTCCTTTAGTCGCTGCGACATACTGGCCTGTATCTCTGCCTTTCGGGCCCCAGCCGAAATATTGATCTTGTAATCTTTTGCTATGGCCATCAGTTCTACTTTTGTGCACTGGCTTAAGTGTTCATCAGTGAGGACTTGTACTACTTCTATCTGACCAGAGGACATGATTATACCCCGTTAGTACAATATACTACTTGCCAATCTTTTTTTTTTTTTTTAAGCAAAATATACCTCTTTCACCCCGCAACCACCCTACTATTGCTACTTACTTTAACCAATAATGATTGCCTTAGCTTAACCAAAGAAATTAATTAGCCTAACGAAAAAAAAAAAAAAACTTTTTTTTTATATACAGAGAGGAGCTGAACGCGGACGCAAAGGCTACCTGGAAAAACCACTGCCCTGCACACGGTAGACTTGTGCATGTCTGTTATTTTCATAATGCCGTCTCTCTTAAAACGGAGTCTGGCAATAGATGTCAACATCATCATAAATGTCCAGTGGATGTAATCTGTCTTGCAAAATGCGTTGGCGAGGATGGGGTCGTTCGTTATATTCATTTAATTTGTCGATAAAATCAATACGGTCTGCCATGGTAATAGTTATTCCTAGGACTTTAGTAAATATTTAGTTATTACCTAGAGATACGTTATAACTCATTGGTGTGGTGCAACAGCTTACATTTTTAGTAATGTGTAAGTCTTGACTTAAAAGCCATTTACGCTATAACTAGGCTAAGTTTGAACTTAGTATGAGATGGTGCAACTGGGCCCGAGGTGTAGCCTAAATTACTCTGTGCAAGCTTCCCACGAATTGCAGTTACATTTTAAATAAAGACTGTTAACAGTATATTATAAGACTGTATATGCAAATATTAGAGAAAATAAGAATAAAACTATAAAAAATAGAAACTTATATTGAATATACATAAAGTGTGTGACAGTGTTCTGCAGTCTCTTGTGGAAATAGAAAACATCAAATAGCAGCAGATATCAAATATGCAAAAATGACTATATTATGTAGCTGTAGAGTGAGTGAGTAGCAATGTAGTGAGGCTGACATGGTCATCTATGGCCAAATTAATAACAAAACAGGATCAAAAGTACAGCAGGTAGGCCAGATATCGCCAAAACGCGTCGCTTCGTGCCGTGTTTCGAGATGTAGGCCTACAGATCTTCTACTTTTTATGCTTTTGTGTGATGCTGTAGTAGAGCTACAATTTTCACAATATTTATCTATGGAACTGCTGTATATTTCATAACTTAAGATACATATTTAAGCTATATGTTAGAAGTAATAGGATTACAGGTCTACTTTGTCCTGTACAGATAGCAGACAGAAGAGTGTATTGTGGGTGGTTGCGGGCCTGGCCGGGTGGGGGTACAATTAGCATTGACTATTGTCTTATCTTGGAGACAGTGCGTCTATCCATTTGTCATCAAGGCTGGCACCTCTCCTTTCCTGGCTCTTTACAGTTGCAAATGTGGAGAGCCAGGGGAGGTGGGGGTTCACCTTACAGGGCTGACACACCCACATGTACCTCTTCTTAGATCTCAAGTGTGACCACTGCTATAAGTATTGACCCAAATGTAAGTTAGGGGGTGTGCGATTCAGGGCCGAAGGGCCGCCTGTGGGGACCTCAGGGTCTCCATAGAAAGCGGTACTCTGTCTGTACTATGATGAAATAAACTGGAAGAAGTAAACTGGAAGAAGTAACCTCACTATATGGAGTGATGTCTCATCCATTCTTCAAACATCCATTCACATCTCTGGAACATCAAACTATCTTTACAATATGGCGTTGTTGGCAATTAGTATAGTGCATTAAACCTGTAAGTCAGTGGTTTTAAAGATACCATAAATGGCGCAGACGGCAGGATGGTTATCAACAAATACCACAGAACCAAGTCAAAACAAAACTTTATGCCTCAACTCCTATAATTCCAAGTGCTTATCAGGGTGGGGGGTCTCCGGGTCAAATATGATTAGTTTGGGGGGTCACAGCCTGAAAAGGTTGAGAACCACTGGTCTAATGACCTGGTGGAAACTGTCCCTCTGTTCAGGGGTTCACAAACCTTTCGGCTCAAGACCCAAAAGATACATTTGGTGTCTCCCCGTGACCCAAACTTACACAAATACATGTTGTGAATTAAGCACCAAAGACCTATTTAATAGTGAAAATAGCCGATCTACAAGCTCACACTGTGTCACATTGCAGCACGTTGTGAACTTAGATTTAGTTTATTAAATTATTTAAAAATAATAATAATAATACTTTGAACATTTCAGAATTTCTTGTTCAGATTTTCTTATTTTGAAATAATAATTTAAAACTATTGTAGGAAACGTGTAAAAAAGAATTGGGTAAGGCACATTAAATGCACACCTGGCAAGTGACAGCATAAAACACAAAGTCAAAAAAAAAAAAAAAAAAAAAAAACATCAAAAAGCTGCAGCTGGAGACATTATGTCCATGTGAAGCTCTGGTGTTGACAAATTTGACACTGTAGGCTCTTGGCGTGTTATAGGATACAAACTATATCATTAAAGAAAGATATGTACTGTATACAAGACAACAGCAGATCAGTTGAGTGGAAACATTTGAGCTTGTGGGGCTTTTCATCGGAAACTAATATTGTGGTGAAACTCACACTTGCTTGATAGGAGCCATCAAGCAACACACACATCCTCTGTTGGTTTTGTTCAGCTTTGTTTTCTACTCTGGCCTCTCTGCAACCACAACAGTTTCCATCTATGGTGTCAAGTGCATGGTCTGTCACAGTCACAGACTTTGTCATTGATTGTAGTTTCTAGGTTTTGTATTTCTATGTATGTTGTTCTCTGGTTCAGTATTCTTGGTTCTATGTTTCTGTTATATTATTCTTGTTCCCCAGTCAGACTTGGTCGAGTTATTGTTTGGTGTCACTGCATTAGTTAGTTTGTATTTGTGATTTATTTTCTGTTCACCTACTGTTTATTAAAACACCCAACCATGGGTTTTGATCACTACATGCCTGGCTGTCCTGCTTTTGGGTCCTCACCACACCAGTACGGTCAGCTACTGCAGTACTGCAGCCCTGCGTGATGTGCGTGCGTGCGTGCGTGGGTGTGTGTGTATGTGAGAGAGAGATAAACATATTGGTGGTGAAGTGGAACGTTTTAATCTTGAGGTTCTTCTATGTTTTTTGTAAGTTGTATTATGGAAAGAGATGTGGTGGGTAGATGACTCATCGACTTTAATGGAGGAGTCAGACATTATACACAACTCATCTACAGGTTTTAAAGAGCTCAGATGGCTGTGAGCAGAAGGGTCTTTGATGCAGAGCTAAAATATTCTACGTTGTTTCTCCACATGGTGTCACTGCCATAGACAATAAATAAAGGAATAAATGAAATAATAAGTGTGTTTACAGATAGTCAGATGTTATATAAGTACACAGGATATCATCAGAAGCACTCTGCAGTTATTGCGGGCGCTGCAGGGCTGATGAACTTCATACTGTATGCATGAGCACAATACCAATCAATACACTACTGTATAATTGTATAATTATGTGTGTACTCTATAGACTATTAATAGACAATTTAGTTTTAATTAAATGCAGTCAGATTTTATTTGAAATTAGATAAGAAAGCAATAAACATACAATTATGAAAATAAGCTGTTACAACACACTTAAAATGATCACCAATCATAACATTGGAGTTCAGTTGTTCAGTTGAGGCAGAGAAAGAGAGAGAGAAAAAAAAGAAATAGCACATTTAAAAAGTAATTGCACCAAATCCTTCACTTCTAACTATAGAAGGAACAGGTATTTAAAAGTATGTAAAGTAATACCAACACCAAAACATAACTAACACATTAATATCCCATTTGAACATAATTAATATCCCATTTCAACATTTGTAATGAGTGTACTTGTCAGTGGGTGCTAAGGAAAGCTGACGTTTGGGTGCCGATGGCCTAGTGGTTAAGGTGCATACCACATAATAGGCTCTAATGCAGCCTGACATCGAGTCGCAGGTTCAATTCCCAAACCCGATGACCTTTGCTGTGCGTCTCTCTCTCCCTTCAAATCCTACCATTGTTTATAGGTCAATAGTTTTCAAATCAGACACCTGATATTCCTCAGAATTTACATTTTGTCAGGAGATGCAAAAGAAAATACATAAAACCAGGTATGAGATGCAAACGCAAACCTTACCAACAGTATTATGAAAGTGGCAAAAAGAATAATTAGTCAGCAGACCATCCTCACTGACTATAAGGTATCCACAGGCAGCACATACATGTAGATCCAGAACGTTTTGGAGTCGGTGTTCATTCGAAGGTCATTAACAACCTTGACCAAAGCTCTCTGTACAATGATGGGAATGAAAGCCAGATTGAAATGTACCATATCTGTGCAGTTGGTTGTTAATCTGTTGTTAAGCCAGGGAAACTATAGGTGAATCTGCATGCCTGCTGAAACACTCATTTACGCAAATTACATCCAAGCTTGACTACATCAACAGCATCCTTCATGACATAAACTCTAAAGTCGTGCAATGACCATTATCACCCTCCCCACCTGGCTTCCCTCCCCGAACATGAGCCAATTGTGTTCGTGTAGACCCTCGACAAAACCGGATGCACCACGATGGATTTGAACCCACAACCAGGTGGTGGTGGGCAGGGACTTTACCACTGCGCCACCCAAGCACCTCAATGACGTCATTAACGGTGAACAGTATCCAAAATGAGTGAATGATTTCAGACACAGCCATCTGGCCGAGCCAAGGGTCAAATTGGTGACATTCCTATTCCCAGACGGTCTCTCTACCCTCTCAGCTATGGCCACCCAAACAGAGGAGAGAGTGTGAAGGCACTCCCCCAGTAACAGATATTATGCAGTAAGGATCCCTCTATTTGAGGGATTCCCAGTGTTCACTGTGGCCTGAGTGCCCTGGCCACGTCTCGCCCTGGGTGAATGTCCTTGGTGATCAACATGTCTTCCCTGCGAGGTAACACACGTATCACTGTTTCTCCTCTGACGTTCTCCCCTCCTCCTACGGTTGGACTCTGGTTACAGCATTAAGAGAAATGAGAGAACACATAAATCTATCAAAGTGAAATATAAATCGTACAAGCATGTGAGTGTATATATAGCTGGATCACAATTCTCATTTTATTAACTCATTGTGTTCATGAAAATGGACCCTTATGGGATCCATTTGTACAATATCTGTCAGAGTAGAATTAACACAGAGGATTTGACAGAAAACTGTATCAAACTACAGTGGCCGTGGCTTAATTGCATCAAACAGGGGGTCCTTGAAATGAAAAAGGTTGAGAATCTCTGATGTAAATGATGACCTACCACAGATGGTTCCAATATAGTAGGCACTGGGCAGGAGGAGAAAAAGCAGAAGTCTGGAGAGAACTAACAGGAGCCAGCTCACACTGCAGTCACAGCTCACACCGTTGATCTCGGTAAGAGAATGATCTGTTCATATTGGATGAATGATGCCACATGGTATTAGTACATTTGTACCACAGTAATATCTTGCTCATTCAAATATTTTAGATTTGAGAATAAAAACACATACAGTATACACGGAAAAGTAATCTAGAACATTAGTATTCAATGTTCTCGATTATTCATTTTCAATTAATCGAATAATCGAGACACACACACTTAATAATAATTATTATTATTATCATTATTATAGGCCTATATATTAAGAAAACGATTAACCACGGAAGCGTTGTTGTATACTGCAGTAAAAAAAATAGCGATCTACAAGCCCACAACGCAATGCACTGTGACGCGTTGGAACTTGGCCCCTATAATAACATGACCAAAGGGATCTATTTGTATTGATTATTTTATTAAATAATCTATGATCTTTTTTTTTTTATCATCGATTCAATCGATTAGTTTATAATCTATAAGTTTACTCTATAATCCCTACTGAAAACCAAGTTAACTTTCTTTGGAAACATGACTCAGTATCAGATGTAACGTGTAATGTGACTGTACGTTTTGACAAGCTACATAATTCCTGCCCTGGGAATACACATTTGTTTTTGATCTGTTTGTAATTATGGAAAATGTCCTAATTCATTGTACATATAGAATAATAAATAGGAAGTGGATCAAAATGCTTACTGAATGAAATCCTTGTGGCGAGGTTACTATATGTGTAGGATGTTACCTGTCTAATTGAACAGAGAGACCCAGGTCAGAATCAGTTACATTCTCTATCAGCAGATCATAGGATTCAGTAGGCTGGTTCCACGTGAATTTCAAAGAGGAAGAGGATTCTTGAAAAATATATCCCAGTAATTTAATTTCAAGAGTAGGTTGTTTTTTATTAGAGCAGTTCCTGTACCACACAATGAAAATGAATTTTCAAGGCTAAAACTATGTTGACAATATTTGGCAAATGCATAAGATTCCTATAAACTAGTCGACAGAGACACGCTGTATAATATGGTAATGCATGGGAAATGTCTCAATTCATTGTACATAAAAATACATAAATAAAAGGAGAAGTTGGTCAAAATACTTACTGAATAAAATCCTTGTGGTGGTGTTACCATATTTGTAGAATTTTGTGATGCTGTTTTTATGCGCCACTTTAGTCTGTTCAGGTCCACAGTAGTAGAGACCCAGGTCAGATTCAGTTACATTCTTTATCAGCAGATCATAGGATGCAGTAGATTGGTTCCACTTGAAATTAAAACGGGGGTAAGAAGATGGTGATTGAGAGTAAATGTCAAAGTCATTGTCAGGAATTCTTAACGTCATTTCAAGAGCAGGTTGGCTATTATGAGAGCAGTTCCTGAACCACGACATGTAATGTCCAGGTGATGATCTGTAGTCACAGTAGAGTGTGATGTTGTCTCCTGGTCTGACTGTCAACTCCACTTCTAATCCAGTGATTCCATCCTGACTGATGTAAAGAACACCTGGAACCCAAATGCATTAAAGAAAAAAAACGAAAATGAATCATAGTACTTACTTCAACTGCACAATAAAAGAACACCACAGAATTCATTCTTGGATTATCAAAGAGAAACCTGAATGAAATCATAATTATTTCCTCAATAAGAATTAAAGTTTACCTAGTAGAGCAGCTAAAAGCAGATGCAGTTTTCCCATGTCTGATGGTGGCATGAAAGTTTACAGTGACAAAGCTCTTTGATACTGATGTTAAATATGATGAGCAGACAGACTCCTACTAAACGATAATCAAACTGTGATTGGTTAGTTGGGTGGCATGTTTCTATGACACCTGAGCTGTATGAAGCGTTGGGACCTTGTTGTGGTAAATGTTTTAACGTATACAATCAGACAAAGCAACACTCTCCACCCCTCAGGCCTAACTCAACGCCACATGCTCCATTGTAACAGAATATTTTTTTGCTCTTGTCTTTTCTCTTTTTTTCTTTACTATCATTCTGCAACAGTATAGCTACATTGTCTGAAGGAAGCCGAACAAAAACAAGTTTTACTAAGTTATGTGTACCAGTGCACAAAATGTCACAATAAAAGCACAAAACGAGCGGTTTCTACACTAAGGAAGTCAAACTTTCATCGTAAGATCCAGTGGTGGAAAGTAACTAAGTACATTTACTTAAGTACGGTAAGTACAATTTTGAGGTACTTTTACTAAAGTATGTAATTTTCAATACTTTATACTTTTACTCCACTACATCTCAGAGACAAATATTGTACTTTTACTCCACTACAATTATTTGAAAACTTTAGTTACTAGTTACTTTGTAGATATTGATTATTATTAAAGAACATACATTAACCACTTCAGCCCTATTTAAACTTTGGCTATTTGAAAATAGCCGATCTACAAGCTCACAACGCCTCGGGATGTGACATTCATAATTTCTTAGACATGATAACTTGTGAAACGGGATATTCTGCATAATAAGTACTTTCTACTTTTGGTACTTTAAGTATATATTGATGCCAATACTTTAGTACTTTCGGCTAGTCCTTCCCTACTCGAAACTAGCCGAAACTAATTTAACAATAGCGTCCGCGGAGCAGACAAAACCACGGAAAGATATTCACATTTGAACTTACTCTTTCATCATAGAAACAAGTGGGCTTATAACCAAAACGACCCATGTTCTCTGGGAGAAGTGGTGTTAGTGTTCCGTGTAGAAATGTTATCTAGTCGGAATGAAAACGCAAGCTCACCACCGGAAGTGGAACGGTGAAGGCAGACTTAAACCCCGTTTCCTTGCGCACATGTGCTGCGTCGGCATTGTCCCAGAGTCACACTGAGGAGGAACGAACAGCAGAGGTCGCTGTTTTTCCATTTCAGTGTGTCTCTGGGTTCCGAGATTGTGTGATCAGTGACATACGCAGGGTGTACTTTTGTCTCCGCCCCCTCAGTCATCATATCTTCAGTCTTCATATTTCCACACAACAGCTCTAAGGTGTATTAAAGACATAGTTCAATGTTGAAAATGAGTGGTCTTCCCCTTTAATAAGGGGGAGGACCCGCAGACCCCCCGGGAGTCCCCCCCCCCCCCCCCCCCCCCGCCAAATATTGTAATTTATTTTGTTACTGTTGACTCTGTTTTTGATCATTGTAATGCAGTCCAGTCTGTTACTTCTGTGGAACAGTTAATAACAAACACTGTAAGCTTTGTTGTAAATCCTTTTCAATGAAAGTGTATAATGTTTATTTTGCAATGTTGACAATGCAATGTTATATATTGGTGTGTGTGGGTTGTTTGCACAGAGTTATAATATATCGGTTGTGTAAGGGTGCTTGGGCGGGGGGTTCTGACAGTCCAATGTTGGCAGCCCTGATGGTATCACCAATTCAAATTTGCATGGACCCCGTTGCGAAGTAACATAGGGCGCGTTGCCCTAGGCCTACTTGGAGACTCGCAGGAAGCGCAGTAGCGCACCTTTCAAGTCGCTCTTGTGCTGTAGGTCTGCCACTAGCATGTCTGTTATCTTCATAATGCCGTCTCTCTTAAGACGGAGTCTTACTTAGAGATAGACTACGTTATATAACATGCAGACCACGTGGGAACCACATGGGCTTGCCCACTTCCAACCCACGCCAGTAAGCCCACATACAGACCACGTGAGAACCACATGAGCTTGCCCACTTCTAACCCATGCCAGTTAGCCCACATGCAGACCACGTGGGAACCACATGTGCTTACCCACTTCCAACCCATGCCAGTTAGCCCACATGTAGACCACGTGGGAACCACATGGGCTTGACCACTTCCAACCCATGCCAGTTAGCCCACATGCAGACCACGTGGGAACCACATGGGCTTGCTCACTTCCAACCCATGCCAGTTAGCCCACATGTAGACCACGTGGGAACCACATGGGCTTGCCCACTTCCAACCCATGCCAGTTAGCCCATATGTAGACCATGTGGCAACCCAGCCTGATATCACAGAATTTAGTATACATTGCACGGATCCAGTGCACGTAATTCCATGCATAGTCGCCTAGAAAATCCGTGCATATGTACGGTAAGTCCCACGATGGGCGTAACCAGTTGCAATTCGGAAAAACCCGGAAGCAGAGCAGTCCCCCAACAAAATGTACGATTCTGTGCCTGTCGGTACGTAACTCAAACGGCGCTGAGTAGGCACAAGGACACTTCACAACGTTTGGGACGGCAACTTGCTCGCTTTAGCTCGCTCAGTGGTCCCTTACGTGGCGACTGGTCCCTTGAGACTGCGCGCCTCCGAAATGGTTAGAGTCAATGGGGGAGATGTGAGGCGGCTATGCACAGATTTTCGGGTTTTCCAGTTGTCTATGCACGGAATGACACCTCCGTGCAATGTATACTTGGGTTGGGGAACCACACAGGCTTGCCCACTTCCATCCCACGCCCAGTTAGCCCACATGCAGACCACGTGGGCCCGGCATGGGCTTGCCCAGTTCAAGCCCACGCCCAGTTAGCCCATATGCAGACCATGTGGGACCCTCATAATTTGCCCAGTTCAAGCCCATGCCCACTTGGTACCCAAGTAGCCCGCATTGAAACCATATGGGTCCCACGTGGGCGTAATGGCTGATAACTCATTTGTGTGGCGTAACAGCTTACATTTTAGTAATGTGTTACGTCTTGACTTAAAACCATTTACGCTATAACTAGGCTAAGTTTGAACTTGTATGAAGTGGTGCAACTGGGCCTGAAGTGTATAATAAGGGGTGAAATTATTCTGTGCAAGAATTCCCAAGAATTGCAGTTACATTTTAAACAAAGACAGTACAGTATATGACTGTATATGCAAATAATAGAGAAAGTAAGAAACTGAATATATATAAAGTGTGTGACGGTGTTCCGCAGTCTCTTGTGGAAATAGAAAACATATCAAATAGCAGCAGATATCAAATATGCAAAAATGACTATATTATGTATAGCTGTAGAGTGAGTGAGTAGCAATGTAGTGAGGCTGACATGGTCATCTATGGATTAATAACAAAACAGGATGAAAAGTACAGCAGGTATGCCAGATACTGTCAAAACGCGTTGCTTCGTGCTGTTTCGAGATTTACAGATCTGCTACTTTTGATGCTTTTGTGTGACGCTGTAGTTAGTAGATCTACTCTCAGGTTACATTAACAACTTTCCTTACCTGCACATCCCAACCCAATATTATGATGTTGTTAACAAATTTGTTGTTTTTTAAATGGGCAAATAAATAATAATAATAATTAAATAAAAAATGTTTCACAATATTTATCTGTGGAACAGAGTCAAACTAAA
Source organism: Gymnoscopelus microlampas (assembly GCF_963454915.1). Classification (NCBI taxonomy): domain Eukaryota; kingdom Metazoa; phylum Chordata; class Actinopteri; order Myctophiformes; family Myctophidae; genus Gymnoscopelus; species Gymnoscopelus microlampas. The sequence goes on from NC_139939.1 coordinate 24,271,904, forward strand.
CTTTATGCCTCAACTCCTATAATTCCAAGTGCTTATCAGGGTGGGGGGTCCCCCAGTCAAATATGATTATTTTGGGGGGTCACGGCCTGAAAATGTTGAGAACCACTGGTCTAATGGCCTGGTGGAAACTGTCCCTCTGTTTAGGGGTTCACAAACCTTTCGGCTGAAGACCCAAAAGATACATTTGGTGTCTCCCTGTGACCCAAACGTACACAAATACACGTTGTGAATTAACCACCGAAGACCTATTTAATAGTGAAAATAGCAGATCTACAAGCTCACACTGTGTCACATTGCGGCACGTTGTGAAATTAGATCTGCTTTTTTTGCGTTTTTAATCTTTTTAATTAAATTATTTTGAAAAATGTTTGAAATTACTTTGAACTTTTCTTGTTCAGATTTTCTTATTTTGAAGTAATAATTTAAAGCAATTGTAGGAAACGTAAAAAAGATTGGTAAAATGCATACCTGGCAAGTGAAAAAAAAATCACACCCTGTGTGAAGGAAGCAGTGCCTTTGGGCTTAACTCATTTCAGTTCGTCCCTATTGGTGGTCTGAGTCCACTTACCAAATTTTTACTTGGTAGCATGCTGCAAACTGGAATGATGGCTGTTTAAAGCCCAGCCAATGGGCAGACAGAGGGGGCGGGGCTTAAGTAATTACAGTTCGTCCCTATTGGTGGTTTTAGTCCATGTACAACATTTGGACTTGGTGGCATGCTGCAAACTGGAGTTATAGCTGTTTAAAATCCAGTGCTCATCCCGTGCTTGGGGGTCCCTGGACCCCTCTTTGATAACTTCAGCAATTCATGCTCGTCCCTATTGGTGGTCTAAGTCCACATACCAAATGTGGACTTGGTGGCATGCTGCAAACTGGAGTTATAGCTGTTTGAAATCCCGTGCTCATCCCGTGCTTCCACGGACGGACGTACATAACATACGCTGGGGGTCCCTGGACTCCTCTTTGATAACTTCAGCAATTCATGCTCGTCCCGATTGGTGGTCTAAGTCCATATGCCATATTTGGACTTGGTGGCATGCTGCAAACTTGAGTTATAGCTGTTTGAAATCCCGTGCTCATCCCGTGCTTCCACGGACGGACAAACATAACATACGCTGGGGGTCCCTGGACCCCTCTTTGCTAACTTCAGCAATTCATGCTCGTCCCTATTGGTGGTCTAAGTCCACATACCATATTTGGACTTGGTGGCATGCTGCAAACTGGAGTTATAGCTGTTTAAAATCCCGTGCTCATCCCGTGCTTGGGGGTCCCTGGACCCCTCTTTGATAACTTCAGCAATTCATGCTCGTCCCTATTGGTGGTCTAAGTCCACATACCATATTTGGACTTGGTGGCATGCTGCAAACTGGGGTTATAGCTGTTTGAAATCCCGTGCTCATTCCGTGCTTCCACGGACGGACGGACATACGGACAAAGTTAAGCTTAGAGCGGTTGGCACCGCTAAAAACTGAATGAACTAATGAATTCATCAAAAAGCTGCAGCTGGAGACATTATCTCCATGTGTTGACTTTGGTGTTGACAAACGTGACACTGTAGGCTCTTGGCATGTTTTGATAGAATACAAACTATATCATTAAAGAAAGATATGCAAATACAACAGCAGATCAGTTGAGTGGAAACATTTGAGCTTGTGGGGCTTTTCATAGGAAACTGATATTGTGGTGAAACTCACACTTGGGTCTGTGTTGCTTGATAGGAGCCATCAAGCTACATACACACCACATCCTCTGTTGGGTTTGTTCAGCTTTGTTTTATACTCTGGCCACGTGTGTGTGTGTGTGTGTGTGTGTGTGTGTGTGTGTGTGTGTGTGTGTGTGTGTGTGTGTGTGTGTGTGTGTGTGTGTGTGTGTGTCTGTGTGTGTGTGTGTGTGCGCGTGGGTGCGTGCGTGCGAGAGAGAGAGAGAGAGAGAGAGAGAGAGAGAGAGAGAGAGAGAGATAAACATATTGGTAGTGCAGTGGAACGTTTTAATCTTGAGGTTCTTCTATGTTTTTTGTAAGTTGTATTATGGAAAGAGATGTGGTGGGCAGATGACTCATGGACTTTAATGGAGGTCGTCAGACATAATACACAACTCATCTACAGGTTTTAAAGATCCTAGATGGCTGTGAGCAGAAGGGTCTTTGATGCAGAGCTAAAATATTCTGTTATTTCTCCACATGGTGTCACTGCCATATAAAATAAATAAATAAAGGAATATATGAAATAATAAGTGTGTTTACAGATAGTCAGATGTTCTATAAGTACACAGGATATCATCAGAAGCACTCTGCAGTTATTGCTGGCGCTGCAGAGCTGATGAACTTCATACTGTATGCATGAGCACAATACCAATCAATACACTACTGTATAATTGAATAATGATTTGTGTACTCTCTATACAGTATTAATATACCATTTAGTTTTAATTGTATGCAGTCAGACTTTATTTGAAATTAGATAAGAAAGCAATAAACATACAATTATGAAAATAAGCTCTTCAACAAAACACACTTAAAATGATAACCAATCATAACCTTAGAGTTCAGTTGTTATTATGAGGCAGAGAGAGAGAAAAAGAAAAAGAGAGAAAAAGAAATAGCACATTTAAAATGTAATTGCACCAAATCCCTAACTTCTAACTATAGAAGGAGGTATTTAAAAGGTAAAATGTAAAGTACAAAAACACAATACATTAATATCCCATTTGAACAGAATTAATATCCCATTTCAACATTTGTGTGTGTAGGCCTCACTAGCTGCAGATGCCAGCTAGCCCACCAGCTAAACATTTCCCAACAAACTCTACAGAGAAGGCGTTGTCTTCATGAAGTTTACTGGTTCATTTTGTGAAACTGTAACAACAATACAGACATTTTCAAATTACTGTTACAATACAGAAAGAATGTGACAAACAAAGCTAATCTACAGACACATATCACTTTAGCTGCTGTAAATATATTTGTATGAATGCAAACACAACATAACCTGTTATCACATAATCAAACATTCAAGTTACACATAACCTGCTATCACATAAACAAACATCCAAGTTACTCACAGACATTGCTTTTAGCAAGAGGGGAGACAAACAGCATGTTCACTGGAGCTGGAGACATTGACTACTGACTGCAGGCAGCAAGGGTGTAGTGTATTGTACCTTGATTGAGCAGCACAGGTGTAATATATTGCGCCTTAATTAGTCACAAGAAAATCAAGAACATAAGAAACCCTGCACATAAACCACATGGTGGTGCTGTTTCACACAATTAACAATTAAACATGACCACTACAATGTAGGGGGCAGAACAATTTGCATGAGTGTACTTGTCAGTGAGTGACGAGACAACAGTCTACGTCACCCGAGGTATGATGGGGCATGTCAGGAAAACTGACATTCGGGCACCGACGGCCTAGTGGTTAAGGTGCATACTACATATAGGCTCTAACGCAGCCTGAAAAGCGAATCGCAGGTTTGACACCCCAGCCCGATGACCTTTGCTGTGCGTCACTCCCTGTCTCTCTTTCTCCCTATTTCCTGTCTATCTCCTCCACTGTACTATTCAAATAAAGGCAGAAAAGCCACAAAAATATCTTTAAAAAAAGAACAAACGAAGCTGACATTCAAATCCTACCATTGTTTATAAGTCAATAGTTCTCAAATCAGACACCTGATATTCCTCAGAATACATAATGTCAGAAGATACAAAAGAACATACATAAAACCAGGTATAAGATGGCAAGGAAACAAATAGACCAAACAATAACACAAACCTTACCACAGTATTATGAAAGTGGCAAATAGAATAATTAGTTAGCAGATCCTCACTGACCATAAGGTATCCACAGGCAGCACATAGATCTAGAACGTTTTGGAGTCGGTGTTCATTCGAAGGTCGTTAACAACCTTGACCAAAACTGTTATTATTATGGGAATGAAAGCCAGATTGAAATGTATCTTATCTGTGCAATTGGCCTGTGTTGTTAAATGTTGTTAAGCCAGTGGCGTGGCGCTGATAGCCGAGTGGTTAAGGCATGTACCATATCTCTGCTGTCCAGCCAGAAACTGCTAACTCCAAAACGCTCATTGTTCAGGAAACGCAAAAACAAAATATACGTTTTTCAGGAAATGAAGAAAACCTTATATTTTTAAAACAAAGCAATACTGCCTCATCAAAGTTGGTATAGTGACTTTATATATTGTCAGATACTTGCATGTGTCATTATATTATCAACACTTTAACCAAATCGCGGGTAAATCAACACTTTACCCAGCGCAAGTGGAGTTAGCAGTTTCAGACGAGCAGAAATCAAGCTGAAGTGGAGTTAGGTGTCCAAACAACAGTAGCTCCACTCGCTGCTGAGGGGGAGGTTTCAAAAGGGTACAAATTCTCAAAAGCTAACAATGGATCTCCAAGCTCACAATGCATCACAACAACGTGTGAATTAATGCCCTGATGCTTCATGCCACTTATTATATAGGCCTACAATAATAAACAGGACTTTAAATATTACAATAACTTCTGCAAAGAGGTAGTAGAATAGCGCGACAGAAATGCTATGAACGCCTTTCTTCTTGTCACATTGCTCTCCTCATTAAACACTTAATAGATTTTAGAAATATAATTACTTGTTTTCATAACATTAGCGTCAGTGCTAAGTTTGATAAACAGGTACACTGCATAGTTTTAACAGACTACGGGGAGCTTGTTTACGTGGTCCTCCTCCTCGTTCACTGCGCAACGCGCTCTACTCATGCTGTTGAAAAGCAGCGCTGTAGAGGAGAGGGGGGAGTTGTTTGTTTTTGACGGACAGTTTGAGGATCCAATGGAGTTGGGAGTTTTCGTCAGAGGCGCTTTTTAATACTTTTCATTGGTTCAAATGTTTTGATATTTTACACAGACCTAAAGGGTGTTCAATAGCCTTGATTTATGAAAAAAAAACAAAAAACTGAAAATGGAGTTAGCTGGTCCTGGCTGGACACCGACGATATATAAGCTCTGATGCAGCCTGACAGCGGGTTCGGGGTTTGATTCCTGAGCCTGGTGGACCGTTGCTGTATGTCACTCCCCAACTCTCTCCCTACTATCAAATAATGGCCCAAAAGCACTGCTTGGCAGTGGGCCAGTAAAGATTAGCTGAACGCTGACATGAAGAAGTGTGGCCTGAACCTCACCCAGCTGGAGGACACTGCCACTCAACTCTCCATCTGGTGGAGGAGTGCATAAGGTTGAGATGGACAGAGGTGGACGACCGACCAGGAAACAGCTAAGTGCCTAGCTCACCCACACCCCCAGTCAGTGCTTTCACCTGTTCTGCTTGTGACAGATAGTGTGCATCAAGGACTGGTCTCCACAGCCATAAGAACTCTTACAAGTACAGTACAGCAGCGTAAAAAGCGTGTGTGTGTTTGGCCTTTTATATCCTGCTAGTATTAACAGCAGCATATGTACAATCACTCTGTGCTGCCTTCTTCTTCTTCTTCTTCTTCTTCTTTGGTCTACTTGATGCTGGACGGATATCCAGTGCAGCATAACACACATCTTCATCCTAAGAGACAATTTGACATTTGTAATTAAGATAATCTTAATTGATTTGATCATTATTGCTACTGTGCTAAGCACATATTTTCTCTGAATGGTAAAATGCATTAATGACCTGCGTAGATGTTGATTTTCTGCATTCATGAAGGTTTGTCATGATGTTTACCTGAGGATCTCCGGTTTCTCTGGTGAAACGTATGTTCTGATGGACTTTAGGTGTTTTATCTGTAGAAAATAGATAATATACAGCTTCTAGTTAGACCACATGGCTCATGCACAATACATTGAGGTTCTGAAGTAACTACTTATCAAATTATCAATATACAATATCAAATTGTAGGGAATTTGAGGTTTACTCTACCTGTTTTCCTGTGGAAGTGGTACACCAGCATGGAGGAGAGGAAAGAGCAGAGTAAAGCAGAGGCTGGACATAGAGTGAAAAGCAACTTCCAGCACTTCACACAACATCCACAGTCTTCAGGGCAGGAGGACCCGGGGGGCTCAGAGGACGTGGAGTCTACAACAAATACAAAGTCATCATGGGTGGTTACTTTTTGAAACTGTCTTGCGTTTTATGTTCTTACTTGAAGTTTGCGTGTGTATGGCCATCAGTAATGTACATTGAATTAATTCATTTAGAACATTTTATTTATATATTGTGGAAATGTAAGGCCTTTCTGATTTTAATATGTAAGTGAAAATCAGATGATCCAAACACTTTTTCTGATTGAATCATCAAAGAAAAAAAGTGAAAAGAAATAAAAGTTGTAAGCTTTCCATTTCCTTTAAATAACATCAGCTAAATCAAATTAACCTAAAACAAGAAATGACTAAAGTCATAATTTAGCCGCGAGCGGCAGGCTTTTTTTGCCCCAATCTGCCGTTGAGAAATTGAAATTTAAAAAAAAAATGAAAAAAAAAAAACTTTTTGAAAAAACATTAAAAAAAAACTTTAAAAAAAAAATATATGTCCTTTTGAATATGATTTGACATTCATATTATTAGCAGCTGTATTGTGTGTGTGTCCCCCCCCAACTACTCAAGTTAAAGTATCAATACTGCAATGTAGAAGAACTCTGCCCAAAAATGGCATACCTCAATATGACATTTTGCGGCTATATTATGACTTTGTCATGTCTTGTTTTTGTATAGTGCTGTAACATGTTATGGCCTAATCACTGTCATTCAAGCATAAATGGCTTAACATTAAAATAAAAATAAGTAACCGGTATAGGACTAGGCTACCTATTGTGGTACAAAACAAGTCCTTCTGCAGTGAATTACAACATTAGGATTGTGCAGAATTCAAGACAGACAGATATACACAACTACATTCTATAGTAGTTGTGTATATCTGTCTGTCTCTTATATGTCATCATGATTTGTGTGCATGGGGAACTCATTTGAAACAAGCTCAGTGCTTTTATGAGTCTTCCAGTTTAGTAGACCTTGTATTGTGAATTTGCACTTCCATGTACTGTTGTTCTCATGTCTTACTAAATAAAGTACATCAATCAATCAATCAATCAAGAAGCTTTATTTGTTACTGACTCATAAAGATACAAGCAGCGAAATGTTGTTGGAACTTGTACCACAGATGGTTCTACATATAATTGATATAATGAAGAAAAGAAAATATTAAGCAAGAAAATAAAATGGACAATAATAACTAAATAAAAATAGCCTACAGATATATACAGTTTTAGGAATACTCTGGGACTTGTCTTAGACAGGCATGTCATCAGTGGTGTAAAGTAACTACATGTACTCAAGTACTGTATTTAAGTACAATTTTGAGGTATTTTTCACTTTACTGTGGTATTTCCAGTTTTCAGTACTTGTACTTCTACTCCACTACATCTCAGAGGCAAATATTGTACTTTTGCTCCACTACAATTATTTGAAAACTTGAGTTACTAGTTACTTTGCAGATATAAATTATTACATTATAAAACATACATTAACCACTTTAGCCCTATTTTATACCAAGGCTATTTGAAAATAGCTGATCTACAAGCTCACAAAGTGTCGCATCGCGACACGTTGTGAGCTTGTAGATCTGCTATTTTCAAACATTTGTGTACTTTTACTTTTGGTACTTTAAATACATTTGAATACCAACACTTTTGTACTTTTACTCATGTAAATTTTGAATTGCGGACTTTTACTTGTAACAGAGTACTTCTACATTGCAGTATTAATACTTTTACTCAAGTAAAACATTTGAGTACTTCCACTGCTCCTCAGAGTTAAATCAACACTGAAGCCCTGCGGCTGTTGTAAGTCACAGATGATTAGAAGATTCTCCGCTGGCCGACTTTTTATGACTTAATGCCTTTATGACTCTCAGCCTCTCACTCTGTCCTCTCACTATTACAGTTAGCATAGCATGTTGCTAACACATCAACAAAGCAACCACAAACTTTTCGCTGGAGCTGGTGTGTGTGTGTGTGTGAGAGAGAGAGAGAGAGAGAGAGAGAGAGAGAGAGAGAGAGAGAGAGAGAAAGAGAGCGTGCGCGCGCGTGTGTGTGTGTGTGTGTGTGTGTGTGTGTGAGAGAGAGAGAGAGAGAGAGAGAGAGAGGGACTTGGGAGAGGGACAGATGGAGACGGAGGGGGGGGGGGGTGCTGCGAGGGGAGGCGGGTGCTGTGAATGACGGCCGTCCATTGGCCGTCCATGGGCCGTCCATGGGCTTTAAAGTAGTGTCTCCCCATTGGCTGTAAAGTAGTGAAGGACAGCCAGGACAGCCAATAGACAAATAGGTGTCCCGAAAACATGTCGAAAACATGTCGTGTCGCGAGTGACGATGTCTGAGGCTGTCTGTAGAGCCGCAGCGCTTTCAGCTCGCGGCTAAAAAAGGCAACTGCAATGGAATATTAACATTTAAAAATGTTCATATAGGAGGTAAATATTGCATGATTGGCGTATCAATTTGGAACATTTTTTTTTTTCATGTGAGACAAAATAATAATTAGGAGTGGTAGTCGGCCTACATTGTTTTATAATTTTATAATAAATATAAAAACCAAAACACTGAATATCAACATATTAGTAATGAATACAATAAATAAATAAATACAAAATGATCAAATGAAAAAAATAAACACTTCAATTCAAGCCTGTAAAAGTACTTTAATAAAGATGAAAATATTATTATTATTATTATTATTATACATATTTTGATATATCTTTGCTTCCCTGAGGTTCGCACTGAGATTTGTCTCTGTATTGTTAAAAGCAGAACATAGCATTTTTAAAAAACTATGAAACTACAAGTTACATTTACCGCACATCTTTATGCCTATACTGTAAGTTTTGACCAACCATAATTTAACAACACATATTAGTGTTAAGATAGGAGGAGATAGGACCACAATGGAAATAAGTCCCCAGAACTTTTTTGTGTTATCCTTTTAGCCTTAATGGTTTACTACACCACGTGCTGTTTATATTTCTGACTAATAAAGTATTCAATCAATCAATCAATCAATCAATCAATCAATCAAAAAGGGATTGATTGATTGATTGATTGAATTTCCAAGGCTAAAACTATGTTGACAATATTTGGCAAATGCAACACAAATAAGGCTCCTATAAACTGGTCGACAGAGACAAGCTGCATAATACGGTAAGGCATGGGAAATGTCCCAATTCATTGTACGTAAAAATGAATAAATAAAAGGAGAAGTGGGTCAAATGACTTACTGAATACAATCCTTATGGTGGTGTTACCATATTCGTAAACATTTATAAAGCTGTTTATATCCTGCACAGTATGTTCCTTTCCACAGTAGTAGAGACCCAGGTCAGATTCAGTTACATTCTTTATCAGCAGATCATAGGATGCAGTAGATTGGTTCCACTTGAAATTAAAACGGGGGTAAGAAGACTGTGACTGATAGGAATTTTCAATGTCACTGTCAGGAATTCTTAATATCATTACAAGAGTAGGTTGGTTTTTATGAGAGCAGTTCCTGGACCACGATATGTATTCTGATGCTCTGCAGTCACAGTAGAGTGTGATGTTGTCTCCTGGTCTGACTGTCATCTCCACTTCTAATCCAGTGATCCCATCCTGTCTGATGTAAAGAACACCTGGAACCCAAAAGCAATAACAATTATTATTTTTTTAATAATAAACACATTCAAAAATACCACAGTTAATCTTAATTATTGTATTATCAAAGAGCAATCTACTGTAAGAATGAAATCATATTAATTCTTCCTCAATAATAATAAAAGTTTACCTAGTAGAGCAGCTAAAATAATATGCAGTTTCCCCATGTCTGATGGTACAGTAGTATGAAGAGCTCTTTGACACTGATGTAAAATATGATGGGCACAGAGACTTACTGAACAATAATCAAACTGTGATTGGTTAGTTGAGTGGAATGTTTTCTATGACACCTGTTTGAAGCGTTCTCCATGTTGTGGTAAGTGTTTTTCCACTAGTACAGACCACGCCTTCAAACAATACAATACAACCAATTTAAGTTTTATCTAAAGATAGTGTAAGTGATATTTGAAATGTTTTGTGTTCAAATACTTTGCTTTATATTCTGATATTAATCATTTCTACATTGTCTCTCCAGTTCTTTAGGAAACAGAACATACATTTTCAGGTAGGGATACCCATTTTAGCTAATCAGGAGAGAGAACTCACACAGGATACAGGATAAACAAGTGAAATTGGAAGTGAAGACATAAAAAAATGAGCAGACAGAAGTGTTTTGCAAAAATCGGCCTGCTGGTGGCGCTATAACAGGCCGATGTGAAATATTTGGGCAACTGGTTCTGTTCTGGCCTCCAGGAAAAGTCCAGAAACAGACGAACACGCACACACGCACAAGGACGCACACGCGTCATGCCTTCGGCCTGGCGGAGACAGTAAGGAAAGGAGGAGAATGGGGTGGTGGGTGGATGCGAGATACAAAGCACAAATGACAGGTAGGCAATGGCGAGTTATAAATACCTCACTTGGTAAGAGGGAAGGAGAAAAGGCTATCAAGGTGATTGGAATCAGGGCAGCAAGGTAGGAGTTATCAAATGGATCGGTGACAAATGAATGAGGGAGGAGTTGTTATCAGATGGATGATTGATTGGAGACATGTAGGTGAGTGAGGGGAGGATTTAAATAGATATTAATCAGGTAACAGAATAGAATGCATAGATAGCATGGAGATGTTAATTGTTTGAAGGCGTAGTCTTTCCTCCTCAAAATATTATGTTTCAACTCCATTAACATATACTTTACAATCAAACAAATGCCACCTGACATGTTCCATTGTAGATGGCAGACTGTTTGTGGGCCATTAAGATGAAATGGAAACAAGTCTTGGTGGTGTTGCTGTAGAAAATCCTGAGGATGAGGTGGCTCATGCTGAATTTCTTCAGCCACCTGGAACTGTATATTATGTTTTTGGCCCTTTTCACCATGTGTGTGTGGCCCAAGATGAGGAACTTGAAGTCACTGACCTTCTCCACTACAACACCATTGATGAGATTGAAACATTTCTAGAACCTTGTTTTAACCTCTGAAATCAACTTAAAGTTAATATCTAGTTATGATGTACTGTAGCTACCATCATGATTCAGACATTGAAGATCCCACACAACATGTGGCTGAATCTGTCTGTCTGTCGGTCTGTCTGTCTGTCTGTCTGTCTGTCAAACAGTTTACTTACTTTAATTTGTTTATTTGAGAAGAAAATCTGCATTAGGACATACAGTATAAAAATTGCATATGGTCATGTTTTATTATTATTCACAGGATTATCTCAAGTGAAAGCAGTTAGGTGAAAGCCAGTAGCTGTCTGGTGTCTTTTTTTCATGGATACAACACATTAAGTCATATGCACACTTGGCAAGTAAGACTGTATACAACACACAATCAATTTAGGCCAATGCTACTGTAAGTAGGCAGCAGTGGCTCATGAGGTAGGGGGGGGGGGCTTGCATCGTTGCCTTTGCCATTGCTTTGTGACGGTAAAAAGAACTACAGAAGTTCAGACCAAATGTGCTCCTCCTCTAAGCGAGGAATGCAATTATTATTTCTATAGATAGATTATCATTATTAAAAAAGCTTCAGTTTTATAGTGTAAAAAAATAATGAATTAATCAGAAAGGAGCGACCAGGATGTCAATGTGAAGCTCTGGTGTTTACACTGTAGGCTCTTGGCATGGTTTTAAGAAAACAAAGTTAACCATTAAAGATATGCATAAAGCAGCAGGTCAGTTGAGTGGAAACATTTGAGCTTGTGGGCCTTTTCACAGGAAACTAATATTGTGGTGAAAACTCACACTTGGGTATGTGTTGCTTGATAGGAGCCATCAAGCAACATACAAACATCCTCTGGAGGGCTTTTGTTCACCTTTGTTTCCCACGCAGGCCCCTAAAACCACAACAGTTTCCATCCATGTTTCAATTGTCAAGTGCATGGTGGTCAGCTACTGCAGCCCTGTGTGTGTGTGTGTGTGTGTGTGTGTGTGTGTGCGTGCGTGCGTGCGTGCGTGCGTGCGTGCGTGCGTGCGTGCGTGCGTGCGTGCGTGCGTGCGTGCATGCGTGCCTGCCTGCCTGCCTGCCTGACTGACTGACTGACTGAGTGTTTGTGTGTGTGTGTGTGTGTGTGTGCGTGCGTGCGTGCGTGTGTGCGTGTGTGTGTGTGTTATGTAACGATTCACTCAACTCACGATACGATTCGAATCACGATTTGAGGTTCACGATACGATTTCTCACAATTTTCTCACATAATTTTGTTTTCTCAACAAAATTATTTTCCAGACAAAGACTTTATTATTTCTCTTACACAAATCCAGACCAGTATTTTCTTCTTTTTTTTACAATACTGTTTGTTTTTTCTTATTCTCTTTACTGTAGCAAATGACTGGAAACTTTTTTTTCTTACACAAATGTCAAATCCAGGTTTCTTTTAACAATACCCTTACCCTCTTACCCTCTTTTCAAGACTATCAAAGAATGGCTGCCTTTTTATTCCTGAGGTAGATAACTGTGTGTGTGTGTGTGTGTGTGTGTGTGTGTGTGTGTGTGTGTGTGTGTGTGTGTGTGTGTGTGTGTGTGTGTGTGTGTGTGTGTGTGTGTGTGTGTGTGTGTGTGTGTGTGTGTGTGTGCGTGCGCGCATGTGTGTGTTGAGATGATAGATGATAGACATCCAAGAAAATTGTATGTATACTGTACTAGTCTGTACTTTACCTGGTATCCTAGTTACTTTACTCTATTTATGTGACTATTACCTTGTTGTTTGTTAACTAGAGGAAGGCAGGTGGAATATGTTTCTCATGAGAGCCTGCCCTGAACCACACCATACAATCCACTTGACTATTAAGCCACATTAGAGAGTGTTGTTGTCTGACTGTCTGGCCCACAAATCACAAACTCAAGGTTTAGACCTATAGTGTGTCTGTATGTAGAGTAGGTGGGTGTGTCAGTCTGTTCCTATATACAGGATATACTCAGAAACAACAACTTCACATACTGTATGCTTAAGCACAATACCAATCAACATAATTATACTGTAAATGTAACAAGCATATACACAGTTTAAATCTATACTTTTTTACATCAGATTTAATGCAGACTTTATTTGAAATTAGACAACACTGGAGAGTACTAAATATACAATTATTAAAATAAGCTGTTCAACATTATATACATTTAAACTGATCACTGTTGTGGACATTTGACATCTTCTCAGTGAGAGAATGAAGAGTTCACACTAATATGCATTTATTCAATACAAAAGATGACAATAATTATGTAATACAATAACGAGAAATATAACAATGTGAAAATAAGAGTAAAGAATAAAAGGAAAAAAGGAAAAGGGAGGGAAGAAGAAGAAGGACAGGTGGACAGGGTCCGGTTGCCTCGGAAGGCAACAGGACACCAATCTGGATGTTGGGGCAGATTAAACACAGATTCTACAAGCATACATACACATTGCTATGTGTGTGTGTGTGTGTGTGTGTGTGTGTGTGTGTGTGTGTGTGTGTGTGTGTGTGTGTGTGTGTGTGTGTGTGTGTGTGTGTGTGTGTGTGTGTGTGTGTGTGTGTGCATGCAGGGACACAGGAGGGGGGGGCGGCTGGGGGGGGGTTTGAACAAACTCAGTTATCAGGGACTCAGGGGTATCCCCCCCACTTTTGGGATGAAGAAAACTGAAAAAGAAAAAACCTCCGACATCTACACTTCATGGAGTACATTTTTTGTACCTAATTAACCGAAATGAAGTAACAAAACCCCCCAAAACAAACCCGGAAAAGAACTCACATTTTCGTGCGCGCACGCACACGCACACGCACACTCTGGCGTGCATGCGTCACCCTTTGGTTCTAAAATGCCCTCTGCGTCCCTGTGTGCGTGTGTGAGCGTGTGCGTGAGTGTGCGTGTGGCCTTTCACATCCTACTAGTATTAACAGCAGCATATGTACAATCACTCTGAGTCTGTGGTGCTGCGGCTGCTGCCTTCTTCTTCTTTGGTCTACTTGATGCTGGACGGATATCCAGTGCAGCATAACACACGTCATCATCCTAAAACACAATTTAACATTTGTTATTCAAATAATATGAATTGATTTGAAATCACCATTATTGCTGCTGTGCTAAGGATTAGGGTTAGGGTTAGGGCACTTTCAGTGGTACAATGCATTAATGTCAGTGAGTGAACTATGCACTGTATTTAGGTGGACATCTACGTGAGAAACAAACACACATGGGAAACACAATCTTCCAAAGTGACACTGGGTATAATACAAAATAAACACTTTAGTTGCTCTTTGGCAGCATGCTGTCTTAGATAGATCACAGAACTCCAGACATATTGCTTTTCTACCACACAGTCATATGGCCATAGCGCCTTCTCTTTCTGCTAAGTCATGTACTTTCATAACATTTTAACTTTTTGCAAGTAAGCAGCTTCCAATCTTATTTAGGCAGGCATCTGCAATTAAATCATCACTAAATCATCACTCCACACAACATTCATAAAGGTTGGTGATGTTGTTTACCTGAGGATCTCTGGTTTGTCTGGTGTAACGTACTCTCTGATGGACTGGAGTTGTTTCATCTGAACATAATATAAAGCATCTTGTTAAACACATGAACCACATACAGCAACTTGAGGTTATTATGTAACACGTTATGAAATTATGAAATATAAAATTTTAGTCTACCCGTTTTCCTGTGGAAGTGATACACCAGCATGGAAGAGAGGAGGGAGCAAAGAAAAGCAAAGGCTGGACACAGAGTGTAAAACATCACCCAGCACGGTGTACAGCACTGTCCACAGTCTTTAGGATCAGGGCAGATGGACGTGGAGTCTGCAAACAAACACAAAGTCATGGGTCGTTGCTCATTTGACATTTCTTGTTTTTTATGTTCTTACTTGAATTGAACATTTCCATGTATATGGCCATCAGTAATGTAAATTAGATTAAGATGTGAGGATTTTATTTGGAGGGCACATTTTGATTTTTTTTCCAAATTAAAAAACATTAAAAAATATATACATTTCAAAAGATTTTTTAAAAATAACAATAATAATCACAACTTTCCATAAAAAAAATGTAAAAGTCTTTCAAAGGAATTTCACGAATAAATAAAATCTAAGAAATTCCAGAAATGTAAACAACTTTTAAGAAGTAAATAGCTGATCTACAAGCTCACAACGTGTCGCATTGTGACACGTTGATTACCCGGGGAGACTCGAGCTAAAAAAGTTTGGGAACCCCTGGTTTAATTTATAAATTATACTATATCCTAATAAGATACAGTATTTAACCCAGAGTCTCTCGACCCAATGGATCTCATTTAGTGGACTGTCAAACTCAGCTCTCTGATTATCTTATTACCCGCTTTGACCCTGACTGGCAACACCATTGATATTTGCATTAGGCATAATTTTATGTGATTTTATGAAATTGTGACATTTAAAAAAATAGTGTTTTCGGAATGCTGCAAAACAAAATAGCCACAAGAGTACATTCAGGTTTTCTACCTACCTCTTCCAATTTAATTTACGTGGTGGAAATATTTGGCTGAAGTTATATTCTATTAATAAAATATATTCTTTACACTTTAATATAAATTATATAATCAATATTATTCATACAATACTTTCATACAAAGTAATACTGTAACTACACATGAGACTTCCAAACACTCTTTCTGATTGAATCTTATTGAAAAAAATAAAGGAATGAGATACATTTTACTTTTAGTATCCTAAATAACTTATTGGCAATACTTTTTCATGTTTCATACTATTATAACAAGTGGAATAAATTGTCATCATCTTCCCTTTCCTTTAATTAACATTAACTCACACCTTAAATTTACGTGAGAGTCCGCTCAATTCAATTTAATTCAATTTCACACTGCGCGTGACACCACGGTCACACCGAACTTTAACAACAAACAAACAAACAAACGAACAAAAAACGCTCCGTTTCCATTGAAAAGCATTGACAGAATACGCCCTCATAGGCAGAATAAAAGTTTGGTGTGACCGCACCCTGATGGAATAATCTATATCCTTTTTGATTTGATTTGATTTTTTTGGTTAACTGTGAGCACACCATTTTAGAGACAAAATAATATTACTATAAATTAACATTGTTTTATAATAAAAATAAATACCAAAACTTATATCTTAGTCAGGAACAAAAAAAACAATAATAATAATAATAATGAAAAAAGAAAGATAAAAACACAATATAAAAAATAAACCTTCACACTCTTGAGTTTTGTATTCACTAAATATCATAATAGTGTTGAGAAACTGATGAACACAATGTGTCAAATGCAGGCACAATTATACTTGGCAGAGTCAAAGTACAGTATAACTTCTACTCTGGAAATATCATTGTACATGCGGTAAACATTAAAATAAATAAAAAGAAGCAGATCAAAATACTTACTGAAAGAAATCCTTGTGGTGACATTACCATATGTGTAAACTGTTTTCTGTCTAATTTTATCCATTTTATTATCTTCCACTTCAGGATATTCAGTTCCGCAGTAGTATAGACCCAGGTCAGAATCAGTTACATTGTTTATCAACAGATCATAGGAATTACTAGATTGATTCCGCTCGAAAGTAAAATTGGAAGGATTTGTTAAATTCTGATGAAATCTACCGACTTCAGAAAATCTTTGTGCTGTTGGTGCAACAAGAGTAGGTTGGTCTTTATGAGAGCAGTTCCTGTACCACACAATGACAACTCCAATTAATTTTTCGCAGTCACAGTAGAGTGTGATGTTGTCTCCTGGTTTGACTGTCATCTTCACTTCTAATCCAAAAATCCCATCCTGACTGATGTAAAGAACACCTGGAACCCAAAAGCATAAAAAAAAGAAAATGAAGCATGTCATAATGCTTACTTCAACTCCACCACAATAAAAGAAGACCATTGAATACCACAGTTAATCTTAATTCTATGATTATCAAAGAGAAACCTAAGAATGAAATCATAATTATTTCTTCAATAATAATTAAAGTTTACCCAGTAGAGCAGCTAAAAGCAGATGCAGCTTTCCCATGTCTGATGGTGGCATGAAAGTTGGCAGTGCCAAAGCTCTTTGATACTGATGTCAAATATGATGAGCAGACAGACTCCTACTAAACGATGATCAAACTGTGATTGGCTGGTTGAGTGGAATGTTTTCTATGACACCTGAGCTGTATGAAGCGTTGTGACCTTGTTGTGGTAAATGTTTTAACGTACAGTATACAATCAAACAAAGAAAAACTCTCCACCCCTCAGGCCTAACTCAACGGCACATGTTCCATTGTAGATCGTAACAAAAACAAAATTGTGGACCGTTCAAAGGTCTTAGTATGAGCACATATTCTAATTGATGTTTTAAGGCAGATACCAGATATAAAACAGATATCCCTCCACAGGTTTAAGAAGGTAGACTAAAGCTAAGTAAAATAATGAGGCCTAAACATATTATTTTGCACGTGTATACTATAAATCATTTAAACTATTTTTCTCCTTTTGCAGTTTCATGGATAGTAGCTTTATAGCTAGTTCAGGTTGATCAGAATGATCTATATATAAACAGATTTTGGGGAACAATGCAATACTTTAAGAGCTTCTAAATAGCAAATTGATACAGCATGTTGTACAGTATGTTGTAATTACAAGAATTGATGTCTTTCACTGGAACCTGGCCAAATTAATGGGATTTTAGACTATGGTGTCACAGTGATGATAATGAAAATATCATTAATCTCTTTGGTAAATTACTGGACCTTATGTAGCTCTAGATATTACAGACTAGACCTTACCATGACGTTGATATAGAATATTAGTTTACTAGAACTACAAAAACAAACTCTCTTGTGTAAATAGAACATATCAAATACCAGCAGATCAAATATGCCTATTAAAGGTATGGGAATCTGAAGACTCACCTCTTCAGACTCCACCTTGGTCCGTAGCACTTGTCGTAGAACTTGCCCTAGCCTTGACGACCTTGCAGGCTTATGCAAAGGCTAAAATGTCATTTAGATAGTATCTTATGTAGAGACTGACGCCAGGTTAATTTGTAGACCTGGCATCCTATAGTGTGTAGTTTCAATGTACAGACTAGATTTTTTTTTACATTATACTGTTTAGACTGTTTGTACTTATAGGTAGTTTACCTATGATCCTAGATTACTATTTCTATGCATTTGATGTATTACCTCGTGTTTACCTTGCTTATTGTAAGTAGCTCTGAGAGTGTCTGCTAAATGCCTACATTTTAAATTGGAATGAAGCAGTTATATACATGAAGTGAGTGAGTACCATTGTAATGAGAGCATATACATCTGACACAGCCATCTATGTTCACATTGAATGAGAGACCAGGTGCAACAGGTTGACCAGATATACAACACAGGGTTCAATGTCTCTTCAGCAGTCAGATGGCCTGGTTGTAGAAACTGTCCTATAGTCTGTTCCTGTTGCAAGTGATGCTGTGGTATCGCCTGCAGTCGATGGTGTATATATTATGTGGCCTGCGCATATACATTATACATTATACAGTACATTATGCTTACCTGTTTTATTATCTTATTAGGATTAGCCTACTGATTCTTTTTTTGCTCTTGTCTTTGCTCTTTTTTCTTTACTATTACTATGCTGCTACAGTACACTGTCTGAAGGAAGCCAAACAAAAATATGTTTGTGTACCAGTGCACAAAATGTCACAATAAACAACCAGCTTGAACCTTCAGCTACCTGAGGCTGTACACATGTTGTTGAACCCCTTTCACCATGTGAGTGGTGAGTATGTCTCATGTGAAGTCATTGGAGGATGTGTACACTGAGGAATTTGAATTCACTGACCCTCTCCACTGCAACACCATGGGTGGAGATGGAAACTATACCAGGATGTGGATTTAGATCTGCTATTTTCAAAAGAATGTTGAAAAATGGGTATTTTTTTAAAATATTTTAACAACACAAATGGTTCACTAGTAAGAGACCACACCTTCTGCTCAAGTTAAACAGCATTTATTGAACACAATGCAATGAAATGAATGTGTATTGCTGGGGAGCCCAAGGCGGGGCGAGACTCAGGGTGGGGGTGTAGTCTCGGGAGCCAGGCGACCGCCGCAGTTGCTCTGCTCAGGAGCAGTCTGTCTGCTCAGGAGTGGTCTGTCTGCTCAGGAGTGGTCTGTCTGCTCAGGAGCGGTCTGTCGCCTTCGCTCCGACACTGCCCCGCCCTGGGGCTCCTGGAGGATGGAGAAAAAACAAAGTTAGCTGAGCAAAATTGGTGAGAAAGGAGTTGGTTGGGGAGGAGGAGGGGATTTGGATTTGCGAGCAGCAAAATCAAACAGGTAGGTGATACAATCGCAGGTGTATTTATACTGTGGGGATTGCAGCGTGGATTGGCTGAGAGATAAGCAGCGCAGCTGAACTTGGTAAGGTGATTGCCTTACCAAGTTGAGCAGAGGTTGAGCAGAGGGAGGTCTCTACTCCTGAACATGCGTTGAATACAACTACATTAAGGGGGCCTAAATAAGCAACCAGACTTTAGAAATAAGCCCCAAAAAACGCAACCCGCAACTACCAATATTTACAAGCAACTTTACAGAGAAGCAAGTCTAAAGTCACTTATAATAAGCGGACATGGTAACACTGGTGTAGGCTACTGTGTTCAAGTATGACAATGTAGGCCGACATCCAGTTATCAGAGTCACTCATTCACTCAGAACCTTTAGATGGGTTGGCTCTGGTGTCACTGTGTTTCCTCTCTGGTGTTGATATGCCTGTCTACACACACGCACGCAGGCACGCACACACACAGACACACACACACACACACACACACACACACACACACACACACACACACACACACACACACACACACACACACACACACACACACACACACACACACACACACACGCACAGGCAGACAGAGACAGAGAGAGTTGTGATCACATATTGCTGTGGTACTGTATGTGTTATGTTCTTCCTGTGTTGTCAAGTCGAGTGGTTTCAACAGTGAGTTCTTGGAAGCATAGATGTAGTTTGTTTGCTCTGCAATAACAGACTCTAAGTTAATTTATCTGCTCCTCTCAGTGAGGGGAGAATGTCCTGCTGATGTTTAATAAAAAATGATGATCCAATGTTTTATATTTGTTTCTACACTACAGGCTTTAGGTAGCGTATTTGTTCTACAAGCATGCACGTCATCAGTGCATGCCGTCCAAGTGGTTCTACTTTGTCTTGTACTTGCACTTAAGTATTTTTTAAAGCATGTACTTTTGAATACTTAAGTATAGTTAAAAGCAATTACTTTTGTACTTTTACATTTTGACTGAGCTACTTTGACTTGTAGCGAACTCTCTCTCCTCCGTCCTGATACTCCTGGACCTGTCCGCAGCGTTTGACACGGTGAACCATCAGATCCTACTCTTCACCCTTGAGGGGATGGGTGTCTCAGGCTCTGCACTCTCCCTGTTTGCATCCTACCTGACGGGTCGCTCCTACCAGGTGATGCTGAGAGGATCTGTGTCAGAACCACACAGGCTCACTACTGGGGTTCCCCAAGGTTCGGTTCTGGGTCCTCTTCTTTTCTCTCTCTACACTACATCTCTTGGTGCTGTCATCCACTCCCATGACTTTTCCTACCACTGCTATGCCGATGACACCCAGTTGATCCTGTCATTCCCCCCCCTCCGACACACAAGTGGAGGCACGCATTACTGCTTGTCTGGCTGACATCTCGGAGTGGATGTCAACGCACCACCTGAAGCTCAACCTGGACAAGACAGAGTTGATGTTCCTCCCGGGGAAGGGCTGTCCGCACCGAGACATGGCCATCAATATTGATAATGCTGTGGTGACGTCAACTTGGACTGCGAGGAATCTGGGTGTGACCCTGGACGACCAACTGTCGTTCTCGGCAAACATCGCATCAGTGACACGGTCCTGCAGATTCCTCCTCTACAACATCAGGAGGATTCGCCCCTTCCTCACTGAGAAGGCAGCCCAGGTGCTCATCCAGGCTCTTGTCATCTCTCGCCTGAACTACTGCAACTCCCTCCTTGCTGGTACCTTGGCGTCTGCCATCAGACCTCTGAAGCTTGTTCAGAAAGCTGCGGCTCGTCTGGTGTTCAACCGCCCCAAGTTCTCCCACACAACTATCCTTCTCCGTTCTCTACACTGGCTCCCCGTAGCGGCTCGCATCCAGTTTAAAACCCTGGTGCTAGCCTATAGGGCAGTGAAAGGAACAGCTCCTTCTTACCTCCGGGCTATGGTCGATGCTTACACCCCTGCCCGACCACTTCAGTCTGCCGCCACGGGGTGACTGGTTGCCTCGTCGCTCAGTGGTCCTTCGATCTACACGGTCACAACTTTTTTCTGTTCTGGCCCCACAGTGGTGGAATGAACTCCCCACTGATGTCAGGACAGTAGAGTCACTGCCCATCTTTCGCCACAGGCTGAAACCCCACCTCTTCAGGAAACACTACCCTTCCTCTTCGCCTTGCCTACTTGTTGTTAACTAGTTGTACAAACTCTTGTTTTATTGTTTTATTGGATCTTATTTATTCGATACACTTATTTGTTTTAGCTCTTGCTAATTTGATTTTCCTATTTTGTCTCATCTGTTTATGAAAGTGGGTAGCTGATATATTGCACTTTTACTTTAGCGCTAGGTATACTCTTGGTTGCTTGTTTTAGAAGAGAATGCACTTAATACTTCTGGTGAATAGTAGTTTCGTTCCCTACCTATGTTGAATGCACTTATTGTAAGTCGCTTTGGATAAAAGCGTCTGCTAAATGACTGTAATGAAATGTAATGTAATGTAGTGGAGCAAATTTGACCATTAGTACCTTTACTCAAGTACTGGGGTTGAGTACTTCATCCACCACTGTCCATCTCCATTGAAGTCTGTAACCGCAACATGTAACTGATTGTTCTTAGAGCTCCCTGGTGTCTGTCAAACTCCCTGACTGTACTTACTGATTCACCATGATCTAACTATCTATCTATCTATCTATCTGTCTATCCATCCGTCCGTCCGTCCGTCCATCCGTCTGTCATTGTTTCCTTTATATCTATTCTATATGTTGTAGTGTCTTTGGAAAATATTTCGTCTAACACTGTTAAACAATATCTGATATATAAATGATGATCAGTGTCATTTAAGGATGACTGGAAATGTACTCACATCCGTGTTTAAATGTTATTAGTTAGTTTTGTGCGTGAGTGAGCGTACGTGCTTGCATGTGTACCTGTCCTTTGCATGTCTCGCCAACTGGCAAGTAAGACTGGTAGAAGTGCTCATGAGGTAGAGCGGCTGTTTGTGAACCAAAATGTCCCTGGTTCAACCCCCAGCTTCTGGACATTGAGCTTCCTTGAGCAAGACCACTCAGTGAGTCAACCTCTAACTGCTCTCAATGAGCAGGTTGCACTGTTGCCTCTGTCCTTGGTTAGTGAATGCAAAGCACCATATAATTGTAGACAAAATGTATTCCTCCTCTATTAAAGGAGGAATACATTTCACATTATTCTTTATCATTATTGAAAGAAAAAAAAGCTGCAGCCATGGAATAAGAGTCAGTATGTGCATGCATGCATGTGAAGCTCTGGTACTGATATATTGTAGGGTCTTGGCTTAGTTTTTATAAGAGACAAAGTCAACCATTATGCATACAGCAGCAGGTCAGTTGAGTGGAAACATTTGAGCTTGTGGCTTTTCATGGGAAACGGATATTGTGGTGCTTGATAGGAGCCATCTAGCAACGTATACACACATCCTCTGGAGGGTTTGTTCAGGTTTGTTTTGTACTCTGGTCTCTCTGCAGGCGTGACATCTTAAAACCACAACAGTTTCCATCTACCTTTCAAGTGTCAATTGCATGGTCAGTCAGCTCCTGCAACCCTGTGTGTGTGTGTGTGTGTGTGTGTGTGTGTGTGTGTGTGTGTGTGTGTGTGTGTGTGTGTGTGTGTGTGTGCGTGTGTGCGTTCGTGCGTGCGCATGTGTGTGCTCACGCGTGCGTACATGTGTGTGTGCGTGCGTTGTAGTACATGCCTGCCTCTTCCACATACCTGCTGATGCGAACATACAAATTCTTCTGAGAAAACGTCAATGCATGAATTTCACATGAATACTATGGCAGGCCGTAGATAATACACTTTAGGAAGGAAGCTGCGGTCCATATAAAATCTGTCCTCGCTCCACAATTGCCACCTGGGCTGGACATGTCTGGCCTAGTATAAATTTACTAAACCTTTGTCTGTGTGTGTCTGTTCCAGGCTTAACTCAGACACTTCGCGATGACCCCAGGGGTCAAAACCACAAATGCCTGTATCTGTGTGTGTGTCTGTGTATGCTGACCCTTCACAGGGTCATAAATACAGTACAAAAATAGACACTGTCTGCCTTCTTCTGTGCCTGGAGGGCATCGGCAACAACCCACTACGCACATTAAACAAGACTGTTCACACCCCTGCCACCTTCTGTTTGACCTGTTGCCCGCTGGCAGGTGCTACGGGTCACTGTAGCATAAGCACAAACCACTAGACTCAAGAACAGTTACTTTTAGCAACATTTACTGACATTTCACGAGTAAGAGACCACCTCTACTTAACCCATTCAATCTGGGAACGCCTCTGTCATTTTAAGATTTCTTTGGGCTATTCAAAAATATCTATGAGCTTGTAGATCAGCTATCTTTTTGAAAAAATCGTGAAAATGTGTGCAAATCTTTAAATATTTTTTAAAGCAAACTTTTGTAAAACATTTTTTTCCAGGGACCCCCCAGCAAAGATTTGAGTTAGGCTACAAATATTCAATAAAAAAAAAAAGAGGAAGGAGGGGGTTGGGGTGTAAGAGGAAGTGAAGCAGCACAAATACGCTGGACAAGTAGTCTCGCGTCACCAGACAACTATTCCACAATCTCTGAATGCTATATAGAGTCTGGAACATAGACATATAAAGGTAGACGCCTCCTTCGGCTCTGAAGCATTCGTATCTCGGGCACGCTTCCTTGTTCCGCAGGGCTATCCCATATAAGGCTTGGGCAAGCTGGAAACTTCCGTGTGCGTCACAGAAGGGGGCGTTCGGTAGGCCAATCAAAGGCAGGTGGGGCCGGTCTTTTCTTAAGAGGCAGTCGCGCAGCAACTAGTCAGTTAGACACGCTGTGATTGGCCAGTAGTTAAAGCAATGTGATTGGTCAGTAGTCAAACAGCCCTGCGGAAGAGCCTTGTATTGAGATACCAGTCGCTGCAATGAACTGCAGAGGCCAATGAGGTATCTAGGTTTCTATATCTATGGTCTGGAACTCCACTTCCCGAAAGCTGTGTAACGGAAGTTGTTCAGACCGGAAAAACATTCGACCAATCACGACGCGGTGCCCGCGGACCTGTAGTCCCAGTGGAAACAGAACCGAGGCGGAAGCATAGTCATAGGAGCGGTAGATTCATGTTATTTGTGCGAGGATTGTTTATCACAGAAAACTGAGAAAGGTATCATGGAATTAACGCCGAAAAAACTGTGAAAGAAGACACTAGTAGACATAAACGATGTTTATGAGATTCGTTGATTCCAGTCGGACTCCTATGCGCCACTGCACAATGCTAAAACGGACGTGGGTAGGGGAGGGGCATCCGCTTTCCCCTTACACATTATCAGAGCTTCCGAGTCCCAGACTGTATGCCGGAAACATTTGTAAATTGTGGGAGGCAACAGTCTGGTGACGCGAGACTACTGGACAAGTGATCACAGGCGCATTTACACTGTGGTGAGAGGAGGCAGGTGTAGTAGATGCTGGTGATTGTGAACGATGGTAAGTGGCTAATGAGTGAAGGCAGGTGTGGTAGATAAAAAATAAGGAGGTGATTGCAAACAGGGAGTGGCTGTGATAAGTAGAGGTTGCATGGTCTCCACTTGCGTTGGCCACAAATTCTTAAAGAGCAATCATATAATTCTTGTGAATTTCACACTGTGCAATAATACCGTGAAGGCACACACGTATGCACACACACAGACAGACAGACAGACAGACAGACAGACAGACAGACAGACAGACAGACAGACAGACAGACAGACAGACAGACAGACAGGCGCGCGCGCGCACACACACACACACACACACACACACACACACACACACACACACACACACACACACACACACACACACACACACACACACACACACACACACACACACACAGGATTTGTAGTGGACATTTCACTTTAGAGATACAGATAAAAGAGGATGTTTGTATCTTCCTTATGAAAACAAATAAAGATTCTAATTTCCTTGCCCCATTTGGCCCATTGTCTTTTTCTAAATGAGTGAGCAGCATTTTATATAATTACTTGTGTTAGAATACCAATTTGGTCCGTGTAAAGGACTGGCCCAATAAGCGGCTGGAAACAGCGCAGAGTCAGGATGTAAATTGCAAACCAAATGTGCTTTTATTCAGCCAAAGTGCACATACAGGATAAGAGCATCAGCAGCAAAAGGTGGCATGGTGGTCGGCAGCTCCACCATGTCCTAATACTAAAACTAAAGCTGAGTGTGTTTGTTTCTGGCATCCTTTTATACTCAGCTGAGCCAATCAAGTGTCAGTCAATCAATTGTGGGTTCAACCATGTTGCAGGTTACCTCAAACATGCAACAGATCTAAACCACACATTCCATTAAACATCTGCATCAATTCAATACCCCTGGTAAATACATATAACTTAAGCACCCTATTGCAACACAAACTTTATCACATTATTAGCAGCTTCCAATATACAACCCAAAACCCCCCTCTCTCTTCTACGGTGGTCCAGTCCAAACCCATATATGGTGCTCGGGCACCCTGGGGACTCTTTTGCCCGAACACCCTGGAACAGACAGACATAAGCAGTATTAAAATCACAATCCAACATCCCATATATATTGCCACATATTATATTGCACTAAAACATATTGCACATTCCTCTTATGGTATTGCACTGACTATATTGCACTTGCCCATCCTGATCCAATATTCTTGTGTGCAAATATACTGTGCAAAAGAGTAAAGTGCAAAATGCTGTGCAAATATAAATAAATCAATGAATACTGTTACAATATATAATGTGCAAAATAAGTGGTGTGCAAAATAGTGCCAATTATAAGTAACGGAGGACCTCTTCGTTACAGTCCGTTTACTGAAAAAAGTGCCTCCAAATAACCTTTTCTCACAATCATGATTGGGTTAAGCAAAGGGGCATCACGTTGGTCTTTGGCTGGGGCCTCCAAATCACTGGACCCGGGGACACCTCAAACAATTTTCTATAAAACACAAATTTGACCCTCCACACCAGACATGCATCATTACTCAATGCTATGTCTTGCACTTCAGAATGTAGCCCTGTGAGGTTCTCAGTCAGTATCGCGGTCATCTGATTCAAAGGGTTTGCAAAAGTACAATGGTGATTTAAACTGTCCTTCAGTTTGATTCTGGAGTATGAGCCATGTACACAACATGTAGACATTGAAGCTAGCTTACACCCTACTCTATGTAATGAACAGTGAAGAACATGGTCAAGCAGCATGCTAACATCTTCAGGAAGTCACTCGAAACCACAGCTAGCTCAAATGTTGAGCGCTTCAGTGGTATGAAACACAATGTGGTTTTCCTGTTTTCATTGTTTGAGTTCCTGTCAGCTCTTGTCTTCATGGTGTGCTGCCATTTCTTGGAAACTGGACATGGTGGGCGTACATGTTTTAAAAGTTTGTAAATGGAAACTTAAGCAAGTGAGCATGTTTAAACCATGACCAACTATAGCAAATCAAGAAGTAGGCTAAGCAATAAAATAGGTCGATGTGGACCGTAGCCTTTTTGACATTCAATCATACTCTCAAATATATTATTTTAAATCCAATTCTGTAGATAGTAGAATCAGTGAACTATAACACTACTGAATTGACAATCATTAGAATACTTTCAAATTGACGTGGAGAGCCCAGATGAATAGGGTTTTCACCAGAGCCTGCCCTGAACCGCACTATTCACTTGCAAACACAAACTGTGTGTTAAACTGTTCCTCGTTTCGCTGGGGACCCCCTGGAACCCCCTCAAGGACTCCTGGGGGTCCCCGGACCCCCCTTTGAGAACCTCTGGTGTAGCCTGTTGATAAGACCAAGGGGTACAGATGCAGTACTTGGACAAGGTACAGTAGTACCATTTGCAAAGTGAAAATGACACAATACTCCAGTATGGCCACATGATGTCAGTGTTGGTCCAGGGGACAGTAAATGTAATTTCATTGCAGATTTGCTAGACTGCAAACAAGACACACTTGAAACTTTGCACAAGTATAAATAAATAAATATTCACTGTCAATACTTGACTGTGGTGTACTATTTTAGTTCAATGGTCAGAAAAATACATGCCTGAGGCATAGCGTTTAGGATTGGTTTGGTAAAACAAATGGGAGTCCTCCCTTTATGAAGTAAAAATGTGAGTTAATTAATGTTTAATAATTAAAAACAATCCCCCCTGGAAGTGATACACTTAATAGTTACTTTAATACCGTGTAACTTGCTATCTGAAACAGATTTTTCTTGATGCATGAACTGTATTTGATTGAAAATATTAAAGCTGCATGCTTTGTAGTGTATAGTTGGTGCCGTCCCAAAATACAAAGTTAGTTTTAGAAGACAGAAACCAATTTGTCAATACCCAAAGTCCCAAGTCTTCAAAATATATTATGTAAGAACACAAGTACACTGGTGTGTTTGAAGTTTTTAATGCCAAAGTCAAACTTTTACACGATTCATCTTCATACCAAACCGTTCGTCTACAACTCACCATCATCTTCATCATAGCAAATGCAATTAGTTCATTAATTAATTACAGGAAGGGAGCAGCAAAACACAGCCAGCCCCACGAGAAAATTAAACAAAGGAGTTTTTTTTTTCTTTTCATTTTCTTTGTAAGTGCAGAATCGCAGATCTTAAGCATGCCGTTGTCTCTGTAATGTTTCCCAGTTCTCTGTTCTACAATGTTATCTGTACATGGCTATAAGGTTATCAGAGGGAGGGGAACGTGTGAACAGTCAAGACTTATGTCCTCAAAGGTGTCCCGTTTATAAAAATGTCTTGTGAACGCGGATACATCTCAGACGTCACACTCAACCTGTCCTGTTTTGCAGTAGAGTGAATCATATTCTTGTTTAAACGTGCAGTATAAAAAAGACACACGCACACGTATTCATGTACAACGAGTTCCCTCTAAGTCCATTTCAGGGTTTTGAAAGGTGCCATAATGGAACTGCCTTAAAACAGCAGTTTGAAGAAAAACAAAACGAAAACAACAAATCTGCCCCCATTGAGGGCTGCACGAGAGTCTCTTCACAAAACATATGAACTGGCCACAGTTCTTCTGGATCTCCAGGGATTGAGACAGACTGACCGAGGTGTGTGTGTGTGTGTGTGTGTGTGTGTGTGTGTGTGTGTGTGTGTGTGTGTGTGTGTGTGTGTGTGTGTGTGTGTGTGTGTGTGTGCGCGCGCGCGTGCGTGCGTGCATGCGAGTCTGCGTGCGTGCGTGCGTACTTGCCCCTTTGTCTTCGTCTCTAAGTGCACAGACCCTGTACAATGTTGCCATCGTTTGACCAATCCTATTAAATGTATCCCAGATTTCAACGTCAGCGTTCCGTGAACACAGAACGCACCAAAACATTGCACTTGTGACATCATCAGCACAGTCCACCTATGGCAGAGCTCGGTTGACAGCCGTGTTCAGGGTAAGGGACGGGGATGGTGGTTAAGGGAATGGATCAGTGGATCAAAGTCCTATGCCAAAGGGTATATTGGGCACACAGTTGTGTAGTCAGTGGTAGACTACATGACATGTTCAGCACTTACTTCCCAACACGTACATATAACTATAACTATAGTTATAACTATTGGCCTAATTACCAACGGTGACAATGGATGTTGAGAGTCACGCAATATTATGCTCTGTTGCATGACGGCGTCATACAACAAAGAATGAACCGGGGCTTAATACTACACAACTGTGGACACACAAAGCGTTGTCTTAATTTATAGGGAGAGAGAAGCAGCAACCATATAGGGATATGTTTGTGGTCATTAAAAAAAGACCACAGGGTGATTCTTTAGCAGGTTACACACTGCGGCGCATGTTACCTGAGTGTCGTTGTGTGCTAAAAGCTGAATAATGGGATAAGTTGCTTAATAAGGCCAGACTCTTATTGACCACAATTTCACACGGCAGCATTTTAACAGCTACGTCATGCTCCTAAACCCCCTCCCCAGTATGATGTAAGGACAAGACGAGCACCACTGAGTGAATAATGGTGTAAAACACTGTACCTCCATGTATTCTCCCTCATCGTGTCACGTGTGTGAGAGAGAAGTGGAAATGAAGCAGACTCACTGGCAACGCTTCAGCCGTGCTGTCTCCCCATATGCACACGTTAATGAGATCAATGTAGATCAAGGGAGGAGGAGAGGCGAGAGGAAGCTCATTAAGACTACGGGGACAGCCTAACTCTATTATTCCTATCACACCGCTGAACCAGCGCACGCTGATGATGGGAATTAAGATGTGCTGGCCCGGTTCCACCCCCCCCCCCTGTCCAGGGCCAGCAGAATGCAGTCTGGATTTGTCCTGTAGCTGCTGGGAAGGACAAATGGGAAGAAGAAGAAGCTTCTGCATGTTATCTTTACGGACCAGCACAGCAGCAGCGGCTTGTTCAGGTCATGGCAGTGTGAGTATAGGGTGAAAACAAGGATAAACCGCAATACTCGACTCTCTTACCACCACGTGTTCTCCTTCGAGTCACACTTTGTGCAAATTCTAGGCAGCAGAAAACTGACAGAAAGCCCTGAGGTCGCTATTCTTCTCTCTCCCTCTCTCTCTCTCCAAGATAAAGCGGGGAGCAATTTGACACACTGAAGCTCACTCCCTTGTTCCCACCATTACCCACGTCCCCCCATAAGCACACACATATCCAAACAGGCGTAATATCCAAAAAGGCGTATGGTTTTCAACTCAAAAACAAGTTAGCGTTATCTTTCTTTCATGCAGTCTTTTTTCGTTTTTTGTTCTTTTCCTTTTTTTTTTACTGAAATTTGGTTTTTCTATGAGTCCTACTTACAGTATGTGGAATATTTCATATTCCAAAAATGTCTATCATTACATAGATGTCATCAAAAGTCCCTTTAATGTAACCCCCCCATAGCAGTCAGAGAGAGATGAATAATTATTCAAATACTTCATGTTTAAATACTTGCTGGAGGGGAGCAGGCAAAATGCTACAGCTAGTTCTATGAGAGGCAATATGTTAAAAGTCATGGTTAGGAGCACACTACACACCGTGCATATGAATTTGCACATAATCTGTGTATAGATTTTTAGTCTGTACTTGTATTTGAATGAACATTGTCTCCACTGCTGTGTTCGTGTGTGTGTGTGTGTGTGTGTGTGTGTGTGTGTGTGTGTGCGTGTGTGTGTGTGTGTGTGTGTGTGTGTGTGTGTGTGTGTGTATGTGCGTGTGCGCGTGCGTGCGTGCGTGTGTGCGAGTGTGTGTGTGTGCGTGCGTGTGTGTGTGTGTGTGTGTGTGTGTGTGTGTATGTGTGTGCGTGTGCGTGTGCGTGTGCGTGTGTAAGCATTAGATACTTATTGTCATGAAGCATCCAATAGGAATGAACTGTGTATGTTCACAGTCAACTGCACCGAGTGTGTTTTATGTGTGGTTATAGTATGTGCGCGTGTATGCGTGCCTGCATATGTGTGTATGCGTGTGCGTGTGTGTTTGTGGGCGTGCGCACGCGCTCGAGCACGCGCGTGCATGAAAGAATACATTATGATACATGAAGATCGGATGCATCTGTTAAAATAGTACTGCAGGTTGTAATCTGCAATGGTGGACAGCAGTAGTAGTAAGTAGTACACATATATACAGACTGGATGAGAAGGCAAAGAGTTATAAACACAGCATTGTTTCTCATGTTGGAACACTGTGGCACTGTTGCTGACATTGTATGACCTTGTATTCCGAATGGTTACTGGTTAACTGTCACGAAAGTCTTTCTTTGTCGAAGTTATTTTTTAACCCTTTAAGACCGGGAACGCATCTGTGTCATTTTTAGATTTCTTTGGCTATTCAAAAATAGCAGATCTACAAGCTCGTAGTGCGGCACCGAGTGCCGCGCTACGAGCTTGTAGATCAGCTATTTTTGAAAAATCGTGAAAATGTGTGCAAATCTTTGAATATATATATATATTTTAAAGACATTTTTAGAATCGGCCTCGGGTCTTAATGGGTTAAATTATTTTTTGTTTTCTCTTTTTTTTTTCTGGAAAAATACGTTTTTTTCCCCCCCTCTCCTCCAGTGATTCTTTAAAGGGGAATTAACTGTTTGTACAATTGATCTTCTCTTTATGATTGGTTTGATTCTAATGATGCTTGTAGCTTGAAATCGCAGCTTGATTGAGTAATACCCTCCCATCATACTTTACTGCTGATTAGGCATCAGAACGCTTCATCAATACGAATTAGATCCAAATCCAAATATAACCCCTTCTGAATGAACCGCTTTGACTGGTTAAGACCACAATGGTTTCTCAGCATCAGGGACAAATCCTGCTCGTTGTGACCTCAGTGTGAAAGACGTTTTCATCTTGTCCTGAGGTGGTTACACAGTATCAGAAGCGATACTTCCACTAGTCTCTCTTTATTTGACATTGATCCTCTTCTGGCAGGAAGTCAGGCATGCATTGGTTTCAGGTTTTAAAAACAAAACAAAACCACAAAAAAAAACTTGAGATGAAGTTGTCCTCCGCATGGAGATCGTTTCAGTTTTTGTGTTTTAATATTGAAGATAAGGAATTAGGGAAGGATAAGGTGATGCTCAGGTCCATGCCCTGCACAACTTCCGCTAGTGGTTATATAAAAAGGAGGTTATAAAGTATATATAACCAGAACGCTCTGAGGAGCCGATACATCATTGACATATGTTTGTATAAATATTAGTTAGCATCCAGCAGTTCAAATTCGATATATGATTTTTTTTGGCAAACGTCTTTCCTCAACGTTTTCACATCTTCACGTTTATGTTTAAAATGCCTCGGCCGCTTCCTCGACGTCTGCACACTGTTTACGATAAAAGTTTTTTAAGGATTGGATCGATCTCCCCTTTTGATATCCACCCCCGGACCCCTTTACGCGTCCATTTTCTAACCCTCTCAGAGTTCAATTAACACTCTGGGATTTTTAACCGGGCGGATCACTACATTCCAGGAGCCCCATTCACAGGTACACTTCGCGGCGTGACAACGTGAGGCAGGAGGTGGTCTTGTAATCCCCTCCCGTCCGCGTCAGCGGTATGACCTCGGGGGTGTTCTGGCCCTCGCTCCCTTCCTCGTCCTGGTGGCACCGCCCGAACCCGGCGCTGCTGAACGTGTCGTAGGACGCCGAGGTCATCTTCCGGTTCAGCAGGTTGCGGTTGTGGTCGCCCAGGTTCCTGTTGCGGTCTCCGCCTCCCAGGGTGCCCAGGGAATCCCCGTTGGCCATGGGTAACCTCTGGCCTCCTCCGCTGACCACCCCGGGTTCGGAGCTCCCCGCGCTGCCGGCGCTCTCGCTGTCGCTCTCCTGGTCGTGTCCGCCGCGGAGGTTGTTGTTGTCGTCGCCCGGGGCGAAGGTGGAGAGCCGCGGGGGGTCGCTGCCGTGGCGCTGGCGCTGCTGACACGGCGACGGGCGGACGGGCATCCAGCAGGTGTCGGAGTGTCCGAACTCGTCGCATTCCCTGGTGCACTTTCCTGTCAGGGTCACGTCTGGCAACTGTCTGGCATCTGGGTGGGAAGACGAGACAGAGAAAGAAAGGAGGATTGATTGATGGACAGGAAGGGACATGAGGCACAAAGGTAAGACTGTAAAATATAGGAGAAATGATGTGAAGGGTGTAGGTCAGTGGTTTTCAACCTTTTTCATGTCAAGGACCCCCAAATTGACACTTGGTAGCCCACGGACCCCCATTTGAAAATATATGCCAAGGACCCCCATACGAGAAGATTTTTACGGGTCTAGCAGTGATTTTCAACCATTTTAATTTCAAGGACCCCCAATTTGACATGCATTAGGGCTACTGACCCCCATTTATCTCTGGGACCCCAATTTATATTGTAAAATCAATGTTCATTTAACTGAGAGAGTGTACAAATGTAACCAAATGGACCCGTAAGGGTCCATTTGGTTCCATTTGTACACTCTCTGAGAAAAAACGATCAAAACGGTCCACAAAAAACACGCTATCTGTGGAAGATTGATCGTCTAGTCAGTAAGAATACTCTGAAGACTCTTGCAGTGGCCCTCATACAAGGTCATTACGATTATGCATGCACCTCGTGGCAGCACAACACCTCCAAGGCCTTAAAAACAAGGCTCCAAACATCCCAAAACAAACTTGTAAGGCTACTTCTTGGCCTCAATTACAAAACCCATCTAACCCCTGATCATTTTGATAGGATTGGATGGCTTAGGGTTGAGGACAGAGTACAGCAACTTGCTATGGGCCTGGTCTTCAAGATATACCACAACATTGGGATCCCCCTGTATTTGTCAAAATACTTCCAAAATGTTAATGATGTCCATGATCACAATACCAGAGGCAGCTCCACAAACCTTGTCCAACCCTTTTTTGGCTCAACAAAGGGAAGTAACTCGTTCTCATGCTATTCATCAAAAATGTGGAATGCCCTACCAAAAGGAGTAAAGGAGTGTAAAACCCTACTCTCTTTCAAAACTGCCCTAAAGATACACCTTCAGGAGGCTGCAATTGGAAAATGGCCCCTGTCCAAGTCCTAACCTAACCTACCCCCCTACCCCCTACCCCCCCCCCCCCCCTCTCTCCTTCTTCTTTTGTACATATTTCTCACTCTTCATACCAGTAACCTGTAATCTGATTGTATGACATTCTATAGCAGTTGTGTATATCTGTCTGTCTCTTATATGTCATCATGAATTGTGTGCGTAGGGAACTCATTTGAAACAAGCTCAGTGCTTTTATGATTCTTCCAGTTTAGTAGACCTCGTATTGTGAATTTGTACTTCCATGTACTGTTGTTCTCATGTCTTACTAAATAAAGTACATCAATCAATCAACAGACCCACTAAGGGTCCATTTGCTTCCTAACTACCTATCATTTAACCAGTGGTCCTTGAAGGGATTCCAGGTGGTCCCCGGACCACTGGTGTAGGTAGTGAAGGAGGAGGCCGTCGAAAGGGTGGGAGGATAAAGGTCTTAGAGGATATTTTTGCAGAGAGAATAGTGCTGTGGGAGCAAATCATGTTCAGAAATGAGCTGACAACAATCAAATAGCGAGAATGTTTACTACACATCCCAACAGCGCTCCATATGGGATTAAAGATTAAAGGTCCGGTCAGGTCAACCCCAAACCCACCTTTCCTGCATATATCTTTGCATGCATGGAATGGATAATGTACATTAGCATATTGGCCAGGGCTAAAGCTTGGTGAAATCACCAAGAGTCCAAATGCTAATGTCTTTCCAGGGTCAGAGTGTCAGTAGGTTAATGATGATTCTCTATGTAAACTAGTCAGTTACAGCATATTATTGACAGCAATGGGCATTAGGACTATGATGATGATAAATGAGGCGTACGTGACTTGTTTGTCGGTGTGTCGTGTGTGTGTATGTGTGTGTGCGTGCGCGCGCGCGTGTGCGTGTGTGTGTATGTGTGTGTGTGCGTGCGCGCGCGCGTATGTGTGTGTGTGTGTGTGTGTGTGTGTGTGTGTGTGTGTGTGTGAAAGAGGGAGAGGGAGAGGGAGAGAGAGAAACAGTCACATATGAGGGGATGTGTGACTGCTATGTGTAGCTATAGGATAACACAGAAAAGACATCCCTCACACATCTCCTTTGCCAGTGAAACATCAAGAGAAAAACAAATGAAGAGATTCAGTTTCACTGACTCTTTCAGACCCCGCTTTGCAACATCTGCACTGCAATAATGAGGTATATAGTGTTGTGTGCACACACACACACCAGAGGCAGATTTGCATTTGCGGCCGAACAAAACAAACAATTAGGATTCCTTCCCCTCAGCTCCCCCCAAGTGGCCTTTTGCTGGTGAAACAATTCAAGCCGCCAATGTGACAGCACGTCAGCAAGCACACGGTGTGACATGGACAAGCCTGAGGCTTGATTCAGCCTGAGCGAACTATAAAGTACAATGAATGAATGAATGAATGAAACAACAATGGAATGGCTTGAGAAGTTAGTCGCAATGCTAGAAGCAAAGACATGTTGTCAATCTGTTTTAAAAATAAAGATAGTAAAACATTTTACACTTCACACAACACATGAAACACACAGACACACACACAAAAAGACGCACGCACGCACGCACGCACGCACGCACGCACGCACGCACGCACGCACGCACGCACGCACGCACGCACGCACGCACACAGTAAGTAAGTCATTACTAAG
Organism: Gymnoscopelus microlampas; assembly: GCF_963454915.1. Taxonomy (NCBI): domain Eukaryota; kingdom Metazoa; phylum Chordata; class Actinopteri; order Myctophiformes; family Myctophidae; genus Gymnoscopelus; species Gymnoscopelus microlampas. Next base: position 24,307,435 of record NC_139939.1, read on the forward strand.
AACAAAAAGGAAAGGAAAATATTAATCTGCTTTATTTTGGTCACGATTGTCAAGAACCATGTGTGTTTGTGTGCCACTGTGCATGCAACACAGCTTGTCATAACATTGCGTTCATGACTTTGCATTTGTTTGAAGTCAATTGGCTGGTTCCTGTGTCTATTGTGCGCTCTTGTTTGTGCGCGTGCGTGCCTTCCTGCCTGCATGTATCTGTGTGTTTGAGCCGTGCCAAGTTATCCTCTGTAAGTGTGTGTGCATGGTCAAATCCTGACCTTTGAGAGTGCCAGAATAACACCAGCAAAGAACACTGGGGATTGTACCGTGTGTGTGTGTGTGTGTGTGTGTGTGTGTGTGTGTGTGTGTGTGTGTGTGTGTGTGTGTGTGCGTGCGTGCGTGCGTGCGTGCGTGCGTGCGTGCGTGCGTGCGTGCGTGCGTGCGTGCGTGTGTCAGTGTTGACAGATTTCGCGAGTGAAATAAGCAACCAGGTCTATGAAAACAAGGCCAAAAGAAGCGACTAGGCTACGGCCATTTGAAAATAGCCAATCTACAAGCTCACACTTGTGAGCTTGTAGATCTGCTATTTAAAAAAAAGATGCATATGTTTTTTAAGTTGTGTCCCTGGCACAACATATTTTCAGACAGGGGGGTCCGTGGACAAATTCATATTAATTTGAGGGTCCTTGATTTGAAAATGTTTGAGAACCACTGGTTTAAGCTACATAAAGAAACAAGCCCAAATAAGCAGCTGCAGTGTAGATAGAAGCAAGCCCAAAATAACGCAACTGGCAACTACCAATATTTACAAGCAACTTTACAGAAAAAACAAGCCCAAAGTGGCTTATAACAAGCAGACCTGGCAACACTGGTATGTGCATGTGTGTGTGTGTGTGTGTGTGTGTGTGTGTGTGTGTGTGTGTGTGTGTGTGTGTGTGTGTGTGTGTGTGTGTGTGTGTGTGTGTGCATACATGCACGTCTTTCGTACCATTCTCCACGTGCTCCTCCTCGCCCACGCTGCCCTCGGGGGTGGTCCTCTCGTAGCCCTCCTCCGGCAGCGGCAGGGCCCCCACGAGGCGCGGCCCCGACGAACTCTTGCTGCTGGGCGTCTCTGAGTCCTCCATGCCGCTGTCGTAGCAGACCCCGTCCTGAGGCTGGCTGACCACGGAGAAGGTCACCCGCCGCAGGGTCCCCTGTGAGGGAGAGATAAAAAAAACAACAACCACAATATGGGATTACAGTAATCATCCCAGGGTTCATAATCTGAGATAGTCAATCTCAATATGGGATTAACCACTTAACCCGTTAAGACCGGGAGAAGCATCTGTGTCGTTTTTAGATTTGAGCTAAAAAAAAAGCATTATTTTACACTTTGGGCTATTCAAAAATAGCAGATATACAAGCTCGTAGCGCGGCACCGAGTGCCGCGCTACGAGCTTGTAGATCTGCTATTTTTGAGAAATCGTGAAAATGTGCGCAAATCTTTGAATATATATCGTTTTAAAGCGAACATTTTTAACTCAAATCTTTGCCTCTGGGGGTCCCTGGAACAAAATAATTTGAGATGGGGGTCCACGACCAAATACATATAATTTTGGGGGTCCTTGACATGAAAAAGTTTCAGAACCACTGATATAGTAACATACGTTTAAAAAAAAAACATTTTGTAAAATCGGCCGCAGGCCTTAACGGGTTAAACCCCTATTTCAAAAACAGAGAAAATCGCCGATCCACAAGCTCTAAACGAGTCGTAATGCGACGTAATTCTGAGCTTGGAGATCGGCTGTTTTCCGCTATAATGACATGCCTGTATGAAGGCAAGCTATCATAATGATACGCCTATAATGACCATGCCCCAGATGCCAGGGTTGAAAATGGTTAATCATCTAGGGGTTCTTAATCTAGAGATTCTAAATCTGGGGGATTAGAGTGGGGAGTGGGACAGGGGGGGGTCTGCAAAAACAAAACGCTATTATCTGCTCATGTTTGCCTCGATTGTATGAGCTAAGCAGATGCAATGCAGGGTGATAGTAATCAACCAATCGCAAGCATTGCTTCTGAGTTTTTAGCTATGGGTTTTTAAGTTTTAATAGGTTTTTAGATGACTGCTCGTGGGCCAAATTGATGTTTACTTAACCCACAGCTACTGTTGGAAGAGCGTGGGCCTTGGAGACACACATGTTGTCCTCTCTGGACCCCCTCTCTCTCTCTCTATCTGTGCCAATGGTACGGGGCCAGTGGTGGCAGCTGGGTAATACAGTGCACACAGTAATCACCGCCTACTTTATGAAGTATGCTAAACCGCCTATTTGGGTTGCAAGAGCTTTGGATTGGAACTCTTATTAAAGGATATTAAAGCTAATAAAAAAAGGAGCCCACTGACAGGGAACCAGTGAGGCCTTTAACCACAGGCTGTCACTCGTTGTCAATTAACTCATTGTCTGCCGCTCGCCACCACCAGTGACAATTAAAGCTAGTGATTCCACGATGACAATGGTGACTGGTTTTGCTCATGTGACACACACGCACATATGCACACACGTGCGCACGTGTGTACGCTCACGTGCGCACGCACGCACACAAACACGCACACAAACACGCACACACACATTTCCTTGAGAGGACCAGGAGAATGGTCCTCACAATGTCTATTTCTCAAATTCTACCATACTTGTGGGGACATTTGGTCCTCACAAGTACACACACACACACACACGCACACGCACAGGCACGCGCACACACACACACACACACACACACACACACACACACACACACACACACACACACACACACACACACACACACACACACACACACACACACACACACACACACACACACACACACACACACACACACACACACACTTACAAAATGAGCTTCATGTACAAGTTGTACTGTACCGGCGCAAATCACCATGGTCTAGTTAGAAGACTGGTTCCCCACTTTGGGGCTGAAACATTAATATGACCATGCATGCAGAGGGAATATCGCAGAGTTCAATGACTGCGACAGTGCCCGCAGGGATCAAGCCCATTTCTACGCGACAGACACCTCGCCTATCTCGTCTCTCTCTCGCTCATTTATCTCAAACGAAAATTACCACGCTGCCAATTTCAGATCTCCCTTGAAAACAGACACCCTGCAGAGACAGAAATGTGGGAACGAGGGGGAAAAGCACAGATTAGGAGCGGAGAAAACTTCAACACCAGTGTGTCGCTTTAGGATAATCTGGGGGGAACTGACAGACGGGTGTTTAAAAGCTGTACCGTGATGCCTCTCTTCCTTCGCAGCACTACAAGATAGAGAATGTTTGAGCACCTCACTCACCTAATGAACATGGTAGGAGAGAACTGGGGGGGTCTACCAGACGAAAGAAGGAAGGGAGGGAACGGCACATTTAATTAGGCGAGGGGGGGAACATGACGATGCGTTTCTCCATGAGGTTCAGATGAAAGGAGACAGAGAGAGAGAGAGAGAGAGAGAGAGAGAAAAAGAGAGAGAGAGAGTCCAGAAATCTAGTTGAAAGAGAGATAACACGAACTGTAGTGAAAAAGTAACTACCAGTTTACATTATTTATCTTTTTATCAGCAATGTCCCTATCTATCTAAGCCCCTCCCACAAACATTAGGATGTTTCTAGCAGCACATTATTTTACAGCAGCGTGTCCCAAACATAGGGTCATGACCCATTATGGTTCACGGACAGTGTTGTATTGGTGATTGTGTTAGTGGTGGGACTCTATTTTAATGACGTCACGCGCACGTCGCTTAACACCTACACTACAGGTCACACAATGGACAATTGTGTGACCTCATCCCTATGTTAATTCAGGCTGATGTGACACCCGGCAGCCTTTGTAAACTTTGTTGAGGTGTGAATTTAAAGTCGTATTAGGCAGGTAAAAACCCCTGATTTTTAGCAACCTCTGCTGGTCATTACCGTCACTGCAGGTCTTTCGTTTATTCCTGCATTACCCAGAATTCCATTTGTTTTCACCGGAAGGCGGAAGCGTTTCAAAAAGGGTTCTTTTAATTGTTTTATACTATGTGCGGATCGTTTCTCTTAGCCAGTGGAGCTTTAGTTACAGTGAGCTGTGCTTTCTTTTGCTGTTGTTTTTCCATCTTCAAATCCTATAATTCCATAAAAACATCGCAAAATTCCTTTTAGTTAAACCGGTGCATTTCCGTTTCCGGCCAGATGACTTCATTTTCGCGGGAAAGACGCCCCTGTCCACTTTCAATAGAAAACATATTTATAAAACGCTTTCGGGGGTGAAATTCATGGAATGGGTGTTGTGAAACATTTGCCACTCACAAAAGATATACAATTTAACTTTAGTTTTATTGAAAAAGTTACCTAGTATAACTTTAAGGGTTGTTTTAAATCTATGCATGTGTGTGTGCGTGCTCCTGCTCAAAAAGTGGTTGCACGGCGTGTTACCGCGTACCGTGACCAACGCATCCCTGGTCATGGACCAATTTGAATGGGTCACTTTTTAATTAAAAGATATATTTTTCCAGAAAGTTATACATATAGCATATATATATATATATATTTAGAAATAGTGAAAGCTCACACCTTGTCGTATCGCGTTGCAGTGCGATGCAGTGAAGCCAGCCCTCCCATCTCACCTCAGTACAGTACAGTTAGCAATAAGAGAATCACAGACAGACAGGGCATATAATAAGAGAGACGGATGAAGAGGGAGAGAAGCGGAAGGAGACAGAGAGGCTCTCTGCACAATAGGCAGGCAGGATTAATAGGTGAATATCATTGCAGTCGGGCAGAAACCTTGTATCTCTATGTTTCAACTTTCTATGTTTTTTTTCTCCCCCGTAAATTAATGCCCCACCTCAACATACAAGAGTGCCACAAAAGTAGTGAAAATAGACGATCTACAAGCTCTCAACTTGTAGACCGGCTGTTTTCGCTATTTTAATCTATTTTAGATTTCAGCTAAAAAGCATTATTTTACACTTTGGCTATTGAAAGATAGCAGATATACAAGCTCATAGCGCGGCACTCGGTGCCGCGCTATGAGCTTGTAGATCTGCTATTTTTGAAAAATCTTGAAAATGTGTGCAACTCTTTGAATATATATATTTTTAAAGCGAACATTTGTAACTCAAATCTTTGCTTCTGGGGGTCCCTGGAACAAAATATTTTGAGATGGGGGTCCGTGGCCAAATACATATACATTTTGGGGGTCCTTGACATGAAAAAGTTTGAGAACCACTGAAAAAAAAAAGGATTTAGAAGACATTTGTAGAATCGGTCTCAGGTCTTAATGTGTTAAAATGTTTTTAAAAATAATAATAAAAAAAAAGGAACAGGTTTTGGACATACAAGGTTTCCACGTCGACGGCGAACGACACGAGAACCCAGGCTCCGCTCGCTGCGAGGTGGGAGGTGATTGCCGAGCACGAGAGGAAGGCTTGCTGCCAGTCAGCCTTTCTCCGTGTTCCTCTTACAGAAGAACTCTTCAATTCAGCAGAGATCCTGCCTAATTCAATTTTCACTTTTCCTCCCCGCGCCTTTCATATCCCCCCCCCACCACCCCCACCCCGTTCTGGTAATGCTATTTTCTGTCTAACCCCCTGCTAGCACTCCCCCACCCCCCGCAATCTCCGTGGGTCCCTATCCTTCTACTCACAGCCCCGTTACTTTCTTCTCTCACTACGTCCATCCACTGCCCCGTCTCTCTCTCTCTCTCTCTTCCAGTCAGCTTTATGATGTAGCGATCGATGGGATGTCCTTGACCTCGTTATGAGTCCCTCTACTCGTTGCCAACAGCATGCTTTATTGACCCATAACTCCTGTACACTTTCTCTACTCCCCTTTCATCTTCCCCTTCCGTTCTCGCTGACTTCTGATCGCCCATAAACTTGATCTCCCACTTTCGTCAAAACGTATTTACGGGGCAGATTTCTCAATACATGCTAATACCTCTTCTTGCTGTCCACATATATCAACATAAACTCCCTTTTCACTATATTTTCACCCAAATTGGCTTTATTATCCACCTTTATTAGCCAGCTGAGTTATACTTAGTGCTGGTGTGTCCCACACACCGGAAATAGCCGATCTACGACCTCACAATGCGGCGCAGGGTGAGCTTGTAGAACTTGTAGAACTGATATTTCCGGTGAACAGCACACCGGTGCACAACTGATATAAATAAGGCTTAACCCATTAAGACCTGAAGCTGATTCTACAAAATGTCTTCTAAATCCCAACAGTATTCTGAAAAAACTTAAATTTCTATATCAGTGGTGCTTTTTCATGTCAAGGACCCCCAAAATTATATGTATTTGGCCGCGGACCCCCATCTCAAAATATTTTGTTCCAGGGACTTCCCAGAAGCAAGAATTTGAGTTAAAAATGCAAACAATATATACTCAAAACTTTGCACACATTTTCACGATTTTTCAAAAATAGCAGATATACAAGCTCATCGCGCGGCACTCGGTGCCGCGCGATGAGCTTGTATATCTGCTATTTTTGAATAGCGAAAGTGTAAAATATTTTTTGGGCTAAAATGAAAGTGACACAGATGCGTTCCAGGTCTTAATGGCTTAATACTTAATACTGCTCTGTAAGCATCACCTTTCGTTTCAGGACTATGTTCTGTAAAGTCTTTTCAATGCTATGGTAAGGTGTTGTGTATTTCTGTCACTCAGTCTTATTATTATGCACATATATATTGGGGTTTTATGACTCACAGCAAAGCAGATTTACAATTTAGGATGATAGTGTAAATTTTGCTACAGGGGACAAATTTCACACAAAGTACCAAAGTACAGAACGCACCTGAATGTGTGTGTGCGTGTGTGTGTGTGTGTGTGTGTGTGTGTGTGTGTGTGTGTGTGTGTGTGTGTGTGTGTGTGTGTGTGTGTGTGTGTGTGTGTGTTTTTTCTCCTCTTCATCTGAGGGGTACCAATAACAGTTATGGGATCAGCTGTCAATAAGAGTGCCTTTGGCGGTTAAACACACAAACAAACACACACACACGCGCACACACACACACACACACACACACACACACACACACACACACACACACACACACACACACACACAAAGACATGCGCTGCCGCTGATGCATGTGCACATGATGCTGACTTGGCTGAGGTCCAGCGTGGCCTATATGAATTCATGCCTGATGGAGTATTAATTGAGTTTAACACAAGACATAAAAAACCTTCCCCTTAATCTGTCACGGACCATTACAATTAAATAGTGACATGGGAGCTTCAGTCAGCCGCACAGCACTCTGTGTATGATGCGTGCACGTGTACACATGGACAATGTATGCGTGCAAAAAAGTAGAAGAGACTGTGCCCGTGGCAAAAATGCTAATAAACGCAAGAGAGACAAATCTGCTTCAGCCAGTCCCTGCATATGCCAATGGCCAATGCCCATGTCAAATTTCAGATTGATTAACCAACCCACTATGGAGGAAAATGCACGAGAACGTCCACATAACTGTATAAATGTCCTCATTTGAACGACTGGGGTGGCTATGTCACCGTAGCACTCACTCAGTAGTACGGTGTACCATTGATGAGACCGTTTTGTAATGAAAGCTTCCGCAATTTATTGACTACACACTCGCATCTGAACGACAACAAAGGATTCTATTGGCGGCGCACTATATAGAGTCCGTGTCTGCTGCTTGCAATGCGTTTATAAACCGTTGAGCCAGCTCTCTCCCTCTGCTGGCATTCTCTCTGGCATTGCGTGTGTACTGTAGTATATAGCCCCAAGGCTAGGTCCAGCATGCCACTATACAGAGGAGAGCACAATAGGTTCTGTGTACAGCTTATCTTCCATGATAAGAAATTGGGCCTCTTCCTTACTTCCTTCACACGTCTTACCGATTATGCTAATTCAATCAGAAACACTCACGTCAAAGTAGATTTAACCATTTATTGCAACAAATGGAATACAGTTAAGCTTGGCGTTAAAGCTTTGCTCTTGGAGATATTCCCTGAATTCTGTCGAAGCAGCCTGCTAAGCATATATTCAGGGAATGCTAATCAAATCCCCCAGGGATACAATGTCAACAATAAGCAATACATTGACATATTAGTTTGAATTAGCAGATATACATGATAATCACAAGTATTTGAGCCTATGCCAGACTCTAATCAAAAGGTGGAGGCTGGGGTGGAGGAGGAGCTAGCAGAATGCATCGGTCAGCAACCAAGAAAGACCTAGTGAATACGAAGCCGTATTTAAAGGAACCCCTTGCCAATGCGTGAGTTGTGATTGGAGTATGAATGTGTGATGTAATGACCAGCAGGGCTGTGAATGGGGAATAGAAAGCTGATGTTCAACATCAGCTGACTGACAGCTGATTACTGCTTTGGCGTGCAAGACTTACGCGTCCTGCATGAACTAACGCTATGCTTCATTTAAGGCTCTGTTACATTTAGTGTAGCACGGTGGTTCTCAAAACATTTTAACTTCCAGGACCCCCGTTACCACCCGTAAGGGACCGCTTAGAACCCCCTCAGGGAACCATGAGTTTCCAGTGAGCCAACATGCACAATATCAGCACCCTGACTCTGTTTGACCAGAATGGAACAGAGCCTTAATTAGTATAATTGGTAAGACATGTGAAGGTAAGTACAAGAAGAGGCTCAATTTCTTTCCAATATGACTGCTGTGCATAAACCATAAATCCAACTTCGTTCCGCTTATCCAGAGTCGGGTCGCAGAGGTAGCAGTTCCAGCAGAGAGAATCACCAGACTTGCAACATTAGCCAGCTCTAACTGGGGGGATCCCGAGGCGCTCCCAGGCCAGATATAATTCCCCCACTTGGTCTGCCCCCATGGTCTCTTCCCTGCCGGGCGGGCCTGGAAAAGCTCCCCGGGGAGGCGCCCAAGGAGGCATTCCTTACAAGACGCCCGAAACCTCCTCAACTGACTCCTTTCTAATTAAAGGAGCTGTGGCCCTACTCTGATTCTCTCACTGAGCTTGTTACCCTCTCCCCAGGGGAGATGCCGGCACCCTCCTGAGAAAACCCATATCGACCGCTTGTACGTGTGATGTACTTGTACTTTCGGTCATGGCCCACATTTCATGACAGGTGAGAGTAGGAATGAACATTGACTGGTACATCAAAGAGCTTTGGCAATTGGAAACACCTGGCCGATCAATATACCCTGGCACAGCAGAGCCCAGATCACACACCCCTCCTCCTCTACCACAAGCCACAGTCCTTCCTGGCTATGGGACCGCAACCGTGACTACTAGAGCCCATAGCCTGTGGTAAAAAAAAAAGCCGCTTCCTTATTCTTTGCATATTGAGCTAGGTAAGGCTACCTTTTACATACTGTAATTAGAAAAAGGAAATGATTCATTAAGCAGGAATTTCATGATTTTCTGAAGCGTTTCCGTGAAATGTTA
>NC_139939.1:24326847-24331847 GCF_963454915.1 Gymnoscopelus microlampas
CATGTAGAAATACTCTGTTACAAGTAAAAGTCCAGAATTCAAAATTGACGTAAAAGTGCTAGTTATGCCGGATGTCCCGTCTAAAATGTGTAAAAGGCGTTTTGAAAATAGCCGATCTACAAGCTCACAACGTGTCGCCATGCGACGTGTTGTGAGCTTGTTACTTTCCACGACTGGGCACTAGTTAACACTGGTTAACTGAGCAGTGGTTCTCAAACTTTTAAAATTTCAAGGACCTCCATTTTGGCACGCGATGGACCCCCAATAACTCTGAGGGCCGGGTCCATTTGGTTTTATTTCTACACTCTCAAAAGTTACAGACCGCTCTGGGTCCATTTGGTTCCTAACTATCGACCATTTAAGCTGGGGACCCCCTGGATCCCCTGGGGGGGCCTCCGGACCAGTGGACAAAAGTCACCAGAGCATCAGACCAGAGCTTAAGTGAGAGATAAGAGAGAGAGTTGGAAGGAGAGGGAGGGAGAGAGGGCGAGATAACCTATTTCCTAACAACGCTGATTTACACCGGGTTTATACAGTTTAACTCATTAAAGCATCTCTGTCCTTTTAGATTTCTTTGGCTGCTCAAAAATAGCAGATCTACAAGCTCATAGCGCGGCAAACTCCAAAACTCTTGAACTTTTGTGCAAACATTTGAATAGCCTATATATATATTTTTTTTTACGCTGATTGTAGTATGATGAAGTTCACAAAAAAAACACCTTGAAAGTAGAAATGTGGGCCTGGACCACACGGTACAGGCACCTAGGCTCTAAAGTAGCCTGGACAGCGCGTCGCGGGTTCGAGTCCCGATCCCGGCGTCACCCCGCATCTCTCTCCCCGTTTCCTGTCAGCCTACTATCCTATCCAATCAATAAAGGCACAGAAGCCCAAAAATACATCTTTAACCCATTAAGACCTGGGACCAAGGGGCAAGGCTGAGATATTTACTATGAGGCCAACCCGGATGTTTAGTAAATGTCCAGCGAGAGGCGCTGTTTCACCCGTGCCGACCTGTGAAGTTCAGAAAGAATTTATTTTAACGCAAGCCGATGGTTTTTACCAACTTTCAGACTCGATTTTCTTACTGTAATAAAAATTGTCATAAATTCTATATGCTTCCAGTCGCTAGTTTAAAGTCTCCTTTCAATCATCAGGATATGCGTTTTGCTAAATTATGGTTCTATTTATTATAAAATTGACGATAAAGTAGGCTATTCTCTAGGAGGGGCGGGTTGATTTGATTGACACGCTACACAACCAATAGCATTCATTCCCCCGCCCCCCGCTCTTGATTGACAAGTTACCCAACCAATAATGGTCTGAACTCATTCTGACGCGTATGTGAAAGATGGCGGAGCCACAGTCTGCAGCAAAGGATTCATTTTCGGTCTGTAGAAAGCAGCGGGAGGGGGTTTGTCCATCTCATTTATACAGGTCTATGCCTGGGACGCATCTGTGTGAGCAAAAAAAATATATTTTACACTTTGACTATTCAAAAATAGCAGATATACAAGCTCATAGCGCAGCACGAGTGCCGCGCTATGAGCTTGTAGATCTGCTATTTTAGAAAAATCGAGAAAATTTGTGCAAATCTTTGAATATATATATTTTTAAATTTAACATTTGTAACTCAAATCTTTGCTTCTGGGGGTCCCTGGAACAACATATTTTGAGATGGGGGTCCACCTCCAAATACATATCCATTTTGGTCCTTGACATTATTTTTTTTTAAAACCACTGACATAACAACATAAAACCCCCCCCAAAAAAAAGTTAAAATGTGGAGGTAAGAGTTGCTGCCCGAGATAGTGACGATATACTACGTGTGTGTGTGTGTGTGTGTGTGTGTGTGTGTGTGTGTGCGTGGCGTGCGGCTCCCCTCATGACAGACACAGTGACACAGTAATTCTCGGGCTCCCGGCCCGATGTCGCGACAATGGTCTCAGTGTTTGGAAGTGACAGAGAGTGGCTTGGGGACACAGAGGGGCGTTATACTGGGGGCGCTGACACGCACGCACACACACACACACGCGCGCGCACGCACACAAGCGCACCAAAGAGGGCAGACAGTGCGCTCTTTCTCTCCCTCTGCACCATTTTTCATTCCCTCTCTTCCTGACACAGACTCAATCATTCTCTCGCTCTCTGTCTGCTTTTGACGCAGAGAGGAGAACATAAAACAACTGCTTTCTCTCTCTTTCTTCCTTGTTATGCACTTTGTATTGTGTGTGTGTGTGTGTGTGTGTGTGTGTGTGTGTGTGTGTGTGTGTGTGTGTGTGTGTACTGTATGCGTGCCTATGAGCGTGTGCCTTTGTTATGTACATACAGATTGTGTGCAGACGGACGCTGTATAATTGATATGGATTTCATTTTTCTTGCAGCTGAAAGTATGCTTTTGGTATGCAAACACACTTTGTGCATATGTAGGTGTGCGTGTGCGTGTGTGTGTTTGTGTGTGTGTGCGTGTGTGTGTGTGTGTGTGTGTGTGTGTGTGTCCTCGATACACCAGAGACGGAGTGCAGAGCCGGGCCATTGAGCGGAAGGAAGGAGACTTAATGAGAAAGCAGGAGAGAGAATCCATCCCTTCCCCATCAATAACCTCACACCCCACTTCAAGCATGCACAGTGGTTGCATTTCCACTAGCCCTGTCGCAAAACGATAGCGCGGGTTTCAGGCGGAGGGAAATGACTTGTTTTGAAGTCGTATCTGGCAGAGTGCTGTGCTTTTTTTGTGGAAGAGCGTCGTGGTGTTTACTCCAAGTATTACCGGAAATAAATAAGTCGCTTCACAGCTACTATGGCAACGTTTAACCCATTAAGACCTGAAGCCGATTCTACAAATGTCTTCTAAATCCCAACAGTATTCTGAAAAACGTAATGTTTCTATATCAGTGGTGCTCAAACTTTTTCATGTCAAGGACCCCCAAAATGATATGTATTTGGCCGCCGACTCCCATCTCAAAATATGTTGTTCCAGGGACCCCCAGGAGCAAATATTTGAGTTAAAAATGTTTGTTGCTTTAAAAATATATATATAAAAAGATTTGCACACATTTTCACGATTTTTCAAAAATAGCAGATCTACATGCTCATAGCGCGGCACTCGGTGCCGCGCTATGAGCTTGTATATCTGCTATTTTTTAATAGCCAAGGTGTAAAATAATACTTTTTAGCTCAAATCAAAATGACACAGATGCGTTTCAGGTCTTAATGGCTTAAGCCTTGGTAAGAACATCCGATGTTCACTGCACTGCATACAAAACACACTGCAGCATACCCAATCACACAGAGCAATGTATAGTTCTATTGTATTTATGAAGTCCGGGTTTTAAATCTGCGAATCAATCTTGTTTTCCTTTTCTGTTTTTGATTTGTAGGGCACACTTTCACTTCAACTCAAAACGTAAATTCCATATGTGCGTGTCTGTCTGCACATCAAACGGAACAAGCCTTCTAATGCATTCCTTACAATCCACAGTACATGAAGTCCCTTGTGGGGAAAGGCAATGCATTATTGAAAGCCTTCGTAATGTTCATGCTGTGTAGTGCTAATATTGCTTTTCAACTGTCACGCAAAACAGTTTTGTTAGACATGACCACAATACTTGTCTGGCCTATAAACCTGGCCCTAAACCTATATCACCGTGAATGTATATAGAGTATTATATAGCCCATACTGTAGTGTACATACAGTATATACTGTATACCATATATATTGTGTGTATATATATATGTGCATTTATTCGTTTTAAAATAACGATTAATCACACAATTCTTTGTTGAGTCTTTTGTTTAAATGCGAAAACTTAACGTACCTGGAGCTTATGTAGAATACAAAACAATCGTTCCCCTTAACGTGCTGCTTGTTTTGGCATTAATATTGTAGATTTTGTGGCTGCCAGCAACAATGGATATTTGATACATACGTCCAACAGGACAAAGGGTCATCATTGCGGCTGTATAGGCACTACTAGGCGGTTCAGCTGTCACCACTAGCAGCGCACTTCAAGTCGGCACATCAAAGCGCCGCACGTCCCACATTAGAATGAATCGCTTGCAGAACTAATTAATGCGTTAAATCCAGTTGGAGAACTGCTGACGGTCACTTTGAAAAAAAGAGGAACGAGGGTGTAAAATTGCTACAGTAATGTATGAGTTACAATTAGTATATACAATATTTAAATGATTTATGTGTTTATAGGCGTTATAATAAAGTTTCGGTTAATTGGTCCTAGACGGATAATGGCTTTCTTTTCTGTTTAAACATACCATCCCTAATATAGTATATATGTGTAAATATATGCACACACACATACTGTAGGAGAGATTTCTTTTCAAAGAGGAAGAAGAGAGAAATCCACCGAGAATTGTGAGAAATGTTGATTCAACGCGTTTTTTGACGGAAAGGCTCACAGCAGCTACTCGGCTGGATTAAAAAAGCGTCGATCGTCAGCAAAAGGCTGGCATTAAGTAATACACTCACACATCCCATTCTAATCAAAGCCTGCTCTTTTTTAACTGACATGAAAGCTTTCATGTTAACACAACACCGCGACCAAAAGCTTCATTCAAGCCTTGGTCAGCAAGCAAGCGTGTGTGTGCGCGCACGTGTGTGTGTGTGTGTGTGTGTGTGTGTGTGTGTGTGTGTGTGTGTGTGTGTGTGTGTGTGTGTGTGTGTGTGTGTGTGTGTGCGTGTGGTGTGTGTGTGTGTGTGTGTGTGTGTGTGTGTGTGTGTGTGTGTGTGTGTGTGCGCGTGTGCGTGCGTGGGTCCATATTCAATACCTTGCCTTACTTCTCAGTTTACCACTGCTACTGTGTGTGATCCCCCCACCTCCTATGAATAAATAGTGTGTGATCTCTACTTACACACATTTGTGTGTGTGTGTGTGTGTGTGTGTGTGTGTGTGTGTGTGTGTGTGTGTGTGTGTGTGTGTGTGTGTGTGAAGGTGCCTCTGTATTTGTTTGTGTGTGCGTGTGCGCGTGTGTGTGTGTGTGTGTGT
>NC_139939.1:24344347-24369347 GCF_963454915.1 Gymnoscopelus microlampas
CTGAGGAGTTAATTATCTTACGTGATCAATAATTCATTAGGCTGTCAGAGTGTGTGTGTGTGTGTGTGTGTGTGTGTGTGTGTGTGTGTGTGTGTGTGTGTGTGTGTGTGTGTGTGTGTGTGTGTGTGTGTGTGTGTGTGTGTGTGTGTGTGTGTGTGTGCATGTGCGTGTGTGCGTGTGTGTAAGTGTGCATGTCTCTTTTGTACACGCGTAAGCATGAAGCAAACCAAACTCCCCCAGTAAGCATTTTCTTTCCCCAAGAACTGCAGATTAACAGGATTGACTCTGTAATGGATTAACCTCTGGAGTGTGTGTGTGTGTGTGTGTGTGTGTGTGTGTGTGTGTGTGTGTGTGTGTGTGTGTGTGTGTGTGTGTGTGTGTGTGTGTGTGTGTGTGTGTGTGTGTGTGTGTGTGTGTGTGCAGGATCAGAGAGACTATGTATTAATTGATTAGCCTAAGAAGCTGCTCTTCAGGACCACATCAGCACTATTTTGGCAAGCAGAGGATAAATGCAGAGCTGTCCATCAAAGCAATGGGACGGCGCCCCTTTAAGTAGGGTGAGCTGTCACTCACACGTCACTCCATGCAACACCCCCCATGGACAGGGGAAGCCCTGCTGTGTCAGTGTGTTTGTGATGGTACGCGTGTGTGTGTGTGTGTGTGTGTGTGTGTGTGTGTGTGTGTGTGTGTGTGTGTGTGTGTGTGTGTGTGTGTGTGTGTGTGTGCTCATGTGTGTTAGTGTGCATGTTGGGGTGAGTGATGGTGTCAGCATGACTTCTAACTGCTGTTTCTTCCTATGTGAAAGACTAAAACATCTGTGGTCTCTGTGCAGCCATTATATATATATATATATATATATATATATATATATATATATATATATATATATATATATATATATATATATATATATATATATATATATATATATATATATATATATATATATCTCTCTCTGCTGTCCAGCCAGAAACTGCTAACTCCAAAACGCTCATTGTTCAGGAAACGCAAAAACAAAATATACGTTTTTCAGGAAATGAAGAAAACCTTATATTTTTAAAACAAAGCAATACTGCCTCATCAAAGTTGGTATAGTGACTTTATATATTGTCAGATACTTGCATGTGTCATTATATTATCAACACTTTAACCAAATCGCGGGTAAATCAACACTTTACCCAGCGCGAGTGGAGTTAGCAGTTTCAGACGAGCAGAAATCAAGATGAAATGGAGTTAGGTGTCCAAACAACAGTAGCTCCACTCGCTGCTAAGGGAGAGGTTTCTGAAGGGTACAGATTCCCAAAAGCTAACAATGGATCTCCAAGCTCACAATGCATCACAACAACGTGTGAATTAATGCCCTGATGCTTCATGCCACTTATTATATAGGCCTACAACAATAAACAGGACTTTAAATATTACAATAACTTCTGCAAAGAGGTAGTAGAATAGCGCGACAGAAATGCTATGAACGCCTTTCTTCTTGTCACATTGCTCTCCTCATTAAACACTTAATAGATTTTAGAAATATAATTACTTGTTTTCATAACATTAGCGTCAGTGCTAAGTTTGATAAACAGGTACACTGCATAGTTTTAACAGACTACGGGGAGCTTGTTTACGTGGTCCTCCTCCTCGTTCACTGCGCAACGCGCTCTACTCATGCTGTTGAAAAGCAGCGCTGTAGAGGAGAGGGGGGAGTTGTTTGTTTTTGACGGACAGTTTGAGGATCCAATGGAAAGAAAAAAAAAAAAACTGAAAATGGAGTTAGCTGGTCCTGGCTGGACACCGACGATATACTGTATTGTACTGTACAAACAAGAAATGACGAATTACACAGCTCCTATACTCCCACTCGAGTGTACACACGAGGGGTTTAAACACACACACACACACACACACACACACACACACACACACACACACACACACACACACACATACAGGTATTTCACCGATGCTAAAGACAAACTAGTGTTTAGAGATCAGCCAGGGTGAATGCAGACCAGCATCATCTCAGCAAAAAGGGTGAGAACAGGTGAAGCTATGAAGAGAAGACTAACAGATCAGGAGCCAAAATAAGGACATAGAGCAAGAGAGACAGACAGACACAGAAAGAGAGACAGAGAAAGAGACAGAGAAAGAGAGACAGACAGACAGACAGACAGAGATTTGTACATAAACGTATGCTTTTTTTTTACACTGGTAAAAAAAAAGATAAGAGACAATTCCCCCTCCCATCCCAGGGCTCCTACCTGTTTGCTGTACTTGTTCCCAGTCTGGCAGCCGTACTCTGAGCACTGGTCCGACCCCAGGGACATGGCGTCTGCATTCCCGCTCCCCCCGCTGCTGCTGCTGCTGGAGCCGGCGCTCCCCGCGCAGCCCCCGCTGCCCACGAAGGTGTTGGACGGGGGCAGCTCCTGAACGGCCTGGTGCTTCTTGCCCTCCGCGGGGGGAGAGTGCGGCTGGAGGTGGACCGCCGGGAGAGGCGAGCTCGACTTGTAATGCCTGGCCAGGTCTGGGCTCGACTGGTGGCGCCTGCCGCCGCCGCTCATCCGCGGGCTGCCGGGGTCGTTGTCCATGGCGCAGTAGCGGGCCGCCAGGCGCTCGCTGGCGCTGCTCAGGTCCTCGTCGTCGTCCTCGTTGCCGTGCCGACGCAGGCCGTTCACCGTGACGATGCCGCTGTAGAGGGACCTGTCCGACTTTCCTCCGACCGCGCTCGCGCTGCCGCCGCTCCCGCTGCGCTTGTCCCGGCGAGGCTTCCGTCCGCGGTCGGAGCCGCCGCCGCCGCCGCGGCCCGCTTGCGGCTGAGCTCCCTGGGGACTGAAGAAGTCCTCCTCGGGTTCTTTTTTGCCGGCCTCGTAGCCGTTCTTTCCCTGGGCGCCGCACTGCCGCGCCGTGACCACTAGGAGGATGACCAGGATGACCGCGGCAGCTCCCGCCAGAACGCCGATGGCCACGCTCAGGCGCTGCTTCCCCAAGGCCCGCTCGCTATCTGGGTCTCCCGCGATGTCCAGGGACAGAGGGGCCATCAGGCTCCGGGCCACCTGCGGTCAGAGACAGAGGGAGAGGAAATAGCAGCAGAGAGAGAATGTGAGAGTGAACAGGGTGGCCGTGAAAGATGACAAAAATGGTGTGTATGACATATACTGAAAATAGATGCCACACGCCTATCGAATCACTTATATATCCCATTGAGGGCTGAGGTTCCGATTCTGCAAAATGTCTTCTAAATCTAAATCTTCTAAATCTTCTAAAACGGTTTTCTGAAAAACGTATGGTTCTATATCAGTGGTTCTCAAACTTTTTCATGTCAAGGACCCCCAAAATGATATGAATTTGGCCGCGGACACCCATCTCAAAATATTTTGTTCCAGGGACCCCCAGAAGCAAAGATTTGAGTTAATGTTTGCTTTAAAAGAATATATATATCTTCAAAGATTTGCACACATTTTCACGATTTTTCAAAAATAGCAGATCTACAAGCTCATAGCCCGGCACCGAGTGCCGCGCTATGAGCTTGTATATGAGCTTGTATATCTGCTATTTTTGAATAGCCCAAAGTGTAAAATAATGCTTTTTAGCTCAAATCTAAAAATGACACAGATGCGTTCCAGGTCTTAATGGGATATATACATGAGTCTGCCACCCTGTCACTGTATGTTAAAACCAATATCTCACCCTCAAGTTGTGATTTCACACACATTTAAACAATAATAATTGGTGCAGGACCAGCAGTAAAATTGATGCGAATAAACACATACATAAACTTGATGGCAGTCACAATAAGTGTGAGAAACAGTAAATAAAATAATTTTGAGAAACAAAAAATAATTATGAAAAGAAGACCTAAGCCTCCTCTATTTGCATACAGTATGCAAGATATACTGTAAATGGTTATTATTAAGAGATAATAGATAGATACAATCTGTGCGGCTGCAGAAACACAACATTGCATCAGATCCAAGCACCTTTCTTCTGAATTCCCATAGACAAGTTTAATATTGCGGGATATAAGAACTGAGTTCCAAAAATAAACAAATGAACCCGGCGGCTTGACACATATGGGTATGAAGCATCAACTGACAGTGAGAAATCGCTAATGTTACCACCGAATTAATTACATCTTTGCCAGAAACAGACTGTATCAAATATGAGTGACTGACTATCGTAAATCATACAGAGCCACCTCCCCCTTGCTCCTGCTTTGACATGCAGTCTATTTTAAAGTTTATATATCTAATATTTAATTATATTATATCTCTGCTGTCCAGCCAGAAACTGCTAACTCCAAAACGCTCATTGTTCAGGAAACGCAAAAACAAAATATACGTTTTTCAGGAAATGAAGAAAACCTTATATTTTTAAAACAAAGCAACACTGCCTCATCAAAGTTGGTATAGTGACTTTATATATTGTCAGATACTTGCATGTGTCATTATATTATCAACACTTTAACCAAATCGCGGGTAAATCAACACTTTACCCAGCGCAAGTGGAGTTAGCAGTTTCAGACGAGCAGAAATCAAGCTGAAGTGGAGTTAGGTGTCCAAACAACAGTAGCTCCACTCGCTGCTGAGGGAGAGGTTTCTGAAGGGTACAAATTCTCAAAAGCTAACAATGGATCTCCAAGCTCACAATGCATCACAACAACGTGTGAATTAATGCCCTGATGCTTCATGCCACTTATTATATAGGCCTACAATAATAAACAGGACTTTAAATATTACAATAACTTCTGCAAAGAGGTAGTAGAATAGCGCGACAGAAATGCTATGAACGCCTTTCTTCTTGTCACATTGCTCTCCTCATTAAACACTTAATAGATTTTAGAAATATAATTACTTGTTTTCATAACATTAGCGTCAGTGCTAAGTTTGATAAACAGGTACACTGCATAGTTTTAACAGACTACGGGGAGCTTGTTTACGTGATCCTCCTCCTCGCTCACTGCGCAGTGCGCTCTACTCATGCTGTTGAAAAGCAGCGCTGTAGAGGAGAGGGGGGAGTTGTTTGTTTTTGACGGACAGTTTGAGGATCCAACGGAGTTGGGAGTTTTCGTCAGAGGCGCTTTTTAATACTTTTCATTGGTTCAAATGTTTTGATATTTTACACAGACCTAAAGGGTGTTCAATAGCCTTGATTTATGAAAAAAAAAAAAAAAACTGAAAATGGAGTTAGCTGGTCCTGGCTGGACACCGACGATATACTATAGTGAATAAATACATTTTTTTTGCGTTTTTCAAATGTTTTATCGTCATGATTCACCAAGGGCCAATATGGCTTGGTTCCAGGCTTTATATAATAATCTATATCAATATAGATATATATTTTCGGAAATCTCTATGGGGGAAATGAATGGGTTTTCTATCTGCGCCACCACAAAATGGCCGCCACTGCTATGCCCTATATAGCATACATTTAAGTAAAGAAAATGGCAGCAATCGTTTTGTATTTGTTCTAACTGGTTTAGGAATATTGTGTTGGGGCAGAGACAGAAAAATGAGTTCTGTTCTCAGTACGAACCGACTGAACACAAATTGAGTTTTTAAACCCTAGTTCAGGTTGAGGCTCTCTGCAATGTGGGCCTTTGGAAGGATTCCAATTGACTGTGATTTTTAAAGTATAAGTGTCAAGGGCTTCATAATTGAGTCGCACGCGTTACTGTAGAAGCAGAAATTAACTGATGTAATCGCACCTGCTGCTGAATCTCATCGTATCCCCAAGTTATTTTTTTATTACCTTTTATCAAAATCTGAGGGATATATCAGTATAACTACAGTAATCTTCACAGAGGAGAATGAGACAACATGAACAAAGCAGAAGTAAATTCACAGCTGATATATTTTGCCAAAGATGACAATTGATGAACAATTATTTTAAAAAAGTGAAAAGAGCAGATCTACAAGCTCACAACGTGGTGCGACATGGACACTTCTAATCGAGATAAACCCGATTCAAAATGCTCATGTGTACACCTAAAGTAACCCGATCAAGCCCAACCCGATTGAAATTCTAATCGGGTGCAGATGGGTGGTCTACACCTTTAGACAACACGATCAAGAGGAAGATTCTTCCATGTACAATACACACACACCTTAACCCTGATTATGTTCTTTCTGCGCATGCTTCCTGGTCATTTATTGGAGCACTTTTTATTTCTAGCTACTACATTTGTGATGTTTCACTACTACATAGGCAATTCTTTTTCCAACTGCGCGGTGTACGTGAGCACGTGTGCGAGTCCCCCGCATCTCGATTGAAAACTGTCCGACCGATCAACAAAAAAACTTGGGATGCGTAATTGCTGAGGAGCCAAGGGAGCCAAGGGAGCAATGATAAAATGCACTGCATCGAATCTCCTGATTTCTCATGCCTCCTCTTCATTTTTCAGATATTTGATAATTGGCCCATGCTTTTGTTAATGCTGAATGGATTGGAGACAAGGCAGCATTCTGCAGTCTGACGTTTATATAAAATAATCGCGAGTCGCAACACACATAATGACGGGAATTGGAGCTCTGACTTGACTTCATCTGGATCCATAAATCCCTCAATCATTCCACATCACTTTGGGAATGATTGCAACCTCATGCAAAAGTTTTGCTTCCATTCTGGATCAGTAATTTCCAAAAGCACAACTCTATTCCACCATTTATTTTGCTGCGGACGTGGCTTCATCCATTGTGCAAAAGGCTGACCAGCAAGTGCGTGCTGGACAACATATACTAGGTGGGTGCACCCGCACGGGACAAACAATTAACGAGATGAGACATGAATTCATCAGTTGAAGCGTGGTAGTTGCACTTTATTACTGCTCTAATTCTATGTCCAGTTTTGCGTGTAGCCCGCGGCCGCCCCCCCCCCCCCCTCCCCAGGTACCGCAGACCCTTGCGTCCCCACCCAGGAGGTTGAACATGAATGAATATTGATGCTGAATAAATGTCACATTATTCATATAATGTCATAAAGTCCGGGTCATCCCGGGAACATTCCCATAGTGCGTTCACGTACACAACAGGATCAAACGTGCGGTCACCATACTCGCCTGTCATTATTAATCAGAGGAGAGAGAGAGAGATTCCAGAGAGATTCTACCACGTCCACGAGTGGACTGGATATTACCCTGTCCTGTCTACTTTCCTGTGCGTCTTTGACCAACCAACCACGGTACCACACACACCCCCTGCGTAGGCCTATGTCTGGCTTTGAGCTGGCCAGTAACTTTTTGAAAACGCCACCTTGTCTTCTTTGTTGTGATCTAATCTGGGCTGATCAGCGCCAAACATTTTAGCTCGAGACACAAAAGAGAAATTTGATGTCTCCCCGGGATCCAAACTAGTGAAAATAGCCGATCTACAAGTTCACAACGTGTCGCGATGCGACGTGGCTATTTTCACAATTCCATTTCCTAATGGAATTTCTTTTCATGTATGAAGTTCTTTTTGGTCCTTTGTAGCTGCTGTTTGTCAAACTTCAATGTATCGCATCAATGTTGCTACCGATAAATAATGTCATGAATAATGGTAGCGCCCTCAAACCACAGGCAGACAGTGGCATCACGCCATAGAATACACATCCACCGTCTCTTCAATGAACAAAATCCCCATTGACAATGATCGCGTAGGAGTGGATTTGCTGAAGGATTTGCGATCACCATTATTGCAACTGAGAATAGTAGGTGACACAAGGCAGTTAGTACATTGAATGTTAATGGACTATGTAAGTTGGACCGTGATAGAATTTTAAGTGTTTTCCTGCCAAGATGTTGTTGTTTTTTTTTAATTCTCTGGGGTTTTAATTATTTTAATTCTGTTTTTTGGTTACACAATACAACCCTCAGTGTTGTTTTATCCATTTGTAACTGAAAGCGTACAAATCTGTATGGAGTTAAATTAGCACCGAGGGTTTTACTGTGGACAAGGCAAATCTACTTCATCTTGATCAATAGCTCTAACAGGGTTAAGACACTCATAGGTCATTATGTGTTTGGGCCCAAGATAATGGGGTCAAACAACAAAGGGTCTTTGCTGTACGAAACGGGTCAGCGCACACACAGACACTCGCACGCACACACACACACGTACACACTATACACTCTAACACTTCGCCATTAAAAGTTCATTATAAGAAAGTGGGTTATGCTGGAGCCGTAACAGACCTATTACTGGTTGTGGTGGCCTGACAATGGGGCGCTGGAGCTTTGGCCCGGAGAGCCCTGCTGGTAATATGAAATAGGGTCATGCATCAGAATATAGCTAATCAATAGAATGCAGCTATTCTAGCACAGTCATTATGTGTACTGAACACACACACACACACACACACACACACACACACACACACACACACACACACACACACACACACGCACACGCACACGCGCACGTGCACGCGCACACACACACACACACACACACACACACACACACACACACACGCACACACACACGCACGCACGCCCACAGAAAGGCACACATGAACGCACGCACGCACACATACTATACACTCCACACGTAGGCAGCGACAGATGCATGCCCACATGCTCAGTGTGCTGTCTGTTAGTGAAACAGCTCATTCTGCAAGCCTGACACCTTGTCCCAAAAGCCCGAAGACATTTTCTTTTAGACTGTCAAGGCTGGAAATGTCATGCTCATACAATTATCCGCTATCTTATGAATGGCAGGCATTAAGATTGAGAGAGAGAGAGAGAAAGTACAGAGAGAGAGAGAGAGAGAGAGAGAGAGAGAGAGAGAGAGAGAGAGAAGTAGAGAGAGAGAGAGAGAGAGAGGGGGGGGGGGGGGTAGGGGGGGAGCGGGTCAACCTGTATAAAATGTTTTATAGTGTTCAATCATTAAATAATGACTACGGTAACTACTGTCTGCACTTCTGGCAATGCTGGGGAGTGTCGCAACATGCAACTTCACTGTTCTACTTAGCTTATTACATTATCTGAAGTACATTAGGCTCCTCATATACAGATACATTAGTCACCCTCACTCCCCCCCCACCCCCACCCCCCCAACACACACACACACACACACACACACACACACACACACATACTGTATACACACACACACCCCGAGCTAAGAATGGGACTGTATTATATTTCATTGTTTCATCACAATCTGCGGGTTCAGTCTCATTGTTTTAGTGAGGGATCTCCATTCTGTTGGTCTGATTCCATTCTTCTTGTTGTTTCCACTGCACAGGGGCCCTCTCTCTCTCTCTCAGCCAGGCTCTGCTCTCATCTGCCCCATTGTTCTACTGCTGCCTGCAGTATTCCATCCTATTCTCATTCTGCTGGGCATCTCTCTGGCTTAGCGCATCCCTGCACCGCCTAGTGTTTCTGGTGTGCACACGAGTAGCTGGAAAGACATATAGAGCCCTATGCCATATGTATAAGCCAAGTGTGCTCATGTGTGAAGGGTGTGCGCACACGCGTGTGTGTCTGTGTATACATACAAGGCAGACCAGGGTTTGCATCGACATATGAGTGATGGAAAACAGCAGCGCATCACCGAAGTGTGTGTGTGTGTGTGTGTGTGTGTGTGTGTGTGTGTGTGTGTGTGTGTGTGTGTGTGTGTGTGTGTGCGTGCGTGCGTGCACACATACAAGGGCCAGTTAAATGTTCAACAGGACAGAGGATCAGCCACCTCTCCCATTCCATTCTAGTGCGTTTCTCTGTCGCATCCCCAACTCCCAGTGGAATCTTCCACTCTGCTGCATGAGCTTTGTTCTGGCAGAGCTTAACATCACCATCTATCTGTTCTACTCTCCAAGGATTCTGTTATCTGCATGTCACTGAAGATACCAGCACTATGACTGAGACAAGAGCTTTTCCCCTGGCCATGCTACTGACCTGGGCTTAGAATATATCAGGTTTTATTTCTGGCTTAATATAGGCTATTTAAAGCAGGTTGTATGTCCTTCTTTTGCTTTTCTTATTCTTGCCGCGCTGTTACCTATGACTTGTAACCCACTGCTCTGTGGTGAAAATAAAATCTTAGGCTTCAAAGAAATGCATACGAATGCGAAAATATAAATCTCATTAAAGTAATTGCTTGCAGTCGAAGTGCAGAAGAGTATTTGCCGTATTTTGATCAACCAAGTCTACTGCAGCCCGCTGAGTTTTTCCCAATGAAGATCGCGTCCAAAGTAAACAAGCTAAACTTTCCCACTCCAACTCTTGCAGCACCATGTACTAATTAGCCAACATGTGGTTGTGCCAGCGTTGGAAATAGAAAGACTGTAGTGAGTTTCGGCCGCGGCGCTGCAGCAGCAGCAGACGTTTTCATTCCCTAATTACATCTGGCATCCATCCACCACTCAGTTTGACTTCATTATGAGATGGAGGTATTCTCTCCTCCATGTCTTCTACTCAATTACTCCTCCAAGTTGCTTTAGTCAATCAAACTAAACTACCCATGTTGTAATCTACACAGGGGCTTTTATACAGGACTGTGTGGACACATTACACTCCATTGTTCCATTCAATGGCCCGAGCCATTTAGCAAGGCTGTAGTTAATTCCACCTGCAAGGGTCATTGTTCCATGGCTAACCAGGTGTTCTGCCTCATAACCACATGATCCCTAGCGTCCCTATTCTGAGGATGTCATAGTAAGCAAGCATTCAGCGACATTAGCAGATCAACAAGCTCACAACGTCGCATTGTGAGTTTGTAGATCTGATATTTTTCGACAAAGACATTTTGTGTTTTGGGGAAAAAAGAGGGAGGCCAAGGACAGACCCCTGGGGGACCCCAGTCGATGAGGTATATATGGTTTAGTTGGTTAATCTACACCAGTGGTTCTCAAAGTGGTTTCCAGGGACCCTCAGGGTTCCTTGAGGGGGTTCCAAATGGGCCCTTACGGGTCTGTAACTCTGAGAGTGCACAAATGGAACAAAATGGACCCCATATGTACACACTCAGAGTTATGGGGGTCCTTGAAAAAAACGGTTGAGAATCACTGATCTACACTACCTTGATTGTTCAATTTGTACTTTTCAGTCCAGTCCAGTCTTGTGTTGTGGCAACATTTCCTTCATGGGGCGTTCATCCTTTCTATAGCCCATTTTACACAGCCAGCAGGAATGTTACGCCGCAGTTACACCCCTGTTCTGTACAAAAGGTATGGACATAAATGGGGGGGGGGGGTTGTTGTTGTTCTGCCATTGAGCTGGCAGCGGAGGTAGTCTCAGAGCAGGATCACTGTCTGTGTAAAAGCACAGCCCCGACAGAGAGGGACAGAGGTGTGACATCTAAGGTCCACATAACTTTCTGCCTCAAACCGCCCCCCCCTGCTTCTCTTCAATTTCTCCTCCATTGTATTCCCCATCAGATGTCTCAAACAAATGAAGAAAAAATAAGAGAGGGAGATTGAGATTGAGAAAATAAGAGAAAGTCAGAGAGATTGAGATGTGAGTTTTGTGACTTTAAAGTGATCGTTTTGACAAAACCTGAATGGGTTACACAACTCTCCCATTCTCTTATTTGTAAAAACAGCCTTCAATGTCACTCTGTGAGAGAAAATGCTTCAGTGCTGGAGTTTCCGTGACTGCAGGCTGAACGTTGTCAGTCCATTTTGTGTCGTTATTTTGTTAAATAAATGCGTAAGCTAAACCGTAAATGCACAGAATCTACCGACAACCGCTGTCATCCAAAACAGCATAATAATGTAACACGAGACGCTGATGCTGTTGTGTTACACGTCACCTCTGATTCAACAATGGAACACGATGTGAAATCACACACGAGGGCAGCTTTGTTTGGTACTTTGTGAAAAAGCAACGCTGGCACTTAAAGTCGGATCTGATTTACACCTCTGTTGTGGGATCTCTCTGTGTAAAAGCGACTTATGTAAGATTGTTTTCAACAATGTCAAAAGACAAGTTGTGGCAATGGAGCTCCCTCATACTGATATAAGCCTACATCAGAACCCTTAACCACATGAACCGGAGCCTCACTAGGGTGCCCCAGGGACAAGCTTGCGATGCGCCGCGACGCGTTGTAAAGCTTGCAGACTAGACTAGTAGACTTGTCGGCTATTTTTGGCGAAGGGATTTGGTGTAGATGGAAAAAAAGGAGTGGACCAAGTATAGAGCCCTGTGATGCCCCGGTCAACGAAGTGCATAAGGTTTAAGTGGTTAAACAACTTGTGTTTAGAGATAGGAGTGCACACAGTGCAGTGTGCTGCATACCCCGTCGAGGTACTCAACATAAAGTAGTGCTTAACCCATTAAGACGAACGCATCTGTGTCATTTCAGATTTTATTCGGCTATTCAAAATTAGCAGATATACAAGCTCATAGCACGAACCAAGTGCCGCGCTATGAGCTTGTAGATCTGCTATTTTTGAAAGATAAATCATGAAAATGTGGGAAAATCTTTGAATATGTAATATACATTGTTAACTCAAATCTTTGCTTCTGTGGGTCCCCGGAACACAATATTTTGAGATGGGGGTCCGCGGACAAATGCATATCATTTTGGGGGTCCTTGGCATGAAAAAAGCTTGAGAACCACTGATATTATATATTTTTTTAAACTGTTAGGATTCCGAAGATATTTGTAGAATCCCCAGAAGCAAAGATTTGAGTTAAAAGTTTTCGCTTTAAAAACTTTACATACTCAAAAGATTTGCACACATCTTCACGATTTTTCAAAAATAGCAGGTCTACAAGCTCATAGCGCGGCACTCTGTGCCGCTTATGAGCTTATGTAGATCTGCTATTTTTGAATAGCCCAAATAAATCTAAAATGACACGGGTGCGTTCCCGGTCTTAAAGGGTTAATAATGTCACGACACTTCAGACCACCAACAAATTGTTTTGAACACCTTGAGAGATGAAACAAATGTTCAGATTGATCTCCGTCTGAAGTGTCTACAAACAGCATGGTGTTAACCTTTATCTCTAGTTACAAGTGCTGCCGCGGGCCTTTCCTCAGGGGCAACTTGATGCAAGCTATCCATGATTCAAATGGCACTTCAACCCACAAACTATGACTAGCAAAGCAAACAGTCTGACCACAAGGCCACAGAGGTGATATTTCTTTAGGCTATAAACCTATGAATCGACAAAAGCAAGTCTGTAAACGGGAGCAAAAGAGAAGTGCTGTTACTTATCTGGAAATAGAGTTATTTGAAAACGTTTTTATAGAGTGTGCTGTCCATAGTAACTGAGAACATGAAGGATGATTTCCAACAGCAGAACATAACCTCAATTTACTGGTGTAGTTCATCACCAGGTTCCAACAGCAAAGTGTACTAATTCAGTCAATCACCACTGCACCTCACGGTGAATACAGCTTCTGCTGTAAAGTTCAGAAGCCATAGATGTTCTGCATTTAATCACACACACGCACACACTAGCTTAGTTTCACCCATTTCCTTACTTCTTAACAACCGTGACAGTTTTGAGATATCTGCCTCAAAAAATGGACTGTCTTTGAGTCTGTTATTGGAGAGCAACTGAAAAAGAAGAAGGGCTAAAATGTGGCTGGAGAGCAACTTTATATGAAATGTTTCAACTGATCATCCAGGACCAGATCTGGGCCAGGTGGACCATCTCTCCCACTCTCTTCTTCTCACTTTCATCCCCCTCCTCTCTCTCTCTCTCTCTCTCTCTCCCTCTCTCTCTCTCTCTCTCTCTTTCTCCCTCACACGCACGCACGCACACACACAGGCACACACACACACACACACACACACACACACACACACACACACACACACACACACACACACACACACACACACACACACACACACACACACACACACACACACACACACACACACACACATACTTTATACTGGAGCTCTGCATTCCATAAAACTGTATCATAAAAAGAAGCACTTCAGTAGAACGGTTTTGTTTTTGACTAAAAGGCCATTACATAAAAGCAAGCTGGCCACAGTAAAAAAAAGGTTCACTTAGATAGAAACTACAAACAAATTGGCAACACCAACAGCCTTCAAAGGAGAAATTGAGTTCTTTATCTGGGACAAATACACACAATTATTTCTCAGCAAAAGTGGGGGAAAGAAATTGCAACACCCCACAGACTTTGGAAATGATGCAGTTATCATCTCATTCTATTGGGAAAATAATCTTTTTTTCCCCCTCCACCACTTTAGTTTAAACAGCTATAATCATTAGCCATTACCTGTGTGTTCACCAATGTGATGTGCTATCATTGTGGTCATTATTTAAATGGCAGGGAGGACACCACAGAATCGTGACTGTACAAATGTACCCTTGTGGATCCACTTTTAATCTCTTTGCTGTGGGCTATGACAATAGCATTCATTTGGCTTACCACTTTGTCTCTCTCTCTCTCTCTCTCTCCCTCTCTCTCTCTTTCTCTGCCTATATCTCTCTCTTTCTCTGCCTTTCTGTCTCTCTGCCTCTCTCTCTCTGTCCCCCAAGATGTTTCACTCTGTTTAACTCACACATTACCATATCTGTTCCTCTTGACAAAAAAACAACAACAAGCCAGTAACACTCAAGGATATATTACCTGTGCGTCCACCACCGTGGCGTTGGCCAAGCTCTCGTTGATGAAGACATGTACGAGGGCGGTGGTGCAGAGCGAGGGCACGCCACTGTCGTTGACCCGCACCACCAGACGATGCAGCCCTCTGTGGCGCCTCTCCAGGGGCTCCGCCAAGGTGATCACCCCGTTGCTGTGGCCGATCTCAAACAGCCTGAAGGGGTTGCCCCCTACCAGGGCGTAGCGGAGGTCTGCGTTGGGGCCCGTGTCTGAGTCCATGGCTGTAACAGTCCTGACAATGGTGCGGGCACTGCTGGCTGGCGGGAGGAGGGTGTACGACTCGTTAGTGGGAGACGTGACCGAGGGGGCGTTGTCGTTCTCATCTGTCACAAAGAGTGACACGGTCGCAGTGGCCGTTTTGCGAGGCTCCCCTCCATCCACAGCGCGGACACGGAAGGTGTAGGACGAAAGCTTTTCTCGGTCAAACGAGGCTGAGGAGAAGATAGTGCCTGTGTTGTTCTCTATGGAAAACACCTCCTCTTGATTTCTCTCGCCGTTCTCTCCCTCGCTCTTCTCTCCTCCTCCGCCGCCCACTCCTGTCGACTTCTCCTCGTCTCCGTCCATCTCCACAAACAGACTCAACTCTGCATTGTCTCCTTCATCTGCATCCGTTACGGTCACCATGCCAACCGGACTGTTGGCAAGGAGGTTCTCCTTGACATAGAAGGTGAAGACTTCCTGGACAAACTTTGGAGCGTTGTCGTTGCGGTCCGTCACCTGCACGACGACGGTTGCTGAGCCCTGCAGAGATGGGGTGCCCTTGTCTTTGGCGATGACCCGGAACTCATACCTCTCCCGCGCCTCGCGGTCCAGAACGCCAGACGCGCGGATGTCGCCATTGTCTGTGTCTATATAAAATGCCCCATTGACGGATGGATCCAAAGAGTAGGCGATCTCTGCATTCTTGCCACTGTCCGCGTCTGTGGCGACCACAGTCACCACCCTTTCGCCAGGTGAGTTGTTCTCTGCGAAGTGGACCTCCACCATACTCTGGGCAAAGGTTGGAGCATGGTCGTTGATGTCCACGACTCGCACCATCAGGGAACTATTACTGGACAGGCTGGGGCTTCCGGAATCTACTGCCACAATGGTGACGCTGTACTCTTTGGTGGCTTCATAGTCAAGCAGAGCAGAGGTGTGCAGGAAGTATTTTTTCTTGTTTCTGTGAAGACAGACAGAAAAACAGACATGATGTCTCATTGTTATTTGCTTCCATATTTTGGTGAATTTTAAAGATTTAATGATTATCAATATTATTAATCTGCAAATCAAATTGAATAATCTGATAATCTAGTTTGTTAAGGCCCCCCTCCCACCCCCCCACCATTCATTCAGATCACAGATTCACATCTACTGTATTGAGTGGTTGAAATGATGGTGAATGGTGAATTACAATATTAGAGATACATGCACACAGGCTCTTGATATGTAGAATGGGTGAAAGATAAATATTTTAGAGAATATATTCATGATGTTGCGCGGTGCTGTGTGCTGCATTTTGGCAATACCTGTCAAAGGCTTCATCCGCAGGCAGAGGCGGTAGGGCCGTTTCTCCAGCTGGTTTCAGTGTGAACGGGACGTCTCCCACCACGGTGCACGTGACAGCCCCATTCTCCCCCTGGTCTCGATCGGACACCTGAACCAGAGCCACCGGGGTGTCCACCAGAACATTTTCTGGCACCAGGGCCGCCCCATCACGAACGGGTATCCGTCCAATTTTGCGGATCTCCACAACGGGGACGTTGTCGTTCTCATCTCGGACAGCCAAGACAACGGTGGTTCGGTCAGTGCGCGGCGGCTGGCCCCTGTCCCTGGCTGTTACTGTGAATCTCAACTGGGCCACTTCTTCCCTGTCAATCCGGTGGAGGACGCTCAGCCATCCAGAGGCCTCGTCCAACCTCAGCAGACGCCTGACCGACTCTGTGGCAGCTCCAAAGACGTACTCCACCTGTCCGT
Organism: Gymnoscopelus microlampas; assembly: GCF_963454915.1. Lineage (NCBI taxonomy): Eukaryota > Metazoa > Chordata > Actinopteri > Myctophiformes > Myctophidae > Gymnoscopelus > Gymnoscopelus microlampas. Next base: position 24,360,865 of record NC_139939.1, read on the forward strand.
TGACGCCCACGTCGCGGTCTGATGCTCTCACCTGCAGCACAGGTGTTCCTGGTGGAGCATTTTCGGCCATTTCAGCCTCATACACGGCCCTCTCGAACCGTGGGCTGTTGTCATTCACGTCAGTGATGGCAACACGGAGCAGGGCTTGGGACGAGCGAGGTGGGTTCCCCCCATCTCTGACCCGCAGGACAAGCTCGTATGAGTCTCGCTGCTCGCGATCCAGTGGGCCCTTCACGATTAGTTGTGGTTGCTTCTCACCGTCAGGGGTATCTGCAACTTGCAGCTCAAATACACTGCTCCGTGCACCTCCTCCTCCATTTTCACCTGTTCTACTCCTTCGGTCGGGGGCGACTCCTGCATCCACTCTGCTACTGGGGTTGGCTGCTACTGTGCGCCTTGTACTTGAACTTGACCCAGCACCGCCATCCTGAATCAGCTCATATCTGTCAATACCGTTACGTCCAAAGTCACGGTCGGTTGCCGTGGGCAGAAGGTACAGGGTCCCTATTGGCCTGTTCTCCTCAACTGAGAGCTGAAGCACAGGAGAGGGGAAAGACGGGGTGTTGTCGTTGATGTCTGTTATAACCACACGGCCCTCGAACAGGTCCACCCAGCTCTGGAGCGGCCCGATCACCGACACCTCAAAGTCCAGGAAGCACTCGTTCTCGTCAAATATCATCTGACATTGAGGGAGCTTCTCACGGTCAATCCGCCGTGGTCCCGTGGTCAGCTCACCTGTCACGTTGTCTATCTTGAAGAACTCAGAGCCGCTCTCCAGGGCGAAGGTGACGTCCCCGTTGCCGGTACCTGCCGTGAGGCCCAGGTCGGCGGCCACGTTGCCTATCTTGACGTCAGGTGGTCCCTCCTCCGCCACACGGTACCGGAGAGCTGAGTCGGCAGTCGGCAGCTGAGTCAGCAGCTGCAGTACAACGACCATGAGGCTGAGAGCCTCCGCCGCGGAGGAGTGCACTGCACCAAGCCTCCGCATGGCTCAGTCGTCCTCTCCCTCTCTCTCTTTCTTTCCCACTGACTGTGTCTCTGGGGCTTTTGATGCTCTACAGCCGTATTTCTTTCCTCTCTTCTTGTTGTAGTATCATCCGTAAATCTACGTTCCTTGTGAGCCTCACAGCGTGGTCTTCTCTCCCTCTGTCTTCTCTCCCTCAGCCTCCAGCTCTCTGCAGTCTCTCTCTCTCTCTCACACACACTCTCTCTCTCTCTGTGTGTGTGCCTTAGTTGCTTCTCTTCTGAGCACTGTTCCTCACACTGTTGGATACTTTACTTCAGTGAACGGATGCTTCATTTATTCCCCTCCTTCTCTTTTCAATAAGCGTTTCAAGTTGTGTGTTGTAATTCCCCCGTGGCATCACACTGTTCAGAATACAAGGATGGGAAGAAGGAGAGAAAAAAAAATCCACCCTGCAGAGAAAGAAGAAAACTACTGTAATTCACCCGACTGTGATTATAATCCACTTGACTCTCACTGTTTCTCGTTCTGGGGGGAATTATCCCGTTGTCTCCCAGGGATCCTTATCAGTTTATAATGCCGTTTGTAATTGGCCTACTCCGATTACCATTTGGGACACTGGGCTTTTCTCGCGTTTTACACTTATAAACTGCAATGCAGCACTAAAGCCTACACAAAAGAGAGAGAAAAAAAACTATCACACTCATATAGTCTCCGGCTCCTCCGAGCGCCAAGGAAATTAACGCACTTGTTCACAAAACCGAATAAAAGCCAGATTAAAAAAAGTCAAAAGTCTTGAAAGGATGCTGTCATTCATAATAGTTGCATTTCTGCCTTTCTTTCTTACCTGGCTCCAATTTGAGTCAGTGGGCAGCCGTTGTGTGGTTTTCCCGCAGTGAAGCAACGTGCCAAAGCCGTTGGATTCCTTCACGCAAGTTACACAGACCAAAGAGTGTGCTCTTCAAACCGACTTCTTGGGGGCAAAAAATAAAACAAAAACAAATAGATAACCCGACTGGGAAAATGACGCCACTCAAAAGGCGAGAAACTCCGACATCAGCACCGGTTATAAGTGTAATTCCGTGATGATGGCTCGTTGTGATCTTTTTCTGCAATAAACCGAGTGAAATGCGTCTTTTTTTTCCAAGAGTCCCGCATTCTCCACATGCGCCTCCTCCTCACTGTCTCTCTCTCTCTCCTCCTCGCTGTCTCTCTCTCACCTGCACCTTCTCTACTGCACTGCTTGTGCTGCTCAGTGTTGCCAGGTTTACATAGAGAAACAAGCAACCGGGTCTAGGAAAACAATCCCAAAAGAAGCAACTTATTTAAGGTCACATGAGCACTTTAAACCTATAAAAAAACCTTCGAATATCTTTTTTTGAAAATAGCCAATCTACAAGCTCACAACGCAACACGTTGAGAGTTGAGATGCTATTTTCAACAAAAAAAAATCTTCGAAGAATTATTTTTAAAATTAGGAGTAGCTATTTTTGAAACGTTTTAATGACACAATTCTTGTATATATCTCTATAATATTTTCAGATGGGGGTCTGCAGACAAATACATATTCATTTGGGGGGGTTCTTGACTTGAAAATGTTTGAGAAACACTAGCATTAGGAAAGAAGCCCAAATAAGCTACTACCACAAGTAGTAAAAACAAGCAAAAAAAATACGTCTTGTAAATATTAATATTTACAAGCAACTTTACAGAAAAACAAGGCCAAAGTCGCTTGTAATAAGCGGACATGGCAACGCTGGTGCTGCTGCTCTCAAATGATGCTGCAGTCTCTCTCTCTTTCTCTCCCTCTCCCTCTCTCTCTCTCTCTCTCTCTCTCTCTCTCTCTCTCTCTCTCTCTCTCTCTCTCTCTCTCTCTCTCTCTCTCTCTCTCTCTCTCTCTCTCTCTCTCTCTCTCTCTCTCTCTCTCTCTCTCTCTCTCTCTCTCCTCTCTCTCTTTCTCCGTTCACTGCAACATTTCCCTGGCCGGCGTGCGTAACTTGATCGTTGAGCTGTAACGGGAGAGAGAGGCATGAGGCGGTGTTGGGTCGCCGTGTGTGTGTTTCGGTTACGGAGGGGGGGGGACAGACCTCTCCTCCTCCCTGTCATAGCGAGATTAAATGGCTCGGTGTCCCGGCTACTGACGGCTCTTGTGTGGAAAATATCTTTATTCACGTGCACACTTAGGATGGGAGGGGGGGAGAGAGAGAGAGAGAGAGAGAGAGAGAGAGAGAGAGAGAGAGAGAGAGAGAGAGAGAGAGAGAGAGAGAGAGAGAGAGAGAGAGAGAGAGAGAGAGATGTGTGGCTAATAGAAGTAGAGCCCAATATACTTACTTATAATTCTGCAATCTCAGCAGTTTTACTGGGGCGAGAAAAGAACACTTAATTCAGTCTTTTCTGGGGGAGCTCACATTTAGGCTGTAGGACATCTAGACCAACACAAAGACACGGCCCATATGCTTCTGGAGTATAGTACAGTCACTATGTGTGATCACTTTGTGACATTGCAAACAACATTTCAACACTGATTGGCTATTGGAGGATTAAGCTGCACGAAGGTTGTAAACTACAACATTATAATAAACAAACCAATCATGAAATAATAATAAAAGCCCAATAATGATAGTTATAGTAATAATAATAATATTTTTTATAGGACCTATAAGATCTTGATAGATGAGGTTGCCTATATTTTACTGCAGTTGTTTTTAGTTTCTTGTTGTCCCTCTGGAATACTAAAGTAACCCTTTGTCTGACTGCAGCAGCATCACACTGACTCTCTCTCTCTCTCTCTCTCTCTCTCTCTCTCTCTCTCTCTCTCTCACACACACACACACTCTCACACACACACACACACACGCACGCACGCACGCACACACACGCCGCGCGCGCGCCACTAGTAGCATCGGTCGGGTGTCTCTCTCTCTCTCGTCGGGACAGACCCGCGGCAGCCAGCAGCAGCACGCGCTGCTCCTCTCGGTGAGCGCATTGCAGCATCCATCCATCCGGGCTGCCGCTCTGACGTGAGCGCTACACTGTAGATCTATAATACACATGAGGAGATGTCCGGCACATAGAGCCTATAGATAGATAGATAGATAGATAGATAGATCTATTCTGCTCATAGAGCCACACTATACAGTAGATCTAGCTCTGGTCCTTTCGGGTTCTCTCTCTCGTTTCCCTCTCGTTCCGAGAGGGAAACGAGAAGAGAACCCAAAAAGGCTATGGACCAGAGCTACAGTAGATCTATATACACGAGGAGATGTTCTGCTCATAGAGCCACTAGTACAGTAGATCTATATACATGTGGAGATGTTCTGCTCCATCTCATCAGTATGGATGTAGTAGCCTGCTACTATACCTCGCTCTAAACCCCTCCCTCCCTGTGACAGTTCTGGGCATTTCGCACTCAGGCCGATTTACATTACATCCCCAAACGAACTCGACCGAGTGAGCTGAGTGGGAAGATGGGGGTTCCCCCCCCTCTCTCTCTCTCTCTCTCTCTCTCTCTCTCTCTCTCTCTCTCTCTCTCTCTCTCTCTCTCTCTGCTGTGCACATTGTGAGGAGGAGAGACAGACTGCCTGTTAGTGAATAACTGGCCGAAAGCTGCAGGTCAAACGATACAGCAGCCAAATATGACATCTCTCTCTCTCTCTCTCTCTCTCTCTCTCTCTCTACCCCCCCCCTTCGCTTCAGAGTTGCCAGATTGTGCGAGAGAAATAAGCAACCAGGTCTATGAAAACAAGCCGAAAAAAGAAGCGACTATGCCACATGAGCACTCGACCCTATACATTGGCTATTTGAAAATAGCTGATCTACTATACTACTATCATTTTCAAAGAAAATAGCAAAAATAAAATCCACACAATCTTGTATGTGGGTCTCTGGCACAAAATGTTTTCAGAAGGTTGCCAACCTTCTGAAAATATTGTGTGCCAGAGACCCATATTACATACAAGATTTTAGGTTTTAGGTTGGGTCTACAAAATACAAATAGTGACATATTAATCTGGTGGTCCTTGATATGAAAATAGCCTATCTGAGAACCACTGGTTTAAACAACATTAGGAAACAAGCCTAAATAAGCAACTACACTTTTGAAACAAGCCCAATAAAACTGCAACCCGCAACCGCAACAACGACCAACATTTACAAGCAACTTTACAGAAAAACAAGCCCAAAGTCGCTTATAATAAGCGGACATGGCAACACTGCTTGTCTCGCTGCATCAGGGGAAACGGTGTACATTGTGTAGGTCCTCAGTCACTACTTAGCATTCTATACAACATTCCGAAGGAGGCGTTTCGGCACGTGCTTCCTAGCGCCCTCTGTTGTTCGATCACTGCGCTTTGATTTCCCTCGCAATCAATCGTGGAGAGCTCATTCTTGTGTGTGTGTGTGTGTGTGTGTGTGTGTGTGTGTGTGTGTGTGTGTGTGTGTGTGTGTGTGTGTGTGTGTGTGTGTGTGTGTGTGCATCAGTGCGTGTGTGCGTGCGTGCGCGCGTGCATGCGTCGTGCATGTGTGTGTGCATGCTCACATGCTAGATAGTTAAGAGAGGGATAAATTATCCTTCAATTCAATCACATTTCTAATAAATAGGCTATTGAAAATTTTAACTGAGCCCCTGTAGGATTGGAACTTATGAATAGCCTAGTAATAGGCCTACATTTTCAATTAGCCTAATTGATTTAGTAGAAAATGTCTTTTTGCACACCTGCAGAACAGGTAGGCTATAGGAGATGCACAGGTTGGACTTCTGCAGTTGTTGCAAAGGCCCTCAAGAGCACAGTGTCAGTGGAGTGCCAATTGATACCACCCTCAACTAGCTATGTACCAGCTGAGGTTCATGATAATCAACTGATTAGAACAGGTGTCATCAGAGGCTAATAATTCTCAGTCTGACTGACTGTCACCTACTCCAGACCCAAACCTGTTCCTTTTTGTGTGCGTCAATGACGATAAGTGAGTGTTCAGTGCTATATTTGTTTGGTTTAATGCTGATCAGCAGAGATGTGCTTTATGTTAAAGTCAAGTCATAAGTCATGTTTGTGTTGAGCCTAATTGTTTGGTTAATGGGAAACAGACCATGTGCTAATGCAGATATTTCCTTTGTGTGATGATGAATGTATTATTTTCCTCTATAATTATGGTATGGTATTTTATGTTATGATTGCTAAAATCTATACTGTATGCATTCATCTCCTTTCTTTAGACCACACATACCCCTACTATTGCCATGTCCCTGTGCTGTTACTGTGCTGCTGCATATACTAAGTAAAGTTTAAACTGAAGACTGCATCCGAGTGTTTTGTGTGGACACACCAAGGCGAACACTGCCAACCATGAACCATTACATACAGTCCTTTCCTTCCCTTCACTATCCCTATTTTACAGCAGTCTTAGAATGTAATAGGCCTATAATTAACCACTTAAACCCTATAGCTACTTAGACCGGATTCCCAAGGGCTCTAATAGGCCCCCAATATCTTTGCTGAAAATAGCTGATCTACAAGCTCGACATGTGACATGTTGTGAGCTTGTATCTGTCAGGAACTGGTGTTATAGGTGCAGGAAGTCAAACAAAGGCAGAAAATGAGACTCTCGGGCAGGCAGGGTAGGAAGGACTGGGAGGAAATGGCCAGCAAGGGCTCATGGCGCGGGTCATCACAGAGACGCATCGACACGGAGCTCAGCAGAGGGCACATGCTGGTCATCAAGGGAGGAAGGACATCAGGGGAGACGTTTAGCCAGGGCTCTGGCGCGGGTCATCATCAAGACGCATCGACGCGGATCAGAGGGCACAAGCTGGTCGTCAGGGTGGGAGGGGACATCAGGGAAAACGGCCAACCAGGGCTCTGGCGCGGGTCATCGCCGAGACGCATCGACGCGGACCAGAGAGCACAAGCTGGTCGTCAGGGTAGGGCCCTGTGCAGGCTGGCCTCCCAGGTCAGTGCAGGCAGGAACACATACAGTACTTTGGAGTTAGGGGCATGAGGGTGGTGCAGGCCTCATGCCCCTACCTCCGAAGTATTGACAATACACCTTGGCCATCCTCTCCCTGTGATCTGATGGCCAAGGTGTGCTAGTTCAGCGATGCGAGTTCCGCTGGGTCCATGGATGGCTGGGTCATACTGTCAGGAACTGGTGTTAGTACCCAAGGAACTCAAACAAACGCAGAAGATGAGGATAACTTGACTAACAGATAAAAGACAATAGAATTTATACACACTTCCAGAATACACTCACAACATAACTAACATAAAAACTCTAGTAACTAACACAATAACTTAAACATAACACTGGCAACAAAGAACCCGATCAGACAACTATGACCCAGCACTGAAAATGTACAAGAATACAGTATTTATGTCTCAGCAGCTCCCCTGACCATGAGGCCCAGGTGGTCCTCACAGGTGACGGCACTCAAGGCAATCAGACTCCTGGAGCAGAGCAAGGGAGGGGCAGAGGCACACTCAAAGGCAAACAGTCACACATGGGCACACGATCATTCATGACAATATCTGCTATTTTCACACTAGATTAGCTATTTTAGCCCTAAAATATGGTTGTATAGTAATAATATAATATAGTGTTTAAAGATGCCAGGAAATTTAAACCAGGTTCAGCATTTTACTGTATGGTTGACGGGCCCACTCAGCTTTTTCTGCCAACGCAAAGGATGTGTGCCAGTTTTACCACAAGCTCTAGAGATGGAGAAAATTAAGATTTTCTTGCATACTTACTACTTGGCAAAGGAAATGGTTAGTGAGACAGTCAATTTGGCTGAAAGGAAAGGGTCAATTAATATTGAACTGCAGCTATGGGAGATTAGATATTCCAGATATGCTAAATATATTCAGTGGGAACATATGAAAGGTGTTAACAAGCTCAGCGATAGCAGTTCCTTAAGTCTATTGGGAAAATAGCTGGATATGTCTTTTACCTAAAAGTATGCTCTTATGCATCTGTACTTTTACTGCATGAATCTAAGTTTAATTAAAAATTAAACGAACCGCTTCATGAAGCACTTAACACTCTTCTCCCTCTCTCTCACCCCTCTCCCTCTCTCTCACCCCCAACTTTCTCTCTTCCTCTCGCACACACACTCCCTCTCTCTCGCACGCTCTCTCGCACGCACGCACGCACGCACTACTAAGGTATGTCCCTTGTTTGTCCTTTAATTAAAAGTGAGAAGTGTTTTATGGCAGCCCTTGGTACCAAGGATTTATCTGACTCTCACAAAGCGAGGGCAGAGTATAGTCATCAAATTGTCACTTCATGTGTGAAAGATATGGAGCTGAGCCAGGGGAAAAACTAACTTTGAACTTTACAAAGCTGATTAACACCATCCATTCACATACTTCCTTTGTGCCACCCCTCCCATCCCCCCCTCCCCAAACGCTTGCACCCCTGTGCTGCTGTGCATGTGCAAGTGCTTGTAGCTTTGTATGAGCAGTGGGTGATAATTGCAGGCTGTTAATGCAACGATACACTCAGTCGACTTGATCCTATTCGTGTC
>NC_139939.1:24376847-24386847 GCF_963454915.1 Gymnoscopelus microlampas
AATCATAATCTGTTTGCTTTGTAAGACATCTTAGTGAGTCACACTTTTATAATCATATCATCTACAAACAACACTTAGAGCTGTATACACAACGTATTTTTGTTTTAGATTTGTATGCATACAATATGAACAGTTTAAAGCACCCGTGAAAATTCTCCAGATCCTACCAACAAACGGATGTGTGAAAACTTTGATCAACTTTGATGAACCCCACATTGTTTGCTTAAATGAATTTACAAGTGATTTATGTTCAAATTCAGCTGTGGGCAGAATTTCTGGCAAGCGTTAAATGCCAAAAGACATAATGGTTTATGTAAAACCATCAAATGGGGTAGCATTTTTGCTAGTTATAAGACATAATAGTAAGACAAGATAAGACAAGTTGAACCTTTATTGATCCTCAAGGGGAAATGCAGGTTTCATAACAGCAACAGCAGTGAAACACAGGAGAGGTAAAGGTAAGGGAGAGTCAAGAATCAAACCAAGATAGATACATTTTTAAAAGCAAAATAAGTTCAAAATTGCTTGACTTGAATCTTGACACTAGACTTCAGCGAGTCTCTGAATGAATGAGCAAATGTAGGCCTATGTACAGTCTATCAATAAGTATAAATATACAATCTATCAACTGTGAATATGTTAATGAATATACATCTACATACTTTCAACAGTGAATATGAGAATGAATATACTGTATGTGTACAGTGTTAACAGGCCTTCAACAGTGAGTGACTGGATGAATAGCTACATTATATGTACTGCCTATCAACAGTGAAAATATGAATGTATATATTATGTACTGTCTAACAATGAATATATAAATACATATGTGTTGTGTAGCTATCAGTCACAAACTTTGTCATTGATTGTAGTTTCTAGGTTTTGTATTTCTATGTATTTTGTTCCCTGGTCTAGTATTCTTGGTTCTATGTTTCTATTTGCCCCAGCTGTATCTGATTTGTAATCACCCCTCATGTGTATATCAGTCTAGTTCCCAAGTCAGTCTGTGTCGATCGTTTGGTGTCACTGCATTAGTTAGTTTGTATTTGTGATTTTTTTTCTGTTCACCTCCTGTTTCTTAGGGGTTTTGATCACTACATGCCTGGCTGTCCCGCTTTTGAGTCCTCACCACACCAGTACGTGACAGAATGACTCAACCAAATGGACCCAGCGGACAGCACCCACCCAACTACCACACAGGCTGCCTTCACCCGCTGAGCTGTATGGTTCTGTGTCTGAAGTACGAGTACAAAGAGTGGCAAGTGGACTTGTTGATGCTCCAGGCTGGTCGACTGTTGAGGGGGAAATCGTTTGATGCACCGGCTGGTCAACTGTTGGAGGGGATACTACTGAAGCACATGCTAGTTTGATTGTGAAGTCCTGTTCGTGATGGCTCTGATATCACCTCTAGAAGTCTTGGTTATGCAAGTGTTGACTGTCCTATGCCACTTCAGTCCCATTGTAAATCCCCTGTTCCTGTCCTGGCTGTGAAAGAAAGCTCTGGGGGGTTTCAGCCCCTTTCTACATTCCTCTCAAGTCCCTCTTTTTCTGGGACATTGTGGGACGTCAGGAGTCCTCCATAGAGGGGGGGGGGTACTGTCACAGTCACAGACTTTGTTGTAGTGATCAAAACCGTGGGTTTTGATCTCTACATGCCTGGCTGTCCTAGCCTGGTAAACCCTCCCTCCAGAGTGAGTCTGGCCTGAGGCGCCTTTCTGCAATATTGGCTCTGTACGCCAAAGGGACGAGCCTATCAGCGTCGTCGCTCATCGTTCTGTGATTGACAGTGACAGTTGGCCAATCAGGTGGCGAGTTCGAGTGAGCCCGAATGAAGCCGAGTGCAGCCTGAGTGCCTCCGACAAAAGACGAACGGCAGCCATTGTTGTTGTCCGAGTGCCTTCACTTCTTAGTTTCGTTTTTAAAACGGTCTCAAACTTATTTTTTGAGGCACGGAATTTACTATTAGATATCGTTTGGATAGAATTTTGTTGTTTAACTTCATATATGTGGTCAATTAATCATGACAGAGCCTATTTGAAAATATAAATTTAGAGAACCGGCAGGGGCGGGGAGTGACACGCATGTATCCCAATAAGGCAACCTATTTTGGGCATGGCCGTCTCAAAAGTCCCGTTGCGTCACATAGTCTGGAGGTGGTAAAAATGAACTGCTGATTGGCTAAAGGGGAAAAACGATCATTGGTTGAAGGGGTTGTCAGTCAACGGTATTACTCCCGCCCAACTCCAGCCCACAGCCAATATTGCAGAAAGGCGGATCAGGCCAGACTCACTCCAGAAATCAAATGGAAATGAGATTTCTGGAGGGAGGGTTTACCAGGCTATATGGCTGTCCTGCTTTTGGGTCCTCACCACACCAGTACGTGACAGTAGCTAACTGCTTATCAACAGTCTAGTTGATACGTTTCAGTATTGTAAATCTTAGTCCATATGCACGTGTGTCAGAGTCAAAGTCAGAGTCAATGGCCCTCATTTATCAATGGAGTGTACAAACCAGCTTATATTTGCCCTCACGCCAACTTCCAAGTGAGATTTATCAAAGGATCCCATACAGCCAATCCTAGCGTACATTTGGTCGGAGCTTTGATAAATGTGACGGCTGAAACCGTGCGTCATTTAAATAACACACCCTTAAATATTCTCGAAACACCCCGATTTTATGACATGAAGAACCAGAATACAACCAAACAAAGCATGGAAAGCCAATAAGAAAGAGTTTCCCCCGCCCGCCTCGCCGCCTGTCATGTCCGTGTCTGACACACACGCACACGCACACACACACACACACACACACACACACACACACACACACACACACACACACACACACACACACACACACACACACACACACACACACACACACACACACACACACACACACACACACACACACACACACCTACTTGCAAGCCCAAGTGTAGTACTGGCACAGCAGTCTTTCATGTATTCTATGATGGTACAATCTTTGTCAAGTAGCCTACATGAATGACACCAATCTCATCGTCATAAATCATACGTTTGTATATTAATGTAACCCATTACGAGCACTGCGCGGTGCGTGTTCTAGTTACACTAAAATAAAGCAATCATGTATCCCCCCTTGAGTCACAGGCTGCCGTGCCGCCACGTTAATGAGAGATAGCAGGCAAGGCAGTCATAATAACCTGAACGTTTATGGAGTGATTGATGAATGAATTATAAACATTAATGGATGAAGGCTGGTGTGTGGGTCATATCTCCGATCTCCTCCCGGTGGCCCAAATAAATCCACTGCGTGAAGAATCATAGCTGCGCTTGGCACAGGTTTGAAGCGTCAGATTATCCTTAATCCAGGTTGCACATAATTCCATAGGACACGCTACTGTATATACGTTTGGAGACATCACTGTCCATGAAAAGATTACAGTGGCACCAGTCCAGACTCCCAAGAATGCTCTTGCATAAGCGCTGTATATTTTGAAAATATCAGATCTACAAGCTCAAGCTCATCTGCAATCTTATCTGAATGACTGCAATTTGTATAAATGAGTTTATAAAATGTTATTAGTGTGTCAGATATACATTTTGGAGTGGATAAATGTGTCCAGATGTCTGTCAGACGGTCAGACAATGCTGCTCTGCATGTCTACAATGGAACAAACGGGTGTAGCCAAAGTCTACACTCCCTCAGACCTGACGTGAGATCTGAGCGGGCCGTACGCTGAAGTCAAAGTCACGATAGATTGATAAATGCCGAAAATTGCGGTGATCTCGCCGTACGCCCATTATTTGGTCTACACCACGTTGATAAATGAGGGCCGATAATCCAAATGAACAGACAGTGTCAGAGTAGAAGCAGGAGGGGCACCCGGGTGGCACAGTGGTGAAGTACTTGTTCACCACGTGGAGTCTAGGGGTTAGAATCCTCTGCGGTGCTTTGTCCAGTGTCTAATATATATACGAACACAATTGGCCCGTGTTCTGGGGAGAGAACCTGGGAGGAGAGGGTGATGTTTGTTACTGCACATACTGTATACTCCTGTGTCAAAAGCAGGATGAAGGCTCTACGACCTCCCGGTGGGGTCTTCTCACATGCAGGTGTGCCAGTAGGCTACAACAGCAGTGACAACACACAAAAATGTGTGCGGGGAGGAATCAATTGGCGTAATGACTAAATTGTGGAGAAAAAAAGCGAGAGTCAGTAATCCCAAAACGGAACAGACAGGGCAGGTCATAAATTCAAATTCAATTCGAGTTACAGCTTAGGAGTATACAAGAGAGTGACATTCTTTGGTTTTGGTTCCTCAACATTGTAGCAGCAATAACAACAAAGAAACACTACAGGATAGCAGCAATAGTAAGAAATATAGCTGAGCACGTTAGTCATAGCACACTTTGAGATGCTTGAAGGTGCTGTGTGCATGGGCCCTATGCTTCTAAATATTATCCATGTGAGTAATGTGCAGACTGCACAGTATGTGTGTCTATAATTTACATGTACTATATGTGTAAGTACGTGTTTGTGTGTGCAGCCTTGATATGCCAAATGCCATGTGGCCAGTATGTGTGGTATGTGCGATTGTGCGTGTGCCAGTGGCCTTGTGGCTGCAAAGCCATCTGCCAAGTGGCAGCATCTGAAACATTGCTGACACAATGTCCATTGTATATGTGCTGTATGGAGGGATGTGGCTCTGCAATGCTTTGTGCTCCAAGGCAGTATAGTTTTGTTCTGTAAAGTTGTCCGAATGGCTAATTAAGGCTCCAAAAACAGAAACAAATCCTGTTATGCGGTTCAGGTGTATTTCCTTTCCAAATGTGCAGTAAAGTACAGTGCAGGCCTTGCAAAAAATAATAATGATAACTAGACCGATTCAAGTCAGCAACGATGCAAGTTGGAAATGCATGCCCCACCCGGTTATGCAATATTGTCAGACTGCCCATTGTACCTCTCTGTCTGTGTCCCTTTTTATGCCCATATATGGAGATTGCTGTATCTGTCTGTCTGTGTCCCTTTTATACCCATACTGTATATGGAGTTAAATGGAGTCCAGGCCAGTCTATGAAGTCATATTGATGACATCAAGACAAGTTACTCCATATACTGTATGGGGATTTGCGGATTTATCTATTTTGTACCCGTCTCCGTCTGTCTGTCTGTCTGTCTGTATCCCTTTTATGGCCATATATGGAGATCTCTGTGTGTGTCTGTCTGTCTATGTCCCTTTCATGCTATATGGAGTTCCCTGATGTAATCAGACTAGCCTCTCAGACCAAACACACAGTGTACGTCGTACAATCTGTCCAGGTTGATTTGATTTGAACCATATGGTTAGAATATACTTATTTATGTATGTCTATGTAATTGTGGTGCTGTTATCAGTACACAATGTTATCCATGACTGCAAAGAGTCTAGATGGCAACACACACATTGTCATATTCGGGGTGGTCGTCAGTTTTCACTTCAGAGCAGCTGAGGGTGTTAGTTCAGGTGTGTAATAGACTGTCATTGAATGCCAACAGTTTGACCCTAATAGGCTGCCAGGGTATCAACCCATGCCCTGGCCTCCCCCACGGGGGTTTGATTAATCCATTAAGACCTATTTCTTTGGCTACTTCCATGATTTCTTTTCAAAAATAGCAGATCTACAAGCTCGTAGCGCGGCACTCGGTGCCGCGCTACGAGCTTGTATATCTGCTATTTTTGAATAGCCAAGAAATCTGAAAATTACACAGATTCTTTCCCGGTCTAAATGGGTTAACCCTCAGGAGTTTGCAGATCTGCCTACAGTCCACAAAAATGCTAGTATTCCTTATGTATGTTGTTTATTATATTGAAAATTGCATATGAGAGTATTAACACATGCTGATATCGTAAAACAATTGAGCTGGTTTGCAGTTTTTTTTGTTTTTTGTTTTAATCCACCAGCCACCTTGGCAGTTAAAGTCTTACTGAGTAACATCCACTTTAGTATTCCTTTTGATAACACCTCCTGTAGCTCCGTTGTCTGAAACGTGCTGCTCAGAATTCAATTCAAAACAAAATCAATGTAGAAGCTACCACTCCAAAATGAATGCTGCAGGATCCTTGCACCAACGTTATTTAGGAATGCAACCACTATGTTTTCAGAAAGCGTATCGACGTAAAAATAGATGAACACATTTCTGGTTCATGTAGTTGCATGTAGGTTCATGCAACTGTCAGGGGCAGACACTCGCGACTAAAACTGTGTTTTAGTCACGAGTGTCTCAAGTTTCTCAAAAAACACATTTTATGTGGAATGTATGCATAGGAATGGTTATTTTGAAAATACACCAGTGAAAGATTGTAAAAAAAAAATACTTTTTTTTAATTAAAAAAAGTTACATTGTATGACTTTGAGTGTGTTCCCTGCATAGGTCTATGTGATGAAATGATTTGTTACGTGATATTGTTCCCATGCATGTTGAAAACAGGACGGATCGCTGAGACTGGCGGAGAGTGAAGCGGTGGTCAGATACTTGTATGAAGCATGAGTGAGTGAGTCTAAGTGAGACGGGTAACTGACATTTTGTATATTGAATGGGAGTGATTTGACAGAGCTCATGCAATTGGGTAGGATCGGTTCTGAGCTCTTCAGCAAATGGGAAAATTGTCATGAGGTAGGGTTTTAGCATACCGTGTTATTCAGGAGAGTGGGTGAGGGAGATATGGAGCTAGTCTATTTAATATGCGAAGCTCTCCTCCTGCAATTTGGTTTAAACCGTGAAAAGGATGGTAGCATTATAAAAAAAAGCATTATATTGTCTCTTTAGGCAGCACTGCTGGCTGTGCGAGTCTCTGTGCCTGTGTGTGTGTGTGTGTGTGTGTGTGTGTGTGTGTGTGTGTGTGTGTATGCGGGCGTATGCGTGCGCGTGCGACCGTGCATGTGTATGTGTGTGTGTGTGTGTGTGTGTGTGTGTGTGTGTGTGTGTGTGTCTGTGCTTTAATGAACCGAGAGTCACCACAGACTTGCACACCTTTCATTTTGCCCCCATCACAGAGCTGAGACTTGAGACTGTGCAGAGGGAGGGCAGGTGCCCTAAGAAAAAAAGAACTCAGAACTTACAAACTGAATAACACCAGCATTTGGAAGAAGAAAATAGCCTATTACAGTAATTGCCGGAGGACAGTAGCAAATTTAGAAACCAGAGAAGTTAAACATTCTAGACAGTCAAACAAAAGTGCAGCCTATACACTTTATACAGTACTGTACATTAATACCTGCTAACTTTTGTTCTTTTTGTACTTTTTGCCCCCTTTTTTATATGGATTTCTTTCTGTGTTGGTCATCTGACCATTATTACCCTACATACATTAAATAGTATTAACAGTAAAATGTTTTATGTCATGTGCAATAAGAATGCTTGCACAAGTGCGTGTGCGTGTGCGTGTGCGTGCACGTGCATGTGCACGTGCGCGTGCGTGTCAGACTTGGCAGCCCTTGCTTACTGTGCGCTCACAACCGGAACATTTGTCCAAACTGCTTATATGGCCAGCACAACAAAAGGCAAAAAGGTCATATCTCACCCAAAATATTGAATTCTTATTTGAAAACAAAGTTATCATGTCAGTCAATTAAGCAATGGCACCCAAATGAAAACATGCCTTTCCCATCACGCAAACACTGGTGCATCTCCTGTCAATACATTTGTGGCCCACTTCAAGACCATGTGAAATGCGTGCAGCGTGAAAATATTATTACAGGAATATTACATTATTACATTACATTAGATCGATTCTCAACCAGTGGTCCGGGGACCACCAGAGGTTCTTGAGGGAGTTCCAGGTGGTCCCCAGCTAAATGATGGAGAGTTGCTATAACCAAATGGACCCTTAGATCTATAACTCTTGAGAGTGTAAAATGAAACCAAATGGACCTGTAAGGGTTCATTTAAATTAAGAGTTAAATTATTGTTAAACATCTGCATTACTTAATTAGAGAATTGTAATTTTGTTCAAAGTTTGCCTGTTATTATATCTCCTATGGTACCACATAAATGCAGCATGGAATTGTGGACAAAATCTTGTCAAACGACAACAAAATATTCTAAGTTTTGGGTCTGAGAGGCTAAATCTCATCAAATGGTGGTCCGTAGCTCAAATGCCGAATAAATAATGGACCTTGAAATGAAAAGGGTTGAAAACCACTGAATTAGATGAACCAAAACAAAACAAAATCCAAACAGTATACAGGGCAGAAGTGGCTCAGCAGGTAGAGTGGCCGACCTGTTCAATCCCTGGCTCATCCTGGCTTCTTGTCCAAGTGTTGAGCACGACATTAAACCCCTAGCTGCTCCCCATGAGCAGGCGCCTTGCATGGTTGCCTCCGCCATCATGATCATGGTGTGAATGGGTGAATGTAACGCGTGCTTTGGAAATGCGCTATATAATGCAGTATCATTTACGTATGGGCTTACTGTACATGTATACTGTCCGCTGGTCATGACCAGAGTATCCGATAAAAATATCGAATTTAAAAAATATATTCATTATAGAGAAATATAATCTGTTTGCATAATGGTGTGATGTAAATTGAAGCAAAGTTTTCAGGGCTTTTGTGGCTATCTCTGAATTTTCAACCTTGATTTTAATCCAGAAGGTTGACAGAGATTAAATAGCTTCAAACATACTTTTAAGGCCACCATCATTTGAAACCGAAAGGAGTTTATCTTCCTCCTCCACGGATACGGCTGACCTGGGACATTCACAAATGGATCGCGGATCCATTCCTTCGCACTTCATAGGTTGGTGGTTGTGAATTACACTCGAACTCTGTTGACAGCAAAGGTATGTGATTGTGCACCAGCTGGGGAAAGCCCAGACTCATTCTCTCCTGAAAACCCCTGATGTCAAATATGCCCCTGTTCGGTTTGACTTTGAATGCAGCCACTTTATCTGCCAACTTAAATACAGTTGCCATTCTCCCCTGAAGTGAGATATTGACAGTATGAAAGAGAAGCTATTTGTGCTCTGCATCCATCCTCACAAAGGTGCTCAAACAGACACGAGTTACTGTAATGGAGTGTGCTTTGATGTAGCTGTTAATTGAATGCGCAGTTAAAGTTCAAGTGATTTTTTTCAGCCTGCCGCCAGCATTTTCTCTGTGGACGACAGAGAAATTTGGCATTCAGTTAGTGAAACCAGACGGGCATCCATTCATGGTAGCAGCCCCATGTACAGAATGAACTCTTCTTCCCGGCCGGTACCCAATGTGTCACGGATCCTATCAGTCTGTGGCCCTTTGGAAGGGAACCACTGCCCTAAACAGTGCATTTGACAAATCAATGATTCAAATGGTTCAAACACATCAAGACAAATCTGAGATAATTATCTTTGGTGCCAAGGAAGGAATAAGGCAAAAAGTTTGTGTTTACCTTCACCTCCCTGTCTTTGACAGCTATAAGGCCAAGGCAGAAATCATTGCGTAATTATTAATCGAAATTTGAATTGCCACGTCAAGTTAATAATGAAGTCAGCCTATACTATCATCTTTAAAAAACATTGAAAAACAGACTGTATCCATACCTTTACCTTCAGTAGTTTAAACTACTGTAATGGCCCTAAAAAGGCTATGAGACAGCATCTTATTCAAAATGCAGTTTTAACAAGCACGAAGAAAGCTGAACATATTTTATATCGATACTCATATCACTGCACTGGCTTCCAGTGTGTCAATATTATAAAATATTGCTGCCTCTCTTTAAATCATTCAATGTTGTAAGGCAGATCTCGGACATACGTTTACATTATGAGCCCTCAGGCTCGCCCAGTACTGGTCCACTTACTGTTCCCAGACTTAAAACAAAACATGCTGAAGCGGCATTTAGTTATTATGCCACACATACTGTAGTTGGAACACACTTCCAGAGGACCTGAGACGCGTGCCAACTCTGGCTACTTTTAGATCCGGGTAAGAACTTTTATTATGTTCTCTACAGTACTTTATACAAGTATCAGCCTCTAAATACATATTCATGATAT
>NC_139939.1:24389347-24409347 GCF_963454915.1 Gymnoscopelus microlampas
CTTAATGTGTAAGAAGCTTACTCACTCATCAAGAACTTGATCATGTAAATATCCTTGTCTTCAAAGCTGATCCTGATGTCTTCATTGTCATTCCGGAGAAAAGGGGGGAAAAAGCACATGATGTAACCATTACCGAGTGGCCAAATACTTACCATAGGGCATAAAGCATAATAACTCAATTGTTGTCAGTGTCTGGGCCTCCTAGTTTCCAAAATATTCAATATTAGATTATGGAGAGCATCTCCAACTATCCCTTTCTCTGACATACAGGTGGATAAAATAACAATGAATTCATTCATTGAAATAAATGACTTTATCATAATATGCAATAGACCAGAGAATATGTAGTAAGTTTGACCATGGAATCACACTGCATTAGGGATGTCAAATTAAACTATATGACCCTAGCACACGTTTAAACATTGCGTCATCAAATTCACCAGTTTATTGACCTGTTATCCACTTCTGCTTCGTCATGGCTAATAGAAATTCTATGAGAGTACAATAACAACAGCAGTGTGCTTCCAGGGAAGCAGAAAAGGAAACACAGGAGAAAACATGGAAGAGCTCAGAATTGGTTGAAATCTCAGGTTCACTGTACACCTCCTCTGCCCTGTATACTGCTTGTGAACATCCACTCCTCTTGGGTAATAAATTGGATGACATGAGGGCCAGGATTACATTCCAGCAGTACAGTATGTAAGGGATTGTAACATCTTTTGTCTGTCAGAAACATGGCTGACATCTCTAGTACCGGAACTTAGCAATAATGTCCAGCTGAGAACTTCTGAAAAATACAATGTTGGGGGGATCTGTTTTATATGACGAACAACAGGTGTAATCCACAGGAGATGAAAACCCTCTCACTCTCCTGCTGGCCTGAACTGGAACACCTGACAATTTTATGTTGTCCATTCTGTCTTCCTTGAGAGTATTTATTTTGTATTTTTTTAAGCAAGACATAGAACAATAAAACGTAAGAGTAAACTTTAATGAGACGCAACGTAATGGTAACATTAGACGGGTGGTGGACAGTAACTAAATACATTTACTTGAGTACTGTACTTAAGTAAATGTTTTGAGCACTATCTGTATCTGAGTATATTCTTTTGATACTTCTGACTTTCACACCTCTACATTTCAAAGACAAATATTGTACTTTTGACTCCACTACATTGTATTGTACTTATTATGTATACTGAGGTATTTTTTAAAAGCATGCACTTTTGAATACTTCAGTATTTTTAAATGTAAGTACTCCAGTAACTCAAGTAGAAAATGTACAGACCAACTTTCACTTATATTTGACCAGGAGTATCTATACTTTGACTCAAGTATGGGTTGAGTAGTTTGACCTAAGTATCCTGGTTGAGCACCTTCAGCCAGAGGCTCACTCTCCCCCCGAACATGCATACAGAGCGGTACGGTACAGACTCTCTTTCATGCCAACTGCCATCGGACTGTATAAGGCATAAGAACTCTCTCCCTCAACACATATGGTTCTGTGTTGGCCCTGGTCTGGTGTGATTATGTCCATCTGTGTTTGATGTGTTTCTGTTTGTCTGGTTTGATTCTTTATTTATTTGTTATACACTGTGCTGCTGTAATGCCACACTTTCTTCTGGGATTAATAAAGTATATGCCCTTCTTCTTGCCCTCTTTATGGAAGGGGGACTTTAACAAGGCAAATCTTTAAAACGTTCTACCTAACTTTTAGAAACACATCAAGTGTCTCATAACCAAGACAATTATGACATTGGACCACTGCTACACTCCGTTCAAGAAGGGTTACAAGGCTAGCCTGGTTCCATACCATAGACCCCGCCCACTCTCTGAGTGGACTGCCCCTCTTGGTCTGGTGTTGTAATGTGAACCCAGGATTTATTCGGTACAAAAAGTACCGTCCAATGAGAGAAAGTACCGTCCAACGAAGGTGGGGGTGGGGATCCCTTGTGATTGGTTAAGGGAAATTCTAAACCAATTCAAATTGTTTAGGGAAATTTTACCCCCCTCCCCCTTGTAATCGCCTGCATTGGAGCTAATGTCAGACTGAAGCTCCACTTAGCTTCAGTCTGATAACAGGCTATTACAAGGCTACTTCTCTCTCACCTTTCAGCAAGTTAGACCATGATGCCATTTTCCTTATACCGGTATATAAACAAAGGATGACAAAGGAAGAGGCAGTAAGTGAAAGGTCAGCATAAAAGTAGGGGTGCTGAGGGGGGCAGCCACACCCCACGGCCACACCCCAACCCATGGTGCCCCCCCCCCCAGGAGGTTAAGGACGAACTAATATTATAGAGTTAGTTTATTATTATATTTTGTTTTGTAAAGAAGAAATTGGTCTTGAATTGCCATGTGTGTAAATAACACATAATGGTTTATAAAGCAACATGTGTTATGTTCTGATTGGGCATGTTGTTAAGTTTATGTGATACAGTATATGACATTGTAACATGTGCGCATGACACATGATGTCCCCTCCGTCTCATGAGATATCTAACGCATGTAATTCTGGACAGATTTCTGTCACTCTAATGTCTTTTGTCATCAGTCAATCAAAGTATATGAGAGAGAGAGAGAGAGAGAGAGAGAGAGAGAGAGAGAGAGAGAGAGAGAGAGAGAGAGAGAGAGAGAGAGAGATATACTGGTCATCTTATTAAAATGCTTACGTATAGCTTCTTGGTAAAAACTGCAGCCTAGTAATTCATTGGGAGTACATGGTTGATGTGCGTCTTGCAACAGCTTGCTGTCCATGGTGGTTAAGGGTGCACAGGGATTATGTGTAGGATCTACGTACTGTGATTATAGAGTACGTGTTTATATCAAAAGAGTGCATTGAGCACCAACTGGCTTGTTAAACTGGAACACGCAGTGACTGCCCCTTCAACGCAATTAGTTTGGCCATGGGGGGCTATAGCGCCAGTAATATCTCAGGCTACATTGCAGGACATTTTAGGTGACATCGACTGGGACATGTTCCAGATCAGCTCTGGGAACAATGGCAGTGATGGCAGAAATAATGTTTGTACAAGGGGTATTTACTATTTACAGATTGAATGCAGTTTTGTTTTTATTTTATTAATGACATGACAGCCTCAGTGGGGAATGGAGAGAGTGGTTGGGTGGGTGGGGGTACTCAGAAAAGTACTAAATAGAGCTTTAATGTAGAATTTACAGTTCAGTTTATAGTCAGCTATTCAGAGAAACTAAATTCAAAACAGTGAAACACTAACAATAATTTATTTAAATTATTACATTAAATTCAAAACGGCAATCAAAGATGACTGCTCTCAATCTCAAAATCAGAGACGCAAAGAGAAAAGACTGTGGTCGTAAAATGCAAATCAGCAGGCAAAACAAAAACAAAGTCGAGGCAGAGAAGCAGCAATGGTAAGCAGCCAGGTGTAATTTAGAATAAGCAAATTAGCCAGTCAGGTAACCGGACGCGGCCAGACTGGTGAGCAGAGAGAAAACACACAGATGAACAGATGAATGGCATGAAGTACAAGATGCAATCTGGCATAGAATGCACTCAAAAGCAGGGTCTAAATAGCAGCGACTGTGATTTGCAGAATCGAGCACAGGTGTGGAAGTCCATTCTGGCAGGTTGGATTGGAATGAGATGAGTAGTGATGTGTCGTTCATGATCGATTCGTTCAAAATAACCAGTTCATTTGCCATGAACGTGAACGAGCTTGTTCACTTTCTGAAACTGTCACGTTCACTTGCGACATTAAAAAAAACGCTCCCGCGATGGTGTTTTACACACATTATAAAACATACATTAACCACTTTAGCCCTATTTTATACGTAGGCTATTTGAAAATAACAGATCTACAAGCTCACAACGCGTCGCATCGCGATGCGTTTTGAGCTTGTAGATCGGGTATTTTCAAATATGTTAGTACTTTTACTTTTGGTACTTTAAGTGTATATTTTGATGCCAATACTTTTGTACTTTTACTCGAGTAAATTTTGAACACTAGAAAATATCGTTACTGAACAAGAACGTGAACGAATCATTTGAACGAATCATTGCCGTGAACGTGAACAAAATTGTTCGTTCACTGAAATGAACCTTTTTTCCCACCACTAGAGATGAGCAGTGGGTGTAAGGGCAGCAGATTGTCAACTGGGCGGGGCCGAGAAGTGAAAGCAGAAAAACAAACAGACGCACAATCACTCACACCTCCCGACAGACACACACAATAAAAAAACACACTCATGGATTTCTGACACCATGGTTTTCCAATGAATTATCCTGTTTCAATCAATAAATAAATGCTGGTGCCCTGCCAGATATCCATCTTACTGGCTTGCTTTTGGGCAAGCTAAGTAATAAATCAGCTACTGCAATGAGAAAAGCGAGATCCAAATTTGATCTGCTCTCATTTATAACTACATAAAGTGATCCATGTACATTTTGGAACATAGTGAATTCAAATAAAAATAACAGCATATCCTTCACTTTCAATATCAGTTACAAACATGTCTTATTGGATCATAAAGAACATGTGCTTCTTTCTTTGATCAATTCGTTTAATCTGAATGTAAGTGAAAATATACTCAGTAATAGCCTACTGCTATCCCCACAGAAAGTGTATAGACCCATTACTTATTCGAACTCCTGCACCTTTCTCCCTGCTGCCTCTGTACAACTCTAATGTAGTTCTCGATGCAGTGCTTGCTATTTATTCTGAAGAAATCAATTGGTTTGTTGTAATGTTTTGTTTGTCCAAGACCAAGGACCACAATGGAAATAACTCACTGACTCTAATTGTGTTTTAACCTTGACGTTTCTGTGAGAATCATAGCCTACCATGTGTTTTTCTTTTAAGCATAACGGCTAATTAAAACAGATCAAAGATAGCTAAGATGCATATTTTCTTAAAGCTGCATTGTGTCCATGTGTTTAATAATATAATATGTGCTGCTGTATTAAGGTTTCAAAACCTTGAAACCTTAATTCCTCCACCTCACCTCCCTTCTAAAGCATGTTGTCAAAAGCTGATTCTAAGCTCCTCCTAAAGACTTCAGGTTAGCCTGACCAAGCTGCTTCCTGGTCTGTTGAAACATCTTCGCTCCTCCCTCTGTGCTCACCCCCTCCCATGCCCATGCTTCCCACTGTGGTCTACGGCAGATTGGTCTACGGCCACATGAACCCTAGCGTCCCTAGTCTTTGCATGTCATAAAAGATGAACATATAAGGCAACACTATGAAAACATTCGGCGAACATTTGGCTAATATTCTGTGAAATAAACGGGTGAGCGTTTGGCAAAAATAGCAGATCTACAGTAACTGTACAAGCCCATGGTGCATCGCGAGTGTTGTGAGCTTGTAGATTGGCTGATTTCACTATTTGACTTACAATGATGTGGGTTCTTTGTCGTTTTGAGTCGTGAGGCACTCACTATGGGAAACAGCGCCATCTGGCGATGCAACAGAGCTACACAATACGCTCCCGGGGCCCATTTCATTGGGCTAGAGGGTATGTCACGTAACCGGCTGTCCCTTCCCCTTTCCGGAAGGACATATAAGGGCTGGTCGTGACGTAGTACTTCCTCTTCAGTTCCTCTGTTCGCAGATGTTACAAGGCTACACGCTTGTTAAAAACTGAATTCTACATTTATTCGACAATTACTACACTTCAGGACCCAAAGTGAGAAACCAGCTTTAGCCCTAAAAGCGGAGACTAGGATAAGTCACCCACGGGTTTTCTCGCTCGACTAAACTCCAGAAAACTAACTTTATTCTACCTCGTGGTGAGCCGGTGTTAGCCCTTAGCTGCCTCTGAGCCTAGCCGCTAGCTGTTACTAGCTTCGGCTACCTCCACAGCGCTAACCCCCTTTCCCGCTGAGAAACTAACTTTATTCTACCTCGTGGTGAGCCGGTGTTAGCCCTTAGCTGCCTCTGAGCCTAGTCGCTAGCTGTTACTAGCTTCGGCTACCTCCGCAGCGCTAACCCCCTTTCCCGCTGAGCTAACTCCCCGAACAGAGCTGTTAGCCTAGCTTTTTGTGAGCCGACGTTAGCTTAAAGCTGTTCTTAGCCTAGCCGCTAACTTACTAGCTTAGCTGTTTGGCTACTTCCACAGCGCTAACCCCCTATCCGTTGAGCTAACTCCCCGAATAGAGCTGTTAGCCTAGCCTTTTGTCGCTCTTTTCCACGATACTCGAACTGTGTTGCTTGTCTCGTCCGGCTCCCGGTGAGGCTGCTTCGTCACAGATACGGCCTGTGCCGGTAGTTTTAGTGGACACCAGCGGCTCTCGCTCTGTCCCCCCGAAACTAGCGGAGACTAGGATAAGTCACCCACGGGTTTTCTCGCTCGACTAAACTCCAGGAAACTAACTTTATTCTACCTCGTGGTGAGCCGGTGTTAGCCCTTAGCTGCCTCTGAGCCTAGTCGCTAGCTGTTACTAGCTTCGGCTACCTCCACAGCGCTAACCCCCTTTTCCCGCTGAGCTAACTCCCCGAACAGAGCTGTTAGCCTAGCTTTTTGTGAGCCGACGTTAGCTTAAAGCTGTTCTTAGCCTAGCTGCTAACTTACTAGCTTAGCTGTTTGGCTACTTCCACAGCGCTAACCCCCTATCCGTTGAGCTAACTCCCCGAATAGAGCTGTTAGCCTAGCTTTTTGTCGCTCTTTTCCACGATACTCGAACTGTGTTGCTTGTCTCGTCCGGCTCCCGGTGAGGCTGCTTCGTCACAGATACGGCCTGGCTTTAACCAGCTTAACTGTTTCGGCTACAGCCGCAGCTGCTTCTTTCACTACGCGATGGCTCGCTACGGTCAGGCCAGGGCCTGTACGGGGAACGCCGAAGGTGCTAGCGGTGCTCGCCCAGCACCACCGCGACACTCCCGCCTCCCTACCCCAACTCCAGCTGCCACGAGCGGTGGCCCGCGGTAAGCTAGCCCGACCCCCTTCGTGAGCGGAGTACGCGACGTTGACCGCCCTGTTCCTCCCAGTGTCTACAGAGCAGAAGCAGGGTAGTTTTTTGCACATTCTGTGAGGTCAGTACAAAATATAATGCCTGTTTTTTGTGCCAATAAAATTTGTTACAAAGAACCAAACCTTTGCATTATTCAAACCATGTCGACATGAGTCCACAATGCTAGGAAAATGGTCGGTGCTCGTCCTCCTACACTGTCGGATACAACATGTTATGCATATCAACGTCAGTATTTTGTGGTACTTAATGCTTATCACTGTGCCAATATGTCTGTCACACTTGTCACATATTGCATTTCCAAATACGGCTGGGATACGATATAATGCCTTAATGTCAATATATTGTTTTTATTGCCTGTTTTTGTGCTATTATGGTTGTTCCTTCACCACACCCTGCATGGTTCAGACACTATCTGAAATAAACCCATAGTGATTGGACGGAACCGGTTTCTCGGCCTTCCAAACACTGACGGGATACGAAGTATAATGCGTTTATCCATTATTTTTTATATAATGTTCGCCATTATGCCAATGTGTTTGCTACACTGAATTGACTAACTCTGAACTAAGCCCTTAATGACTGGACGGAACCGGTTTCTCGGCCTTCCAAACACTGACGGGATACGAAGTATAATGCGTTTCTCCATTATTTTTATATAATGTTCGCCATTATGCCAATGTGTTTGCTACACTGAATTGAATAACTCCAGTGCAGATGGGAAAACCAGTCTCCAGCCTCCACAGCCAAACAGAGGAGCATGTCGCACTTACTGTAAGATCTGTGAAGAAATACCCTGTGATTGTGGTTTTACATGCGTTGAAAAGTACAAAACCTTGTCTTTTTCCAACTCCGCCTGTGTGCCAGGGAGAACGAGGACCGTTCTCGATGGTCTGCCTTTGGGCCCACAGTATCCGAAAAACCCCTCGTCGGTTTTTCAGATACGTGTGGGACAAGCAATCTGACCCCCCCCATGAGCCCACAGTATTTGGTAAAGCCGGTTCTCGTTTTTCCAAATACGTGTGGGACAGAAACACTGCATGTACTGACTCCATTGAAGGTAACAATAAAACCAGTTGTAAAATCAATTGTAAGAACGGTACCACCCCTGTCCGCCAGAGGGCGCCTTTGCACCTTGGCACAGGCGTCACGCCCGTTTTTACAACCGATTCCACCATCTTGGAGAGGGCGCCAAAACGTTTCTGCATCACAGGGCCCTCTCAAGATGGCCGAACGGAAGGTAAACAAGTTACATACTTCCGTGTCCGACCGGAGACGGACGTCGAGCGTCCCCCACCGGATGTTGACGTCGGGGAGGTACCGCGTACTGTCTCACGTGACCTCCCCGAATCCAACTGTTTCCTTTTCCGACCGGAGACGGACAAGGGGCTTCTCCGACCGGATACCAATGTTGGGGAGGCACCGCGTGCGGGGTCACGTGACTTTCCCGAATCCTTCTGTCAATCAGGTAACACCCGTACTGCCTCTATCGAGCGTCACACGTTGGGCAACGCCAGAGCGTGCGAGCGCGTCACTGGTCTCCATGACAACGGGCAGACAGCCGGTGGAGCGAGCAGTTCTTTAACTCGCCTCAACCCACTAGCTCGCTGTCTAGCGAAATGGAAAGCTTGCGACCCGTCTCATTGGGTGCTGCGCACCATACAGAAGGGTTACAAGTTACAGTTTTGCATGAAACCCCCAATGTCAGACAAAGTGATTTTCTCCAGCGCGACGGGCGCAGCGGCAGTTACGTTACGAGAGGAGGTTCTCTCTCTCCTAAACAATGGCGCAATAGGAGAGTTCTCCCCAGATCGGACACGCCTGGGTTTTTTACTCAAAGTTTTTTCCTGGTTCAGAAAAAAGGGGGGGGTGTACGTCCCATACTGGACCTGAGAGGTCTCAATAAATTTCTAACTAAATTCAATTTTCGCATGCTGACGAACGCAGCGTTACTACGCACGGTGCGTCAGGGCGACGGATGGACCAGCATAGACTTAAAGGATGCGTGTTTCCACGTTCCCGTCTACCCGGTGCACAGGAAATTTCTGCTGTTGTTTTCACCTAGCGGCTACCTAGCCTCGCTTACGACAACACTGTGTTGCTTAATGCAGCAGGTACGTCAGTATTACACTGGTTTTCTGTACTGGTCAGGCTCAGTACAGCAGTAACACACTGTGGTTGTACCGGTCAGCTCCCCTGGACAACAACGTGATTTTCCACGTACCTTTACATGCCTCCTATGTCAGACACAGGATGTTCCTCTCATGCGGAGAGGTAATGCAGCCATGTCTCTGAGAGAGAGGGACTCTCTCTACTGAGCAAGGGCATCTTCAGAAAACCGTCTACGAATTGGAACCTAGAGGTTACTTAGGTAACCCCGGTTTTTTTTCCCAGTTTTTGGTACAACTGGTTTTCGTGTGTTTTCTGGCCAAAGAAGGAGGGGGGAGGCTATGTGACCCTTTCTGGATGAAGGGGTCTCATCAAGTCTCTTACGAAATTCAGGTTTCGTATGCTGATGACCGTGGCGCTCCTGCGCACGTTCGGTCAGGGGGACAGGTGGACCAACGTAGCCCTGAGGCGCGATTACTGTCGGTTTTTCACTGTCGGTTTCTAGAAGGAGCGTTTTGGTTCCGTCCCAGCAGTCCTCCCTTATAGGGTTCTCACTGGACTCGACCACGCTCGCAGCACGTCTGTCTCAGGAGTGGTTAGACGGCTTCCTGTCCTGTGTGAGGCCTTTCCACGTAGGAAAGACAGTCACTTACAGGCTGTGCGTGCAGGTGGCGGGTCTCATGACTTCAGCCATACACCTGACCTGCCTAAGTAGGCTATTTTGGGACCTTTCAGAGGTGGATGCGGGCTCTCAGGATCCCACCTACCGTGGACCCTCGACAAGGTCTGGTGTCTCCACTTGCGTGGATTCACTTAGGCTGTGCTCATGCGCACCCTTTCTGTCAGAAGGCGTCAGGGGAGGCGCTGTGATCTCACGGACGGCTGTCACGACGGACGCCAGCCTGATTTGGACCAGGTTCGATCGACCACAGGTCGATTTGTTTGCCTCAACAGAGAACGCGAAGTGCTCTCGCTTTTTCTCGGTGAAGGCAGCGGACTTTTCGTTGGGACTGGACGCGTTGGCTCACAGCTGGCCGAGGGAACTGCTTTATGCATTCCTGCCGCTGGAGTTGTTCCGCCCGACGTTGGAAAAGGTCAGGCCCCAGGGCCTGACTGTACTGCCAGTTGCTCCAGGTTGGGGCGTGTGGGGATCGGAGATAACTTCTCTGCTCCACGCCGAACCCGGGTCCCTTCCTCCGATCGCGGACCTGCTGACGCAGGTGGGGACCGAGATCAACCACCCCAGCCCCTGGGACCTAGATCTGTGGCTCTGGCCTGTGTGAGGGCCAACCTAGATTCGTGTGGTCTGCCCCCTGACGTGGTGGTTACCATCCAGAGGGCGAGGGCCGTTTTCTACTAGGGCTGCCTATGACGTCAAATGGAATATTTTCGTGTCATGGTGCCAGGGGCAGTCACCAGTGGTGGTGGCTTTTCGGGCCCCGGTACGCGGCTTCCTTTTTCTCTTGCAGAGCAAGCTGAATCGGGGTTTGACCTTCTCGACGGTCATGGTGTACTTGGATGCCATCTCCGTCTGCCACGAAGGTTTTCGAAGGCGGGACGGTTGGCGATCGTCACCTGGTACGGCGGTTCTTGGGCGGGGCCAGACGGACCAGGCCGGGTAACAGGCCTCTGTTTCCGGCTTGGAATCTGGCGGTGGTGCTGAATGCACTCTGCCTTCCCCCCGTTTGAACGTCTCGAGACTGGGAGCCTCAAGGGTGTTGAGTCTGAAAACAGTCTTTTTGGTGACCCTGGCTATGGCCAAGAGGGTCGGTGACCTGCATGCACTCCCGGTGAGTTCGGAGTGCTTGAGGTGCTCTGGGGATAGCAGACGGGTTCTGCTGACGCCAAACTTGGCGTTCGTTACCAAGACCGGGGGGGTTGCACCGGCTCCGGTCGGATTGGTTGCGTTTCATCCACCTCCTTCGCTTCGGCGGTGGATGAGTGGTCACTTTGTTTCTGTCCGGTGAGGGCTTTGAGGCTCTACTGTCAGGTGACGGCGCCTGGTAGGTCGTAAACACGATTGTTTGTCACCTACGGCTGGGGTGACCAGCGGAAAGCGATGGCCAAGTCAACGCTTTCCAGGTGGATGGTTGAGGCCGTAAGGCTCGCCTATACTAGTAGTGGGGCCCCAGTACCTGTTGGATTGGGGGCGCGCTCGACTAGGGGATTGGCTGCTTCCTGGGCCCTCTCTAGAGAGGTTTTCGGTCCAGGAGATTTGCAGGGCTGCTGACTGGTCGTCTCCTTCGACCTTTGCAGCTTTCTACAGCCTGGACATGGCGGCTTCCTCGGTGACGCACGCAGTCCTTGGCGTGGCAGCCTCATCTACTTGAGGTGCCTTTCTCCCCCTGATGTGATCCCGTGGGGCTAACAATCTGTTGGGTCCTAGGGAGCAGGGGGGCCCTGTTCCCTTACTAGGAGGTTAGTAGGTGACGAGCCTTGTCTTCTATTAGCTGAATGGGGAAGACTTCGGTCTGTCGGGGTTTTCGTTTATCTCATCCCTTGTGCCGTGTCCAGGCCCGGTGGGCCTGGGCGTCCCTGAAGCGGGGGCCCGCCGTGTGCGGGTCCCTGAGCCAGTAGGGGACGTGCGGTTTTTTCTGGGGATACAATGTTTTTAACGCTTCCGGGGGGTTTATAGATCCCATAGTGAGTGCCTCACGACTCAAAACGACAAAGAACTAGAGGTTACGTAGGTAACCCCGGTTCTTTTAGTTTAGGAGTGAGGCACTCACCAAACACCCCTTTGTTTCGCCACTGCGAACAGAGGACCTGTGGTAAGAGGAAGTACTACGTCACGACCAGCCCTTATATGTCCTTCCGGAAAGGGGAAGGGACAGCCGGTTACGTGACATACCCTCTAGCCCAATGAAATGGGCCCCGGGAGCGTATTGTGTAGCTCTGTTGCATCGCCAGATGGCGCTGTTTCCCATAGTGAGTGCCTCACTCCTAAACTAAAAGAACCGGGGTTACCTACGTAACCTCTAGGTTTCATTGGAAGCACAAGATGACTGGTCGTAGTTTGTCTAACTTTGGCTCCTGTAGTCTCTCTAGAGTGCATGTGAAGTGGAGATCTGGCCGGTTTTGACAGTGTGAACTAATTCACCATGTTTCATGGCAGAGGCCTTGTATCGCTTCATGTTAGCCATATAGGTACATCTTAACCGTCTCATCCTATACTGAAAGAGACTGGAATCACTGAATGTGCAACTATTTACAGTCTATTTATGGAGGTTCTGTTCCAAGCGCTTTCAGTCTGGCTTCAGGGTCAGGGCATTGATAGTGCTTCTCTCATTTTAAATTGTACTGTGTCAACAAACAAAAAGCCCTGTGCTGCGCGATTTCTTTTGGTTATCTTTCTAAAGCCTTGATGTAGTCGATTCTACTTTGCTTTTAAATAGATTGTCCTTATTGGCGTAGACTGCTGCTTGTTTGTGGATCCAGAACAACCTTTTTGTTGTAAATAGGTGTCATTGAAAAGGAGATAGAGCAAGACCGTCACTTTTAATCATTGACGCCCTCTTGAAGCAAAAGCTTGCCAGTTTCTGAGAATTTTCTCACCCACTATAAGCCAGCACTAAGAAAGATACAAATTGTCTTCACTGCAGAGTATTTTAAAGTCAAGTGTTAACGTGTGATAAAAACTAATTAAAACTCACAACAAACACTTACTTTATGCTCAAGGTTTCAAGAATGTTTAATTTTTTATCATTTATGACATGCATTTACAGCTGACGAAACATTGCAGGCAGTGAAATTTCTCCACTTAGAGCCTATAATCAGTGTGGACAAAATAAAAATACAATAAAAACATCAAAATAGTCATAAAAAAGCTAAAGGCAAATCAATCATTTGCCTGATGAAGACCTACAGTATAAGGTCGAAACGTGGCGCCATTAATACAATTGTTTGGGAGCTTTAAACCGGTGTGTGGATGTTATAACCTTTTTTCAGATTTCAGATTATGGCCAAACAAATTACAACACCTATTAATACTGCTTTATTTTACGCAGGTAAGATGGCCAGCTCCTCCTGCTCATCCACATTCCAATCTGCATCAACACAAAACATGAAATGCCCAAAATGGTCAAACAATGTTCTATAGAATCAATGAATCCATAACCTTGTACCATTATTCCTATGTTCAACGCAAATATGCCCATTCCTACTGTCCATACAAACACCCAGGTAACGGAACCCGTGGTCTCTGTTACAGTCACATACAGTAAGTAGCCTTTGTCAACACTTGCAGAATGAGTGCGATAAAACAAAAAAGCTGCGAAATGTGATTTTACAGCAGATTGGTTGATGGACATCTTATTGTAACCACCACTGAATTATACCATGTATGTGAATGCAACAGTTTTTCCACTCCATGTAACTTATATTATTTTTCATTTTTATTCTTTGATTTTCACGTGTTGTTATCTTGAAAATCGATGATGTCGTTGTGTGACCAAGTATGACTCAGACTCAAGAAACAGTGAGAAGGTAAGGTAGGTTTTTTCCCATCTCTTTTTTATGTGCTACAATGGAACAGCGCACAACTAGAAGTAACTTTCAGCCTATCACCTGCTGCCTCCATAAATTCCACCAAAGCCATAGTAACAATGTTGCCATGACCACCCTGAAACCACAGGCGATGTGACAGTAATATCTCTCTTAGGCCACCCTGTACATAGCTGTGATCTTTTATGACGTGAGTATGTACACAAAAAGCATAACATAATATGTTATGCTTTGGTAATATTATTACAAAACACAGATTCACATTCACACAAACGCACACGCACACGCACACGCACACGCACACACACACACACACACACACACACACACACACACACACACACACACACACACACACACACACACAACCAACCCCTAAAAAGATTAGATCCTCATAGAGCTACATTATCGATCATGTTCTCACTTGGATGTAGTGACTCGGCCAGAGAGACAGAATTTTCAGCTGGAATGCTGAGATAGTGTTTTGACCTTTGAGTTCGATTGAGAGAAAGGGAGAGGATGAAAGAGAGAGTGAGGCAAAAGAGAGCAAGAAAATACAGTACGTACAGTATGGCTGGAGCCACATACTGTGTGATTCCCAAGTCCTCCATATACTGTCTGCCGTGATGCTCAGTCATACTGTAATGTTTTTTTTAACGATTATTTGGAAGTATTTGTCCTTATTATCGTACTGTGGGAGACAGGAGACAGGACACTATAAAGAGAGAGAGAGAGAGCATAACACGTTCTATAGGAACCGAGTCAGACTCAAATCCATGAAATGTATTATAATGGGGTACGTAGATAAAAAAGAAGAGATCATAAGCACCATACTTTAGTGTTCTCAGACGCCTCGGCTGGGGGACGTGATGCTTCTATTACTATGGATACCATAACCAATGCAGCTTCATATGGAGAAAACACTTCACAGTCTCCATGCATTGATTATGTCCTTTTCTGTGTGACCAGGAGCAAAGCATTGCTATGAATGTAAATGTCCATTCTATAGGCTGCATTCATTTCTATGGGTGCATGAATCTGATCTGGACTTCCATTATACTCCCTAATGCAGGGGTCTTCAACGTTTTCAGGCCAAGGACCCCCTAGCTGAGAGAGAGATGAAGCAGGGACCCCCTCTATATTGTATAAAATTGACTGAATTGATTGAAAATTGATTGAATTCAACTTTTTTTATTTACTTGGTCTGCTCTTTTTCCCTCTACACCTATACTTCTTTGTCAAAAATGGCCGATCTACAAGCTCACAACGCCTCGCAGCGAGAGGTGTTGTGAGCTTGTAGACTTGCTATTTTTGGCTTAGGTTCTCCTCAGAAAAGGGACGCTAGGGTTAAAAAAAATCACATCACACAGATATTTGGCGGACCCCCTGTAGTAACTCTGAGGACCCCCTAGGGGTCCTGGACCCCCTGTTGAAGACCCCTGCCCTAATGTCTAACCACTTGAGCCCTAGTAACCCTATTTTGTTGCTAACCTTCCACAGAAATACCAGATCTACAAGCTCACAATGCAATGTGTTGTAGAGCAGCTATTTACGGCGAAGACATTTAGTTTAGAGCCATTCGTGTCAACTAAGTACACGGTCTAAGGTCTAAAGTCTCATTTTCCTACTGTAGCTATAGCTTTCTCCTGAATCCTGCTGTCACCTTTCTTTTTCAAACAAACTTCCTTTTCACGGTGCGTTTTGCTGGACAAAGAGGGCAGAGCACCTCATTTAGTATTCCCTTACCTTTTCAGATGCCTGCAAAGTGAAGGCGGATATGACAGCGAGAAAAGTGTAACATTATAGCCTACAGATCGTCCGGACACCATGCAGCTTTCTAATAAAAGGCACTAGCCCTCTGAACCGCTTTCACCTTAAATACCCCTCTGAGTCATTAGATCATTAAGATAAAATAAACCTCTGTATGTGGGTGACGACGGCTATGTGAGTGCACGCATGTACGTACGTATATGCGGATGGATGCCTGTGAATCACTTTGGGGTTCGACTATTTGTTTTTGTACTTTTTTGTTGTTGACGTTGATAATCACTCTCAGCCCAAAATACAAGAATCTCTTGATCCTCTTTAGGGGAATGAACCAGAGCACCCACAGAACACCAAGCAGGGCCTTTTGGGAGGAAAGGAGGAGTGAAGCGAGATAGAGACAGACATAGAGAGAGACAGAGAGAGAGAGACAGAGAGAAAGAGAGAGAGAGAGAGAGAGAGAGAGAGAGAGAGAGAGAGAGAGAGAGAGAGAGGGGGGGGGGGGGGGGGGGACTCTAGGGGGTCATTGAGGGAGAACACAGATACCTGAAGGGAGAGGATGAGATGGGGGGGGTGGAAGAGGGCATAGAAAAGATGCAGCACTGTGGGTATAAAGATATATTCGAGGGTATGGTGTTGAAGGTGGGGGGGGAAAGTAAATTTCAAAGGGAGAGGACCACAAGTGTTCTCCTCTCACTGCCATGGAAACAGGGTGACACAGTGAAATCCTGAGATAATTTAACTCTGAGCATGTACAGAGTACAGACATGACCAAAATGGACCCACAAGGGTCCATTTGGTTACGTCTGTGCATGTTCAGAGTTACAAAATGGATGAATCAACACTGAGGATTTTACTGTGTATAGCGTCTGCAAAGCAAGGGACCACAGTCCTGCTGATACCGTATATAAGTTTAAAATAGATGAGAAAGGAAATTGGAGAAATTGAGAAAACTGAGCTAGCTAGAGAGAGGGAGGGAGGAGAAAGAGAGGGGGAGTGGGGACAGGGTGAGAGGAGGGTTGAATAGGCGGGGGGGGGGGGGGTAGAAAGACAAAAGTGTGGGATTGAGTGGGAGGAGAGGGTGAGACAGTTTGAAAGGGGAGAGGGAGAGAGAGAGAGAGAAAGGGAGAGAGGGAGAGAGAGAGAGAGAGAGAGAGAGAGAGAGAGAGAGAGAGAGAGAGAGAGCGAGAGCGAGAGCGAGAGAGAGAGAGTGGAATAGAAAGTCAGAGGGGAAAAAAAGAAACGGAGGTAGAGAGAGAATCAGGCCATTCATCCACGCCTCTGGAGACGCACGCAGACTGAATTCGGGATAACTCAGTCAAAACGCCAACACCACTTTGTCCCAGAGAAGGAGAAGCACTTCTGTCAGTCCCTGCTACGGCTAGCAGGAGGCTGGAGCACCTCCAGGATACCAACGCTGCTCCGCACCGTGACAATGGCTGCCACGGGCACCATGGTGGAAGGGGTTTTACTGAAGTAAAAGCAGCAATGCCACAATGTAGAAATATTCTGTTCCAAGTCTAAGGCCTGTATTCAAAACGTGACTTGAGTATAAGTACAAAGGTATGTGTCATCAAAACATACTTAAAGTACCAAAAGTAAAAGTACTAATGCAGAATGTCCCAATTTACTATTTATTTATTATTTATTATTTATTATTTATTATTTATTATTTATTATTTCAAAATGTAAGAATAGCAGATCGGCTATTGGCTATTTTCGTGTAACATAGGGCATAGATGGTTAATGTATGTTTTGTAATAACTAGAGTCTAGACCATACCCGGTGAAGTGTGCAGGCGAAAGTAGTTGCAATCGTGGGGTTATTGCATGTCCTGTCGCGTGAGCAGTGTGCTTCCCCAACTCGTTTCACTCAACTCGCCTGTCTCTCCCCGCACCCACCCCGCCCCCCGCTACTGAGACCGGGGGTAAAAAAGTCCGCGCTGTAGACACACACAGGCGCGACGCGACGCATGCGCAGTTTGATCAAGAGTCCACCATTGTTTGACACATAAACGCTATTAAGAAGCTGAGATTTGATGAAATTGAAAAACGGGCTTCACAGTTAAGTTCAGATGGTAATGGTCAATGGCTGTGTGCAAAATCAGAGCAATTGCTCCAGCCACTGAGGAGAACCGGGTAGCTTCACTCACCACCACTACAGACAGAGGTTACTAGAATTATAGTAGGATAGTAGGATAATCTAAATCTGAAAAGTAACTAAAGCTATCAAATAATAATTGTAGTGGAGTAAAAAGTACAACATTTGCCTCCGAGATGTAGTGAAGTACAGTAGTATAAAGTATCCAAAAAAAAGTAGAGAACCTCAAAATTGTACTTAACTATTACTTGAGTAACTGTACTTTTGCTTTCCACCACTAGCAACTGGCAGTAAGGGAGACCAACACACAAGGAAACCATGCACGCATTGCACGCGCACACACACCACACATCCATGCACTTCACTTGAGCAGGTGTTGTAAAAAGTTTGGGGGCAAATTTTGTGATCATAGGCAAATCCCTGGGATGACAAGATTGTCGCTATGGCAGCTAATGGGGATTCTGTTGATGAATAATAGACACTTGCAAACAATCACAAACACACACACACACACACACACACACACACACACACACACACACACACACACACACACACACACACACACACACACACACACACACACACACACCACAACACACCACAACACACCACAACACAACACCGCACAGCACTCAGCATGCCTGAGGATACGCGCTGGAGTGTTGTCGGAACCCAGAAAGTCCTTTCACTGGTACCAGTGAGTTTCCATTGCCCTGCCAGATAATTGGTCTCCGGGGATACGGTTCATTTTAAAGTGAAGTAACACACTAATAAGGCCAATAACAAACACACACACACACACACACACACACACACACACACACACACACACACACACACACACACACACACACACACACACACACACACAGAACTGCATTAATATGCACACGCATGCAGCTATACATACATAGCCTATGTACGTACCCGCTTTTTAAAATCATTTATTCAGATCATTTGAAGCAGACGCAGGGGGCCAAATGCTAAAACAGTGAAAAGTCACCCAGATAATTTTGCTAGCGTTGCCGTTTAGGCACTCACACATGCAGACTAATGCCTCATTTATGTTCCGTCGTAGGACGGTGTCGCGCGACTAAAATAGCCAATCGACATGCTCACAACGCGTCGCGGACGTGAGGCGTTGTAGAGCTTGCAGATCGGCTATTTCCGGCCCTCGACACCGTCATACGGCGAAGTACGGATCAGGCTTGAGAGCTGTGCCGCGCGGCATGCGCTCACTATGCAGGATATGCAGCAATGTTAGCCTTCACTGAAGCATGAAAGGCGTTCTGATTTAGTATGAACTTTTTATGTTTTAGACACAAAGCAACGTTCTGCAGCACAATTGTGTGCGTGGGCGTACGTGGGCGCGCGCGAGGGTATGTGTGACCTTGTCAAGACTGCGCCCATTTAATCATCACGGGGAAATCTCAAACATTCCTTTAAAAGTGAACATGAAAGGTAACCTTCTCTATTTTTACTCTCCATTTCTCCACAGAGAAGTCAGGGAATTATCTTTTCATTCTCTGCCTGCGATACAGAGAAGACACATGAATAGGATGGAGATGGAGAGAGAGAGAGAGAGAGAGAGAGAGAGAGAGAGAGAGAGAGAGAGAGAGAGAGAGAGAGAGAGAGAGAGAGAGAGAGAGAGAGATGGAGAATGACAGCCAGGGAGATGAGGAGGAAAACGGGGACAGTGAGAATGAGAGGACAAGAGTTTGGAAGACAGGGGGGAAGAGAGAGAGTGAAGGGGAGAGCGAGTGTGAAGGAGGAAGAGACAGAGGAAGGGAAGAGAGAAAGAGAAAGAAAGAGTAAGTTACAGTAGACATAGGGAAATGAGGCAAAATAAGGAAACGTAGAGAGAACGGAACACATAATATGTTAAAGTGGTGAGGTTTTAGATGATTGGGAGCTGAAAAAGTATTTGGTATAATGGAAGGGATAATGTGTCCATTTAAGAGAGAGAGAGAGAGAGAGAGAGAGAGAGAGAGAGAGAGAGAGAGAGAGAGAGAGAGAGAGAGAGAGAGAGAGAGAGAGAGAGATAATGGCAAGACACAAAAGGAGATGTTATAATGAAGAGTGCTAGGGTCTGTGGAGCTCTACAAACAGCTTCATTAGACATCTCTTGAAAAGACTCACCCTCTCTCTCTCTCTCTCTCTCTCTCTTTCGTTCTCTCTCTTTCTCACACACAGACACGCACGCACGCACGCACGCACACACAAACTCTAGCTAGCAAATTCTATCTATTTTAAGTAAGGCAAAGGCTCAAGGCCTTATTATTATTATGTATTTAATATTAAATGCATCAAATGACAATTGAATTCAAAAACTCACCTTTTATTTCCTGCTTGGAAGGTGCTTGGCTCTTCTGTCCACTGGCTGTCCCTCATGACAACTAAATGAAAACCAAAAAGGTGCATTTAGACTGTTATCCTAGAACATATTGAAGTGATGACTTATTAATGGTGGATTCAAATTCTTTAATTTTAGGTTAGAATGATGCTCTAATGTCTTTATATTTGTCACATTGTAACAGGAAGTGTAGCTCTGTCTCCACCTCCCCTTGAGAGCAGAG
>NC_139939.1:24411847-24469347 GCF_963454915.1 Gymnoscopelus microlampas
ACATACACACACGGACACAACCCAACACCATACCTACTCCTCTGTCTGATCCATTCCGGTTAAGTTTGCCTTCGCTGTTTGATCTCCTGGACCCTGATTCTCTGGCTGATCCCTGCTGCTTAAGGTTGCCTCTGCTGTTTGATCTGCTGGTATCTGATTCTCTGCCTGATCCCTGCTGGTTAAGTTTGCCTTCACTGATTTATCTCCAAGTTCTGAACCATGCCTGTTTGCTAGATTAAACCGTGTGACGTTTGATTTCTTACCTAATAGTCTCTGTGTCGCGCTTGTCGGTTCTTTCCTGTGTTCTGAGTCCGTGACTGGCCGTTACAGTACAATCGGCCCAGAAAGAGACTTTCAGGCGAGAGTTGGCGGCACAGGCTACATGCTCTGTGCCAGAATGATCAACAACTCACTGCTGTTTGGGGGGCTCTCCAGGAATCCTCAGTATGCCATATGACAAACATTTGGTCCTGCAGTGCATGGGGATATTCCACCCAGTTAGCTTGCCATCCTGGGGTGGCCAGGACCCTCTCCTTTCTTTGACAACATTTTTGGTGGGAATCCATGGAGTCGGAACACCCAGGCGTGGTGTTTTCCGTTCCATGTCCGGTATGCTTGCAGAACAAGAACTGCCAACAAGCCCCAGGTGTTTTCCTACAGCCTGCTGCCCTTATTCCCACGTCTCTCCGGACTTCATTACTGGGCTCCCCGCATTGGAAGGTATATTTGCATATTTTCCAGGGCTGCTCACTTTATTCTGATGCTTAAATTGCCCACAGCCCGACAGACAGCGAACATAAAGCTGAATCAAGGGTTTAGTTTGCACGGCCTCCCTTGAGACATCCCTACGACATCTCTTGAAAGTTGACATTACTGAACCAAAAAAGATGTTGCATCTCAACATTTCTCATTCCTAGATTTCCATATCAAGTGCAGTTTCAAAATAGATTATTATTCATTCAGTCCCTTGTTGGTGTGCAACTTGAACGGCGCTGAGTTGTGATGATGTGGTTGCTGTAACGACCCTCACCCTGCGTGTTGTTGTTGCTGCTAATAAGGCTGATTGGCAGGGTGGAGTCTGAGGGATCGTCTGGTAGATTGGGGCACACCTGGGCTTGGTGTGTCCAGGCTATAGACGAATAACCACAGCTATGGCTGCCTACAGGCAGTGCGTCTGTGGATTTGTCTATACATGTGCATACACCTCACTGAATTGCTCTCCTTTCACCTCACAGGTTGCCTCAGTTCATGGGTTATGTCTTTGGTTTACACCTCCTCACATTCACATTGCACATACACCTCCACCCATACATTACTGACACACCCACAGTTAATTGCCTGATACTGTAGATGTATGCCTATTACTTTAAATAAATACTTTTTGTTATCATTTCAACTGAGTCTGCCCTTTGTTACAAATGTGAGCCAGTTGTAACATTGCCCACTTCAGCCCTCCTCCAGATCCCCACCGTCCCACCCGGATCATCATCATGGGCCTCCTGCTGACATCATCAGTCATCTACTGAAGTCTTGGCTCCAGTATCTTGTGGATTGGTAGGGATTAGAGGATAAAAGAAACTCGTCAAATTTGTATTAATCCCATGATTGGGACGGGAATGAAAAGTCAACGGGGGCGGGAACCATGACAACAGACCAGTTTTTATATATCAAACAGCAGAAATAAACGCTACCAGTTACAGACTGCTGTTTTGGTCTTGCATGTGAAAGGACACGCCCATTTCATACTGAAGCCTGGTCTACAAGCCTACAACGTGGTGCGGATGCTACACGTTGTAGTCTTAGAGATCTGCCGTGTTCTGCGTGCGACACTGTCATATGACTAGTCATAAATCAGGCATGAGATGCAAGACGCAGCAGCGTTTACATTGAACTAGCAGTGGAGAGAGAGAGAGGGGGGTCAAGTCAGTTGAACAGATCCATGGACATGAAGTGTCCAAGTGAACTCATATATTCCTCCACCTGTGAGGAGATTGTTGACAAAATGTTACACAACGTCCATCATATTGAAGTGGTTTGGTTGGACATCTCAAACACAGCACAGTAAACGGACAGAAACAATGCCGTTGGTCGGTGTAACAAGACTTGAGCGAGCGCAGTTTCACCCCTAACGGAATACACAATCCCTGAGTACAGCGGAGAAAGACAGATTAATTTGCTGGACTACAGGTATAGTATGAACTCAAACTGTCTGCACTGTCTGTGAAGAGTGCTGTGGAAAGTTGCACAATGATTCACTTGCCTTTGAAGCAATCATCTCCCTCCACCTCTAGCCTTGTGAAGTGTGTTTACATTTAGATGTTATTCAATATATTTGATCACAAAATATATTGTAAACCAAGCCCGGACGTTTTTTAGTGGGAGCGTGATGGGAGCGAGAGTCATTGTACCGGGAGTGGGATGGGATTTATTTTTTACTCTGGCCCTCGATTGGGACAGGAAGTTTTTTTTTTGGTGGGATGGGACGGGTGTGAAAATCCACTCCCGTGTCATCCTCTAGTAGGGATACAGTCCTGAGAGATCGTTGGTCCTGCAAAAGCCAGGGCAGACTTTTCTTACCCTGGAAGCTTTGATCGCACGCACGCACGCACGCACGCACGCACGCACGCACGCACGCACACACACACACACACACACACACACACACACACACACACACACACACACACACACACACACACACACACACACACACACACACACACACACACACACACACACACACACACACACACACACACACACAGATAAGTACCCTTATCTTGATTTATTCCTCTTTTTCTCCGTGGCTAAAACGGTATCTCTCTGTCTTCTCTCTGTAACCCCAAGAGAGAACGGCACTTAAGAGAACAGAGACACGACATGTTGAAACGGGACTGCTGCAGATGCGTGGAGGAGGAGAACAATCACCTAAAACTGCCTCAGTTCGACCGGCAGAAGTACACACCTAGGCTGAGACTGTCTTGCAACAGCTTAAATGTCGCTCATCGATGATAAATGTCTCTGAAATGTCTCTGAGTCATTGACTGACTGAGTCACTGACTGATGAAGTTACACCACTGGTCGTGGTGGGCCGGCAGAGTATTGGAGTTTCCCTATTGGCCACCGCTCTCCAAAATGATACAGCGTTATCAGCAGCTCCATAGTCTTCAATTACGCCCACAGGGATCTTCAATTACATCTTCAGCGTCCTCAGGCAGTGAGCCAGGGTGTATCCAGGGTTTAACAACAATTTATTTTTCAATCAGCTTGTTCCAAACAGAATCTTTTTTTTTTTATGTTCCTTTTCTCGCACTCCACCCCCAACTAACCTCCTAAACTGGGGGTGCATTCCACTCGCAGCTAACCTCCTAAACTGGGGGTGCATTCCACTCGCAGCTAACCTCCTAAACTGGCGGTGCATTCCTCTCGCAGCTAACCTCCTACACCAGGTAATAATAATAATAATAATAATAAACGGTTAATAGCGTTCAATATTACATGAATAACCCTCTAAGGTTGAGGAACACAGCACCACTTTCAAAACGCACCCATTACTTCTCTATTACTGCAGTCGGAATTAAACATTATGGAGCCAACGGCAGAAATAAAGTAGACACTCAAGGCTTACAATAAGGTCTGAACCGGGTCTGTAGGCCAATCAAAGCCCAAACTAGATCTACAGGAACTCTTTCATTCAGTTTACAGCTGATTATTATGACTATCAGTGATTGACATCGGGGGAGGGAAGAAAATGAAGGAGGAAAGAAGAAAAACTATGTCCAAGGAA
Organism: Gymnoscopelus microlampas; assembly: GCF_963454915.1. NCBI lineage: Eukaryota > Metazoa > Chordata > Actinopteri > Myctophiformes > Myctophidae > Gymnoscopelus > Gymnoscopelus microlampas. The sequence continues at coordinate 24,415,635 of NC_139939.1, forward strand.
AAACTAAACGCTTGCCTCTATTATTAAGAGTGATGACGGGGTGCAGAGTTCTTCTGGTGCAGAGTTGTTTTATGGACAAGATCGATTTCTGTGAAAGAATACTGTAGATCCAGTTGAATACTGAGTGTTTCATATTATAATGATAAAATCGACTTATTATCACTGTATATTTTATGTAAAATATGTGTGTGTGTGTGTGTGTGTGTGTGTGTGTGTGTGTGTGTGTGTGTGTGTGTGTGTGTGTGTGTGTGTGTGTGTGTGTGTGTGTGTGTGTGTGTGTGTGTGTGTGTGTGCGCGCGGACGGACGGACGGATGTGTAAAACATTTACAAAGGCTCAGAGCAATATATTCACAGCTTCTGGACAGAATAGCCTCTTAAAATAGAAACATAGAGTCTGCACACTGGAGTGTGTGTGTGTAACTTGAGTTATATAACCTGAGTATACCTTTAGAAACCGGGCTAAAGAGAAGGGAGAGGAGGAGGGACTATTAATTGCTACATTTCTGTCATAGTAGAGATATGCGTCATCGCTTTGCAAAAAGGCTGTCAATTTTGTGTCCAGCGCACATTTTGAGTAATGTACAATAGAAGTCAACTATGGATGAACTGGACTCATCATCTGTTTAAAGTCCGCTTTCCTGGCACCACTGAGTTGGACTGGATTCTCGCTATATATGGCTTTCTCCCAGGAACGGTCCATGGCCACCTCATGGTCGATGCCGAGTGCTTTCATGTCAGCCAACACGGTCGTCTGCCAGATCTTCTCAGGCCGGCCAGTGGGTCTTGTCCCCTCTAAGTTAATCAACATACTTCATTCACCCAAACATTCTCTTCCCTCCTTACCATGTGATTGTACCATCGCAGTCCTCCTCTCCTCACCACATCCACTATGGCCTCCACTCCCATCTTCTGTCTTAGCTCTGCACTGGTCTTTCTCTCCCTCAGTGACACACCACACTGCACATCCATCTCCGCTGAGTCGGTGCTGATCAGGCCTCCCTATACAATGCCCTCACTCTGCCTCAGTGTTCACTGGCTCTCCTCGTTGGATGGGTGCTCAGGAGGTAAGCGAGAACTTCCACTATTCCAACATATTTATAGTGTTTGTAGTTTTTATAGCGTTTATAGTTACTGACCTTTCTTTCGTGTGCCTTTCTTTATATAGGCAACATAGGACTTTGACTGAAGCCTTGAAAGTTGTGCATGGACAATACCCCGGACCGGGAAGAATATATGTTTGTTTACTTACCTTGTTTGAATTCCCCCTCCCCCCTTGAATAAATGCCATTTTGGCTTTGCAAAACGCTGTCTCTTGTGTGTTGGCTTGCTCAGTCGTCACAGTACTCTGTCTGCCTCATCTCTAGATTTCTTCCATATTTTATAGCACCGCCTCTTCTTGTTCGCTGTTCTTTCAGCATCAATCATTCCACTCGCTTCACCCCTTGACCACCCACATACCTCATCTGTTACTTCGAGCAGGGCCTTCTCCATTGCCTCCCACTTTCCAGCCATGTCTCCTGACTCCATCGATCGCTTCCTCAACTCTTTGCTCAATCTTCTACCTAAACTCCTTCCGACTCTCTGCCTTCTGTAGCTTCCACACCTTCAACTTGGGCAGATGCTTTTTCGCCCCCACTTTCTTAACTAAGTTAGGTATCCAATGAATGGGCGGTGCTGTGACATGCACTCTTCTCCAGGAATTGCCTTGACATGCCTGACCAGGAAAAGCTCTCCTTTTCTGATGTAATCTATTGTGCTCTTGCAGCCGCCAAAACTGGATATTACTAGTTTGACTTTGTCCTTCTTGAAAAGCGTGTTGCACACCACCAGCTCCAGCACATCTCCGAACTCCAGAATCCTCTCTCCCTCCACGTTCCGCATGCATTACCCCTGTCCACCATGGACTCTATTGAAGCCACCTGATTCGCCCCCACTCACCTCCAAGGATTATAGCATCATCCTGGGGGATCCCCGACAGCACCAGGATGGCCTTGTCCCAGAACTCATCCTTCTCGTCCACACATCTACCAAACTTGAGGGGCATAGATTGGTATTACATTCGTCCGGCGCTTCCAAATAATCATCTTCACGAAGCTCATTTACCCTACTGATGCTTAGCACTTGGTCTATCCACTTTTCAGCGATAAGTACTCCAACCACCTGTCCCTTCATTGCAGCCTCTGGACTCTGGAGGCATTTTGTCCTCTAGTAGGAATGTGCATTGATACATGACTGATTACATTGACCAAAACATGCTGTAGACCCAAATACATTTGGGCAAAGTTACAGACTGATCAGACAATATTTCCTATTGTTTAAATGTGATATAATCCTCACTGTAAAAACAGCAGCAGCATAACTCCAAGCTAAATGATTTACTTTATGAAAACAGTATGTGTCAAATTGAAAGATATGACTTATTGCTATATCAGTTTACGTTTTGAACAGATTGACCCCAGCCTTTCAGAATGTGGAGTGGGATGTTAAATCATCAAACTCACTTAAATCATTGCCACTCAGCTGTGACTCACCGCCGTGTGATTCACAGGTTTCTGGCCTTAGACACTGCCAAGATACAGATCATTGTAGTGCTCCTTATTGTCAAACATGATTTAGTATTTGGGACTGACTAATATTACTGTGGTGTTTTTCCTTTCTTTCATTTTAATTAATTAGTCTTTCAATAGAAATGTTCATGTTTAGTTTTTCTGGGCCTTTTGTTGTACTTACCAAGGGGAGGGGTCACGTGTGTCTCCCTACCACTTATAAATTTCAACCCAAAAATATAATAAATAATAACAATAATAAATAATAATAATAACAAATATAGCTGCAAGCAGCAATGAGCGGTTTCGAGAATAATGGCAGACTGGCAGACTGTGACAGAGTGGCAGACTGGCAGACTGGCAGACTTTGACAGAGTGGCAGACTTTGACAGAGTGGCAAACTGGCAGACTGGCAGACTGTGACAGAGTGGCAGACTGGCAGACTGGCAGACTGTGACAGACTGTGGCAGACTGGCAGACTGGCAGACAGACAGACTGTGGCAGACTGGCAGACTGGCAGACAGACAGACAGACAGACAGACAGTGACAGAGTGGCAGACTGGCAGACTGTGACAGACTGGCAGACTGGCAGACTGTGACAGAGTGGCAGACAGACAAACAGACAGACTGTGACAGAGTGGCAGAGTGGCAGACTGGCAGACAGACAGACAGTGACAGAGTGGCAGACTGGCAGACTGGCAGACAGACAGACTGTGGCAGACTGGCAGACTGGCAGACAGACAGACAGTGGCAGACTGGCAGACAGACAGACAGACTGTGACAGAGTGGCAGACTGGCAGACAGACAGACAGTGACAGAGAGAGAGAGAGAGAGAGAGAGAGAGAGAGAGAGAGAGAGAGAGAGAGAGAGAGAGAGAGAGAGAGAGAGGCAGTGAGAAAGAGCGAGAGAGAAGAAGTGAACATGCATTAATTAACAAAGTCATGATTTTTGTTCAGTAAATTATATTTGGACCGGTTAAATTGGGGTTTGAACCAGGGACCTATAGACTTGTGGGTAGACAGTGTAAAGGATAAGGATAATTCCAGGTCCGTTCATGAAAGTCCTTGCGGTCTTGTTTCCAATGAGGGCCTGTGAGCAATTAGGGGTTAAGAGTCTTGCTCAGGGACACATTTCATTTCATCGACACATTTGCTGGCCTGGCCTGGATTCGTACCTGGGGCAACCAGGGCCTCTGGCTCCCTAGGTGGGCTCACTAACCACTCAGCTATGGCCACAGTACAGACTGAGCCATTGGATAGACAGAATTGGATTTCATATGTGGTAAGTTATCATACAGCATGGGTTGCTTATTATATACATACAAGCTCATAACGCGTCACATTGTAGATCGGCTGTATGTGGTTACTGTAGGTGTTGTATTAATAATTACATCTGCAAAGTAACAAGTAACTAAAGCTGTCATCTGCTGTAATTGGAGTAGAGTAGAGTAGTAAAGTAAAAGTACCTAAAAATTGTACTGTGCATGTGGCAGGTGTGATTGGTGATGAGTGAGAGCAGGTGAGAGGGGTGGATCCAATCCATGGGAATAGGGGGAATTCCAAATGATGATCACCTCAACGCATTGTTGGGGACAGGGATCGAACCAGCGACCTATGGATTCACAGGCTGCCTCTCTTCTCATTGAGCTAAAGATATGGCCTCCCTGATGGTGTCTGTTGATATCTATAGGTTTTTCCGTCCTATAGGTTCTTCCGGTGTGAGATTGTAGATCAGCTATTTTCACAAGAAAGTATGTCATACATAAAAAACAACTACTCTCAAAAGCAATTCATGGTATTGTTTAAAAAGTGCACATGTCTGAATTAACAGGGTCATGTTTTGTATAATGCAATTTAAATGTAAACATGCATGTTTATTCATTGATACAGTCATGTTGTGTGCAATGCAATTGAGTTGAGGTCTGCATGAGGTGAGATTTGAACCGGCGACCCTCTGGTATCAAGGCAGATGATTAAGCCATTGGGCCAACAGACCCGAACTGATGAAAAGGGAGTTCACACACATGACACACTTTCACGCAAATTGCTCAGAAATAGTGGATTTAAATGTTTTTCAAACTGCTCAAAATTGCAGACAATCTAAGGGCGGAGTTTACTGGTTAACAATTGCACATGCATTCATTGATACAGTCATGTTGTGTGCAATGCAATTATAATGAATTCTACATGACGTGGGATTCGAACCAGGAACCCTGTGGTTTCAAGGCAGATGATTAAGCCATTGGGCCAACAGACCTGTACTAGTGAAAAGGGAGTTCAAACACATGACACAATTTCACGCAAATTGCTCAGAAATCCTTGGTTTAAATGTTTTTCAAACTGCTCAATATATTTCGGAATGGAAACTAGTGGAAAATAGTCGATCTACAAGCTCACAACGCGTTGCTATCTAAAAAGGTGTGAGATTGTAGATCGGCTATTTTCACAAGAAAGTATGTCATACATAAAAAAAAACTACTCTCAAAAGCATTTCGTGTTATTGTCTAAACATTGCACTTGTCTGAATTAACAGGGTCATGTTTTGTACAATGCAATTTAAATGTGAACTGTAATAAGTGGGATTCGAACCAGGGACCTTCGGCACATGAGACTCACACTCTACTGGTGGAGCTATCCAATACACAGCCTTAGACAGTGAAAAGGGAGAATCCAACAAAACAAAACAAAAGCGCGAATGAAGTACGTCATACATTGAAAATAACTACTTTCAAGTATGCATTTCTCGTCATCTTTAACAATTGCACATGTATTCATTGATATAGTCATGTTGTGTGCAATGCAATTATAATTAAGTCTACCTGAGGTGGGATTCGAACCGGCTACCCTATGGTTTCAAGGCAGATGATTAAGCGATCAAGCTATTGAACCAACACACCTGAACCTGTGAAAAAGGGCCTCAAACATGTATTTGACACAGTTTCATGCAAATTGCTCAGAAATCCTGGATTTAAATGTTTTTCAAACTGCTCAAAATTGCAGACAATCTAAGGGCAGAGCTTACTGGTCAAAGTGATACATGTGTTCCTCATGAGTCAAGGCACATGTGTAAGCAGGTTTAACGGCTGTCGGCCAAACGAGGCATGACTTTTGCCTGTTTAAAGTTTGCATTTTCAAAAAATTGCTATAGCGCCCCCCTTTGACCAATTGGAGTAAGATTGGTTTCAGTGATACTTGGAAGGACCCTCTACAATATTGCAAAGTGTCAAACAAATGTGAGTCTGCATGTATGTGTTAGGGGCAGATGAATAATTTAAAAAAAGCTGCAATTTTCATTGGCTTATAAAAGCTTAACGTTTTCACTTATGGAAAATCCGCTAAGTTACGTTTGTCGGCATTGGTCCAAAGTTCATGTGTATACAGTTTCGTACAGATTGCTCATAAATCCCAGGAGAAGTGATTTTTTTACTGCTTTTTACTGCTTTTCATAGAATTCGAAATGGTGGGAGATCTAAAGGTCAGAGGTCAAAAGTCAAACAGTGAAAGTTGTTAGGCATGAGGAGACGCATGTGTGCATCGAAGTTTCATGGCTGTGGGTCAAACAGGGCATGAGTTGTACCTGTTCAAAGTTGGCATATTTCAATTGAGTGCTACAGCGCCACCCTTTGGCCAATGGTTGTGAGTTTCGGGTTTTCGCCGTTTGGCATAGCCCTCTACCATATTGCCGAATTTCATAAGAAGTGACCAGGCGGTTAGGCCAGAACTGGCAAAAACGGCGGAAGAATAATAATGAAAGTGTAGAGATGTAATAGGGTTCGAAGCCTGATAGGCTCTCGAAACCTAATAACATGATCTAGAGAGTGCTCAGCTTAGTTCAGTTTATGCTTTAAACCTGGAGTCCCCAGCCCGTCGAAGGCATTATTTGATATTTCCCTGTAGCTCCGGAAAAAAAAGAAAACATTATTTCTGATTAATGTTCTGTTTTGCAAGTGCATCTCTCTTGATCCAGAGGTGTAGTGGGGCTGCTATTTTGATGTCATGCTTGCAAATGTGCAAACTCACGTAAACTTGTAATTATCTTAACCACCGTATAAAAAACAAGATTCAAAGGTTCTAAATTCAGCAACAACAACAACAACAACAACAACAACAACATTACATCACTTACATTGGCTTCAATGTAATTGGTTTCAAAACAGTGCTTTTCGAAACAGCCAAGGGAACAGTCACAATTACACGGCCATCACGCTCTAGGGATATCCATGTATTATTAGGTTGCAGGTCTCGTTACCTCAGCTGAGCGATGGGATCTCAGCCAAGTTGTCACATACCCTATCGGATCCCACTGGTCTAGAGGTGGCCCAATAACAACTTGTAGTTGTTTTCAGGGCAGCAGAGGCGCTGCATTTAAGTGACCAATTACATACAAGAATAGTACAAGTACAGGACGTGAACAATGCAAACACCACTTTCTGCGAGGGACAAAATAAGAGAGAAAAACAAAGTATAAGTGCAATTGCTTTTCGCTCTGCACTGTTTAGAGGCCCCTAAATGTGTGACCCAACGATGGGACGCTGGGTTCATCATTCTTGGCATTTTTCCCCACACAAACTTTGGAAACCAATTGCAACCAATTTGAATGGAATAATATGAAAAATCCGATTGATAAATGTTGATCAAATGACTTCACAGATAATGTCTACTGAATTGCAGTTTTGGACAAAATCTGTAGGAGTAGTAGCAAAAAGTGTGTTCTGAAGAAATGGCAGAAAATATTGTCAGGACAAAATGGACGAAGCCTATATGGGGATATATTTTTTCAACTTAGAGTTATAGGCCAGAACATAATGTGACCTGTTATTTGTGCTAAGCGGCCCGTCCTGCAAATTTGGAAGCCCATCGTAACCAATCGGACTGGAATATGAAAAATATGACAGATACAAATAGGCCTATAGGATCTATTAGTTGCATCATGATCCAAGGAACTAAGGGAACTCTTTTACCTATGGTTCAAGATAAAACATAAACGTAAAACGACCTGTTATAGTGCCACCATGAGGCCGGTTTTAAAAAGATGAACTGTTCACAGACAGACAGACAGACAGATGGGAGTGAAAGCATAGTCCCTCACCGAGACCTCACCTTCCTGGCGGAGATCGAGCCTCCACGAAAGAAGCAAAAAACATAACATTTCCAGAGGAATTTATTTTCACTTTGGCAAAAGACATCTGTATGTCTGTTGTGCCACCAGACACGCACGGTCTGAAGGGGAAAATCTGGAGAGGCCAACAGCAGTTCAAAGACAGCTATCCAGCAAAAAGTGCTCATCCATGCTAAGAAAGTTGGAATAAGAGTTCAAAGTCCAGCAATTGCTTTTCACAAAAGCTGCTGCTCAAAATAAAGCTGCTACGGAAGCATCATTCCATGTAAGTCACCTTTTAGCTGAACACAACACAAGTAGTATTCAGGCAATGGCCATTACCCCAGAGACACTTTTCAACAGCTTCAAAAACATAATATGACATTAAAACCACACTCTCCACAGTGTAATACTTGGCCCTGCAACAGTGACAAAGAGGGTTGAACACCTTCAAAAGATATGGATTGATGTTAAGATGTCACTTTTTTGGGGGTTATTATTCATTAATAACCAAATGTTATTAATGTTACAATTCATGTTACGACCCTTTGTCTAGGGTAAAAGGAAGTAACATAAAGATGGAAAGAAGACAACTACATTAAAAACTGAAATGTTTTATTCTTTCAGCAGCAGCAGCAGTTTTAACATGACATAAGATTGTCTTCAGGCTGAAGGTTCACAATAATCCATAAATACTATACTAAATCCCTAACCTAAGAGTTATAGGCAAAATAAATAACAAAAAGACAATGGCTAAACCTACTTATACCTAAACAAAAAAATACACAGGAGAAAACAGAAGGGAAAAAGCATAAATAAATTAACCAAACAAAATAACCATTCACCCCTGCAGCTCTGTGACAAGGTTTACAAAAGTGAATTAAAGAAAAAAAACTTTAAGTGGTACCAAGATTAATGGGAATCCCAGCCGACCCCTGGCCCAGATTCCGCCGCCCCAATGAGAAGAACAACGAGGAGGAACCCACGCCATGCAACCTCCCTCCCACAAAAGAGCAACGCGTGAATATTACTGCAGTTCGATGAATCCCTGGATTTTAAGGTAATTGTATGCTTGTAGTGGAGCGGCAGTGGCTCAGGAAGTAGAGCAGCCGCTTTGGAAGCGTATAGTCTCGCGTAGAGTCCGGAACTATATCTCCCGAAATCCGAGAGAGGAAACTGGAACTTCCGTTCACGAAAATATATTATAAAATGTCTTTACATTTTATTCTTTAATTTCCATTTCTGCTAAGCAGCAAGCTAAATATACTTAGATGATTTGTATTTATATTAGGATAAATTTGCGCGACTGTAAAGACGAAACGGAAGTGGGGAGGAGGCTTCACATCCGGTTTATATTCTAATCATGATCAGAGCTTCCGAGTCGCAGACTGTATGACCGGAAACATTTGAAAATTGTGGGAGGCAACAGTCTGGCCACGCGAGACTAGGGAACGGACGGTTCCCATGCAGTTCGATCCCGGGTTCCCCTGTTACTGTCGAAGTGTCCTTCAAGACACTGAACCAACAACTGCTCCCGATGAGCAGGTTGGTGCCTTGCATGGTTTTTCGATCCGCCGTCGGTGTGTGAATGTGCGTGTGAATGTGCGTGTGAATGTGTGTGTGAATGTGTGTGTGAATGTGTGTGTGAAAGGGTGAATGTAATGCACATTGTAAAGCGCTTTGGATAAAAGCTATATAAATGCACCATTTACCATTTTTCACTCAAAGCATAAATTGGCCTTAACCCATTAAGACCTGAGACCGATTCTACAAATGTCTTCTAAATCCTAACAGCTTTCTGAAACACTTATGTTGCTATAATATCAGTGGTGCTCAAACTTTTTCATGTCAAGAACCCCCAAAATTATATGTAATTGGCCACGGACCCCCATCTCAAAATATCTAGTTCCAGGGACCCCCCAGAAGCAAAGATTTGAGTTACAAATGTTGGCTTTAAAAAATATACGCAAAAATTGTCATGATTTTTCAAAAATAGCAGATCTACAATGGCCAAAGTGGTTCAAATCTAAAATGACAGATGCTTTTCCGGGTCTTAATGGGTTAAGGGATACAGCTCAACCGGTTGTATTTGTCAGAATGACTTTCCAGGATTCTACATCAAAGGAGGATTTTCTCATTCGTTTGCACTCAAAGGAAAGAACAAGAGGTGAGGATATTTACAACGAGTAAAAAAATATGTCTGTGAAAATGACATCCCCATTCATAAACTGGTGGCAATTACTATGGCTCCCCGGCAATGCCAGGTGTGCGCGCTTGGCTTTATATTACTGTTATGTCATGACCCAGATTTTCCAGACTTTGTGAATTATCACTGTGTGATGTATCAGCATGTCTTTGGTTGGGAAGGTCGTGGGCTTTTCTCATGTAATGACACAGGTGGTCAAACTGTTAAACTCTATTTGTGCAAAAGCGCTTCAGCACAGCTTAATCAAAGCATTATTGGATGAGCACGATAATGCTTACCTAGACCTACAAGCTGAAATCCGGTGGTTTGAGTCAGGAGAAGTCAGACACTCTGCACCACATGATAAAGTGCCAGTGAATTTGTCGAAGAAAAAGCTTGGTGTTTGGACCACACATCTAAAAGGAACAGGATGCTGGCACACTTTCCTAACCTGGAGAAAATGTCACGGGCCACCAAAGACAAGGATGTTCTTCACCCTGAGCAGCACTGTGCTCACCTGGACAAATTGGCTTGGCAGCAGAGTTCAATCGGCATTTTCTTGACTTAGACTTCATGGAAAATATTGCTACAATGGCCTCAAACCCATTCCTGCATGATATAAGATAGGTAGCAGCTAAATTCCAGCAAGTATTTACTCTGCCAAGTGGAGCTGACATGGAAATTGTTGATTTGCAAAATGACATTGAGTTGAAAGCCAGATCAAAGGACAGTGACTTTGAGGGAAAGAGAAGTTTCCTCTCCTTATCTAACTGCATGTGCACTGAGTGCCTACTGTGGATACACTTGCCCTTGTGAAATGTTTTTTTTCACAGATGAAAATAATCAAATCAAAGAATAGGAGCCACCTTACTGACAGACACCTCACAGACTGCCTCAGACTGGCTGTATGTAGCCAAACAACAAAGCACTAACAGACAGTATTCAGTCACAGCCATCGTATCACACTGACTTGAGTGAGTGAATGCTGCATACGTTAGGACACAGAACTTTCATACAGCTTTTACTGCAATTGCACTGAGAATTGTATTTGCACACATTACAGTTACACTTTCTGAAATGCTGGGTATGTAACAACTTGAATTAATGTAATAACTTGAATAAACCTTCAGTAGTTAAGTATAATGGCACTTATAATAATGTATTCACTGAAAGTGTGTTGACTTTGTTTTAACTTTGCCTTCTGACGGCATTGTAAAACGTGATACTGCATAAGATGGTACATAGAACTGGACTTGGCTAATTTGCACCTACTGCGAATTGTGTTTGTTTCTACTTTCTAAAATGCTAGTGATAAATGTACAGTAGTAACTTGTATGAATATTCAGTGAGTAAGCACAATGGCACTTCATATCATTTGTTAACTTCAAGTGTGTTTATTTAGTTTTCTCTTTATTTACTATGAACACAATCATTTCGATACAGTGTTTTCTTGGTTGCATCAGTTTGAAAGATGGTCCAAAGCACTTTATGTAATTCAAATATAATTAGCATAAATAAAATGGCTCAAGTTGTAAGGTATTTTTGCCTTTCACCAAGACCGAGGTCAGGGATCTTGTGCTTAAAAGGGTTTAAACGGCTTAGTTTGTATTTTTTATATATTTTTTCAACATTTTTATCCCACGATTTTGTAACCCATTTTTCACCCAGTGCCAATGCCTTAGCTTGTAACCTTGGGCGCTACTCTCCCTCTGCCAGCCTGGGCGCTACTCTCCCTTGGGAAAGCCCCGAACTGAGCTCATGCTTCCTTCAACGCATGAGGAGTGAGCAGGCTGCTTCTTATCACCTGACAGGGGGGAGTTTCCCCAGTAGGCCGTAGCGCGTGAAATGAACACGTTATTCCAACCAGTTCCTTTCCCCTCCATCAGGCGCCCCGGCTGACCAGGGGGAGGCAGTACCAGGATTACTGCATGTTTTTATGGGACACGGGGAGAACATGCTCCTCCACACAGAAAGGCCCTTTTGCCAACCCCACCTTGGGTATGGCCAACCCCACTTAGTTTGAAAAGGGAATTGACAGATAGGAAAGAGAATTGTTTGCCATTGACGGTGAATTTGATGTTGATATCAGCCTGGTCACCAGAGAAAACATCGTCACAGTACGATTTGCAGAAACGTACAGTGATAACATTTAGTATCCCAAAAATGTTGCATGTGAACATTGTCCACAGATAGGAGTCAATGGTAAAGTTTACGTTGCATATTAACAAACCCTAACCTTAAGCATAACCCCAACCTCACAAAAAACAATGCCTAAACCTAACCTCAACTCTAAGCCTAACCTCACAAAAAACAATGACTTAATTTAACCTTAAACCCTAATCTTGACCCATAAACCTAAACGTTGAAATGCAATGTACCTAAAATGTTACATTTTTGTGGTCCAGAAACGTTGTCACTGAACGTTTCTGGAGAAATGTACAGCGATAACGTTTTCTCTGGCGATTGGGTTGTTGATATTGGATAAATATCCTCCAGGTCTGAGAAGTTATATACCATAACTTTCCAATACATGTTGGAGATTGTGTAATGTTGTTGGTAGAATAAGCTAGAGCTTCTGAAATGAATGAAAGGCTACATTCCCAAAACATATGATTTATTTATCAGTATTAGATGGGGGTGTGGGAACACTAGCAGATCTCTGGAGAAAAAAAAAGAAGAAGTAAAAGGCTGATAATAACAAAGGAGACCAGAGAATAACAAAGATAGCAAGAGAGAAATCAATGCTCTGAGCCATGTGTTCTGTATACTGAGCATCCATGCTGACAATGTAGGAGCTACAAAGGTTGAGGTTAAACAAAGGGAAGTGTCAAGGTTATATTGGCTCGTCAAATCATATAACAAACCGATGACGGTAGTGCCTTTTATGTTTGCCTCCATCTTCTGCGCATGAATGTGTATGTGAATGGTGAATGTAACACACATTGTTGAAGAGCTGTTTGGATAAAGGTGCTATAGAAATAGACCCATACCATTTAGAAGCTTTACAACAACAACAATGCAACTCCTCAATAGATGTTACAAATATGTCTATGGATGCCACTTCTCAGCTTCTTTCTTCCTCCCTCCTTTCTCCCTCCCTCCCTCCCTCCCTCCCTCCCTCCCTCCCTTCCTTCCTTCCTTCCCTCTTTCCCTCCTTCCAACCATCTAAGGAGCATCTAACAGCCTCTATACTAACACCAAACTCGCTACTAACACACGCGTATGTGGGCCCGGTGAACGCTGACATTGTGCAGCGCTGCCATTGAAGCGATGCTGTGGGGACGATGTAGCCCCCAGGCCACACGAGGATGTCACGCCGGGGTTGGGAACAATAAAAAGTAACATTGTAATCTAACCGACTGAGTCAAACGCCACTGCAACATGTGACCTTTACATAGCTGCCGGGCTAATGCAGAAAACGTGAAGTGAGCAAGAAAGGTTGATGGGAAAGGCCCGAGTGAGCAGACACACCCAGATACCCACCGACTGAGATTTTGAGCATACACAATGTTAGTTTAACTCTGAGTGTGTAAAAAGGAACCCATAAAGGGTGCACTTGGGTCCATTTTGTACACTAGTAAATATTAACTATGTTAATACGTTCACATGAAACCTTAAACGCGCTAAAGAATGTGAGTGATTGTTGAAGCAGAAGACAGTCAGACAGAGGTGTGTGTGTGTGTGTGTGTGTGTGTGTGTGTGTGTGTGTGTGTGTGTGTGTGTGTGTGTGTGTGTGTGTGTGTGTGTGTGTGTGTGTGTGTGTGTGTGTGTGTGTGCAGCTGTGCATGCATGCGTGCATGTGTGTACGTGTGCTAAATCAGGCGGTTCTGCGGTGAAAGTGACTGTCAGACCAGGCCATTGCAGGGATGTGCTGATAGAGAGGTTTTAGAGCCGCACACGACCGCCTCAGGCCTGTAAGTACACCGAGAGAGAGAGGGAGAGAGAGAGAGAGAGAGAGAGAGAGAGAGAGAGAGAGAGAGAGAGAGAGAGAGGGAGCAGGGAACAAGAAAGAGAGAATGAGAAAGAGGGAGAATGTGTGAGAAAAGGAGAAGGAAAGACAGAAGAAAGAACACAGATAAGGAAGACAGGAATGCGGCAGAAAATAAACAAGGCAGTCTAATAGAAAGGGGGGGCGAGGGATTTAAGAGAGGTGGGAACCAAGGTCAAGTCAGTGAAGCAGAGAGAGAGAAAAATAGCAGTACGTGGGCAGGGGGGGGGAAAGGGATGCGACAGAGAGAGGGAGAGAGAGCTTGACAAAGAAAGAGGAAGAGAGGAGAGAGAGACAAAGAGGTGAGGAGAGTGAGTGGTGGGAGCGGTTAAGGAACGAGAACCTTGCTCGATAATTGCATCAATAGAAAGACCTTGGCCAAGAAATCTTCCCCTCACTTGTTTTCCCAGAACCCCCCATGTCCTCCTCCCCATTTCTCCTATACCAGACACCCCCGCTTAGTTTTCTTTTTTTCCTCCCGCTTGACGTCACTGCTCTCTCATTATAGAGTCCCTAGTCAGCAACTCCATGAGATGGAGGCATGGGGAGAGAAGGGGTGGGGGGTGGTGGGTTCAAGTGGCCTCACCTCCCATGAGAAAAACAGTCATTTCCAAAGAAAACGAGAGAGAGAGTGAGTGAAAAGGAGGTCCTTGCCACAGACACTGATTATGGGGGGTGGGAGCTGCTAGTTATGGGAGAGCGTTTGTCTTTTGTCTGTGCATGCGTGGATGTATTTGTGTCGTTTTGTTTATTGTGTTTGATTGGACATTTGTGTTAAGGACCCCCTCGAAAACGAGACGATGCATCTCAAGGGGTTTTATCCTTCTAGTAAAGGTACTGCAGTATATAGAGACACTGTGAAATCGTGGATGGGAATCCATGCTTGCGAATCAAACATGCAGTGAACTCCATTCAAAGCAACATTGAGAGGATCTCCGAGAAAGATGGATGAGTGCTCAACATGAAATATTCATAACACTAAGGTGACTGACAGGTGCACTAGACTTCATAGTCCTTTCCACTGCATGTGAGATGGTGGCAGAAGTGAAGAGGGGTTCCATGAACATGAACATGAGAGAAGAGTTTGTGTTTTATGTGTCATTCGGTTGGTTTGTAGACTCCCTGTATGACTTACACATGTATTATGAGTTTCATTATTTTCCTTACGTAATGTAATGTCAGTGTGACAAGAATTGGACTTCAATTTCACCATTTTAACCATTTTAAGACCGGGAACGCATCTCTGTCATTGTAAGATTTCTTTGGGCTATTCAAAAATAGCAGATATACAAGCTCATAGCGCGGCACTGAGTGCCGCGCTATGAGCTTGTAGATCTGCTATTTTTGAAAAATCATGAAAAGTTGTGCAATTCTTTTTAATTTCTTTATTTTTTGCGGACATTTGTAACTCAAATCTTTGCCTCTGGGGGTTCCTGGAACTAAATATTTGACAAATGTTCGCTTTAAAAAATATGTAATCCAAGATTTTGCCACAGATTTTCACGATTTTTCTAAAATTGCAGATCTACAAGCTCATAGTGCGGCACTCGGTGCCGCGCTATGAGCTTGTATATCTGCTATTTTTGAATAGCCAAAGAAATCTAAAAATGACACACAGATGCGTTCCCGGTCTTAATGGGTTAAAAAGGAGTGTAGTGGCAGATCTATCTATCTATCTATCTATCAAGCCCTCCTGAGGAATTCAATTGTCACGCTGTGAAATGGCAGAAAATAAACTACCCTGCTCCTAAGGTGTCTTTGTTTGGGAATGGATCAATAGGACTTATAGATGTGTGTTTGGGTTTGTCTGATGGTGTTGTGCACTTTGTTTTGTATCACTCTGCTCTCTCCCCTTGAGAACGCATCCTTGAACTCACACGGTTCACACAAACACAAGATAAAGTTTGAGAAGGGTTTAAAGTTTGAGTGTTTTAAAATACCGTTGTGTTCTAAAGAAGTCAATGTCCCCTTCTTTGTGAGAAAAACACTTGTCATTGCTGTCACACTGTTTGACGTTGCTTTGGGTTTTACTTTTATCCGGTGCAGGTTCTTCTCTTCTTTGGCTGTACAAACTGGCAGTATAAACTGACTGAAGGTGAAATGGAGGGTTTTGTTAAAACATCCTGCATAACGTAGAACAGACAGTGCCATTCTGTTTGTAATCATCAGGAACTAAATAAATATGACAATTTCATTTCCTTCAGTAATACTTCATAACCGGTCCGAAATGTGACTGCTTTTTAAATGGTGGTATCTCATGTTGTTAGTGGTTAGATGATCATTTCAGTCTATAAAAAAAGCCCCCAAACAGAAACAATAGGTGTTAGATGTTACTGATGAGTTTGAGAGGGAGAAAGAAGCAGATTGTGGGAGAGGAGGCCGGGGCGCGGGGGGGTGGGGGGTAATGGAAAGGGTAACTGCGTGATCAAAAATGCATTGAATGCATGTTAAACAATGACATATTTACCCCCAAGCAACCACAGAAAATATCACACGCACGCATGTAATCACATCGAACCCCACACAGACACATGCACACAAAACAATACATACACACCGTCTGATGACCTTGTGCTGTGTGTGTGTGTGTGTGTGTGTGTGTGTGTGTGTGTGTGTGTGTGTGTGTGTGTGTGTGTGTGTGTGTGTGTGTGTGTGTGTGTGTGCGCGCGTGTGTGCGTGCGCATGTACATGTAAACATACACGTGTCGGCTTGGATTCTGCTGTGCAAGTCTGGGATATTTCTCATTTTGCTGCATAAGCACCTTTCTCTCTCTCTCTCTCTCTCTCCTACCGTATTAAAATTCTATGTGATGATGGATGGACCTTTAATAGATAAAGCCCCTAGGCTCTCACTTCATGTCTGTGTCTCTGCAACGTTACGTGTCTCTCCGGCCTACGTACTAGACACAGAGAGAAGGGGAGAGAGAGAGAGAGGGAGGGAGGGATAGAAGAGGGGGATGAAGAGAGTGGGATAAGAGAGAGGGGTCACAGCGAGGGAGCGCGCCACCTGTCACTTTGGTATGGAGCATGGATGGAACGGGGTGATGGATGATGGAGAATGGGATGCAGACAGAGAAGAAGGCCAGAAGAGGAGTGCAGTAATTGCATTGGACAGATAGCTCCTATACACACTGGCGAACAAAAATATATACCTCTTCCTTTATTTTTCGACTTCTGACAGAATTTTACTGTGTACATACTTGTATCTGTATTTATATGGAAGAACTCTCTCTCTCTCTCTCTCTCTCTCTCTCTCTCTCTCTCTCTCTCTCTCTCTCTCTCTCTCTCTCTCTCTCTCTCTCTCTCTCTCTCTCTCTCTCTCTCTCTCTCTCTCTCTCTCTCTCTCTCTCTCTCTCTCTCTCTCTCTCTCTCTCTCTGCTCTCTGTCTCTCTCAATCTCACTCTCTCTCTCTCTCTCACACGCACGCACGCACACACACACACACACACACACACACACACACACACACACACACGCGCGCGCGCAAGCACGCACGCGCACTCATACACGATTTATCCAAAAATCCACATGCTTTTGGAAATGCAGTGCAGAGAAAGCGGTATGGCCGGCGGCAAGAGTTGTCCTGACTAATAAGTCCTTAAAATGGAGGGAGCTGTGGAGAACAGTCCAAAGAGGGCAGGAGAAAGAGCAAAATGATGAATATGTATTTTAAACAGGACAGGGCATGTCAAACAAGCAAATAGGAAGGTACAACAACACACACACACACACGCCCGCGCCCGCCCACACGCCCGCGCCCGCCCACACACACACACACACACACACACACACACACACACACACACACACACACACACACACACACACACACACACACACACACACACACACACACACACACACACACACACACACACACACACATGCTGAGGAGTCATACGCACTAATAAAGGAAAAGAGAACCAATTGGTCTAAAACACCCATAATTGGCCACCATTAAATGTGTTTGTAAGCGTGAGGAAAATGAAGAGCGCTCATTGAGCGATGACTCCGGTCCCTTTTTTAGCACAAACAAGTGACGCAGTTCTGCTGTCTTAACAGATGAGCAATATGCATGGAGGCTATTTTTCTGTATCGAAGAAACAGATGAATATTCATAACAAAACAAGCTAGGCTCTGCGGACTGCTTGCCAACACATTCCATATCCACACAGCTTGCATTCAGTCCGACGCGGCATCTTCAGATTGCATCTAAGCCATTAATTAGCAGATGGTGTGGGCTATTCTCATTTTCTTTCTTGCGTGTTCATTTATTTTGCACGATACCAGGCGCACTTGTTTTCCGATCCGACCAGCCAGCCAGCATATTTATTTATCTATTCTCACTTTGAAAGTATCCTGTGTGGTGGGCACAGTAGGATATGTATTGGCCCAGTTATTCATTGTGTGGCTGCACTCTTATAGCAGATGACTCAATCAGTATGTTCTGATACTGACACAACATGGCTCGCTGGCTCGCTGGCTCACTCCCTGGTCAAACTGTGGGAACTGCTCGGCAAACTCCTCAGTGCTCATTAACATCTGAGAGTGTAAATAAATGAATGTAGAGAGACTGGGGACACACTTTTTGCCTTTCTCTCGGTTAAGCCTAGTTCAGACTAAAGAGTCACGATAAGGCTACTGCCTTAAGAGCCATTGACACTGAGCACTATAACTATAACTATACTAATACAGTTTTAAAAAGAAACAAGTGGATGGCAGATTTCACACCAACTATGAAAAGAATACAATGGTGAACTATATAGTTATAGTGCTCAGTGTGAATGGCCCTTAAATCCCGATTTGTACTTCCTTGTACGGCAGAAAATAGTTCACAATGCATCAAGGATGTGCCACGTTGTGAGTTTGCAGTTCTGATATTTTTTCGTATGTGCAACACCGTTGTATACCAACAGACACTGGCACATTCTGACTGAGCAGTGAGTTCCAATCCAAAGCATGGCATCGATTAAAACCTCAACTTTGCTGCTGGTGTACCAGTGTCAACCTCTCATCACCCCCCTCTTTCCCCATCTCACCACCTACCAGGGTCAGGGACAGAACATTTTTCTCCTGGTCTGAGAACGGACCACCACATTAAAACCCCAAAATGCGGTACCACGTTTTTTGTTGTTTTTTGTTACACGCTTATTTATTAAGATTATAAAGATTTCTTCACCTTCACAGCAAACACAGGGTGACAACTGTCACTCATAACCTCAGACACACCAAATTTATCACATTTTATTACAATTTGTTACATTTTGTTACATTTGTTACATTAATGTGGATGCTGCTAGTGTGAATTAGGCGTTAGAACTTTACAGAAAAGAAAAGACAAATCGCACTGATCTGAATAACTGTGTGCATGCATGTATGCTGACTCAAGCATTTTTCTAAACTTACTAACCTATACTATATTACGACATGTATTTGAATGGATGTGTGCGTTGAAGTCACAATTGCAACGGATGACGTTGCTCATATTGCTTATTTATTATGGTTCTATGGATCAATGGCCGTTTTTTCCAAGTATTAATCACAGCTCATAAGACTTTTTGAAGAGTGAACACTGCAGTGCCTAGAAAATCCCTCTGCCCACAAATGGATTACAGCATATGTGGTGTAAACATGAGACTGGAACAAGAAGTCCCATTTGCAACACAATCAGGGATGGTTGCAACATGTGAAATATACATACTACTTTCTAATTTCTTATTTCACGATTTAACCTCTCGAGAACATATGTTTCTGAACATATGTGTTGTGTTTGTTTATGCATAGAACATACGCCTGCCAGCCACTGTGCAGATGTTACAGATGCTATTCAATCTCCAGTTTTTCAGTGTAAAAAAATAAGAATTCAATTAATGCAAATGTTTGTTGCAACTGTTGCAAAAACTACTTGTATTTGTCACACTGAAGTGAAAGTGAACTGTGACCCCGGATTTCCTGAAAGGTACACAGGTGTGTACATATACATATACATACACATATATACACACACACACAGACACAGACACAGACACACACACACACACACACACACACACACACACACACACAGTATATATGTCATTGGGTGAGCTATAATTTTTGTGTAGACTTGTTTCGAAGAAAGAAGAAGAAATACTGTTGTGTGCTAGCTGTTTTGATATGGCTGCTTAGCTTGGGGACAGTTCCAACAATTTGTTACAACTGTCCCCAAACCTATCAGCCATGACAAAACACCATGTGCTAGCTAGACATCCTGACCTTGACACCTGCTAACTAGGGATGGCCATTTTCACACCACAAACATAGCCTCTATGGGAGGTTAGCCATCAATGAGAGGGTCTGTCTGTCTGTCTGTCTGTCTGTCTGTCTGTCTGTCTGTCTGTCTGTCTGTCTGTCTGTCTGTAGCTAATCTCGCAGACAGTTGGACGATCAGCAGACAGCACCACATTGCTTGTGGACACTGGCAGTAGTAGGCCAAAGTACTTCCATGGATTATTATGTTTTATGTTTTCTTAAATATTTGACTTTATTTTCATATTGGAAGTCAATGGGACTTGGATTGGGCTGACACCGTTCCCAAATTTGGAGACATTTTCCAGACATTTTTCATACAATTTAATATAGGATCAACATTGCCGTGCATCTCTCAGTACTTGAACACAGCGAATGAAGCCAACCGTCTCATTATAGACTGCAGCTTGGTGAACACTGAACAGCATCCAATACATTTAAATGAATCAGCCAACAGACAGTCTTTCTGGAAATGTTTCTGACTTGTGGTTTACAGCAAAGCCTTGTGTTTATTTTAAAAGACAAACCTGGGGTGTATATGTTAGGAATGCATGGGAAGTTGGGAATGCATGCCCCACCAAGTTATACAATACCCGTTGTGTCTGTCTGTCTGTCTGTCTGTCTGTCTGTCTGTCTGTCTGTCTGTCTGTCTGTCTGTCTGTCTGTCTGTCTGTCTGTCTATCTGTCTGTTTGTCTGTGTCGCTTTAATGCCTATACTGTACATATATGGAGATCTCTGTATCTGTCTGTCTTTGTCCCTTTTATGCCCATACTGTACATGGACATCCCTGATGTCATCAGTGTATGCCCATATATGGGCATCAAACCAGACCACAGGATATAGCCCAGATGTCTCAATAAAAGAGTTGGGAGACCAAATATTATATTATTATATATATAACCAGCGAGCAAAATCAACTTCCTTACAGATGGGAACACGTCTGACGTGGAGATCTATATTATTGTTGTGAATGACCATCAGCAGATTGTCAACAGCATTGTATATTGAACCACAGCCACCACCGCCCCTACGCCTACCACCACCACCACCAGCACCATGCCAGGTGACGACTCACAGTCCCAACAAGCCCGTCAAAGGAAGAAACCCAAGAAGTCTCGCCCCAAGGGGAAGGGCAAAGGCCAGGGGGGTGGCAGCCCCGATGCCCGCCTGGCAGACGCTTTAGACGGGCAGGATAAGCCCGAGGAGTCGTCCGTTGCCATTTGTCTGCAGGTGCTGTTCCCCTACCTGCTGGCAGGGATGGGCATGGTGATGGCGGGCATGGTGCTAGACTCTGTGCGGCACTGGGAGGTGTTCAAGGTGATAACAGAGATCTTCATCATGGTTCCTGCTCTGGTGGGACTGAAGGGTAACCTGGAGATGACCTTGGCGGCTCGCCTGTCCACTGCTGCTAACACAGGTCAGATGGATGACCCCGGTAAGCAGTGGACCATGGTGTGTAGTAACCTGGCTCTAATACAGGTCCAGGCCACCGTGGTGGGCTTCCTGGCGGCGGTAGCGGCCGTGTGTTTGGGGGCTGTGTCCAGGGGAGGGGTGGAGTTGGACCAGGCAGCCGTCCTGTGTGCTAGCAGCATCGTCACGGCCTTCGTCGCTGCTCTCTCCTTAGGTCTGGTGATGATCGGTGTGATCATTGGTTCCAGGAAGGTGGGGATAAACCCTGACAATGTTGCCACGCCCATCGCGGCCAGCCTTGGCGACCTCATTACGCTGTCCCTGCTGGCTGGAGTCAGCAGCACGCTTTATCGATACATAGATGTATGGTACCTGTCTCCATGTGTGTGTGTGCTGTTCCTGTCTCTGATTCCAGTGTGGGTGATGTTCGCTCGTCAGAGTCCACAGATCAGAGAAGTTCTCCGCTCTGGATGGCAACCTGTCATAGCGGCTATGTCTATCAGCAGTTTTGGGGGTCTCATACTGGACAAGACTGTGAGCGATCCAAAGTTCAAGGGCATGGCTGTGTTCACGCCCGTCATCAATGGTGTGGGTGGCAACCTGGTGGCCATTCAGGCCAGCAGGATCTCCACGTATCTCCACGTCTGGGGTATGCCCGGGGTTCTGCCCTATAAGATGAGACAGCACTGGCCCAATCCCTGTATCACCTTCTTCTCCTCGGGTGTGAACTCCAAGTCGGCCAGAGTGTTGCTCATGCTGGTGGTCCCTGGTCAGCTGTTGTTCCTCTACGCCATCTCCCTGCTGCAGGGCGGAGAGGCACCCATCAGCGCGGCGTTCACCATCCTGTACCTGTGTGCTGCGCTGGTGCAGGTGGCCATCCTGCTGTACGCGGCGGACCTCATCGTACGGCGGATGTGGAGGCAGGGCCTAGATCCAGACAACTTCTCCATCCCTTACCTGACGGCGCTGGGAGACCTGCTGGGCACCGGCTTCCTGGCTCTCTGCTTCCGCTGGGTGTAGCTGCTCCAAGGACTGGGTCTTTGAAACCCACCGTCTCTCCGAAACCCCCCATCCATTTCTCTCTCCCGCCGTCCAGTCTCACCATCGGGATGTCGTTATTCGCACGTTTGGGCTTTCAAACATGTTTGAAAGTGAAATATCCCTTTAAGCATGTTGGACAGTTTATGGATATCTGATTGGAGAACCAGTAGTCAGTCACACACTGGTTTACACTTGGAGGATGTGCTGTATATGCATTTTTGGTTGAAATGTGAAACACTATGATTGAATTACCCGAGTCAGAGCCAATAAGACCGTTTTACCGTTATTCGGAACACGGCAGACTAGAAACACGTTACTCATTAAGGGACTAATTTCTTTCGCTTTTGTTCTTTTCTTGAATTGATAGTTTACATTCTTTTAAGAACACAGTAAAATCTGGAGTGTCAATTTAACACATCGTGTGCCAGAGGTTTATTAAAATAGGGTACGTTCAGTGCCAGCATATCTTCCATCCACTTACGTTGATATGTTTCTTGCTGTAGAAGCCCCGACGCGGAAGTGCATGTAAACAAAGCGTGCATGCGAGACGGCGGAGGGTCCCGTCTAACGCCTGGAACAATAATATTTCTAACGCGATCCTCCATTGCAGAGTGATCGCCGATCGAAAACGGCTCACTTCCACCACGTTAAAAAGAAATGGAGATATTAAGCTTTTAGTCAAGGAGTTAACATTGGAGCGGCCGACCGGAAATATTTTTGACATGGATCGACAACCGGCCTCTCCTTCTCAGAGACTCCTTGGTGATCCCAAAGTTTTGTTACAGCGGGCCCCACGTATAAACAAAAAAATGGGCCAAAAACGGTCCGGAACGTTTATGGCACATGACGCATGGCTTCTCAAAAACGGTCCGACCGTTTATGGCACTCAATGTGTTAAGGTTCTCGGAGTACTTCATTTTACTTTGAAGTGTGTACTGAAAATGTCATGACCCCGTAGCCCAGGAAGCCTATTTAAACCATTCTGTAAACGTACATAACATTGTCTTTTCAAAGTTCAAACCCAGTTTGGTTCCTGACCCATTCCGGTTCTCACCGTCCGTTGTGCTAGAAAATAAATTAGCCAAAATAAATTAAAATAAATGAACATGTACCTTCTCTGACACGTTTTGAAATGCTGAGAAAGTGGTTATACACTAGGAGCAGGACATTCTAAAAACATATTTTGGTATTTCAATTCAATTCAATTTTATTAAAGTGTCAAATCACAACAAGTTGTCTCAAGACACTTTACATGTAGAGAAGAGACCCAACATCCCACCCTGAGCAAGCAATTTTGCGACAGTGGCAACGAAAAACTCCCTCTTAATTCAACAGGAAGAAACGTCAGGCAGACCCTAGGCTCTAGGGCGGGGGCCTTCTGCCTCGACCGTGTTGAGGGAAAGAAGAGAGAGAGAAAGGGAGAGACAGAGGAGAGACAGAAAGAGATACAGTGCAAGCAGTAACAATATCAATAATAGCAAATATAATAGTGTAAGATACTAGCATATGATAGTATAATATAGTACAGCAATAGTGTGTATGCAGTATATAATGGAATAATATAAAAATGTTTAAGATAATATAATATGCGGTATAGTGTAGTGTAGTAGAAGTCCACGGTCGTGTCCAGGTCGTGCTCCATGGAGAATGTTGAGTGTTCCCTCTGTACTTAAAGATAAAGGCCTTTTTATCAATTGTTAAAGCCGTAGAGTTTGGACACCGTCCAGAACAACAAAACCTCATTAGCATCACAGTTTATGCTTACAGAATATAAGGTTATATTTAGAAGTGCTGTTTTCATATTCCACCTATTCTAATTGGCATTGCAAAAAATAAAAAGAAGAGAAACCTGTGGTGAACAGGTTAACGTGCACGCCTCAGGAATTTTATACTTTAGCTTAGTAACTAGTTAGTAACTGGGATGTGATCCACAATGCATCCATGATAAACAGTGAAATATAATCTTACACATAAACACTATTTGTTGCTACTGGTAAGCAGTAATAGTTATGTCAAACAAGCCTCAGTCACTCAACTGTACTCATATGTCACAGATAAAAGTAAGATTCTGGAAAGCTGTGTTCTTGCCACAAGTAAGACGTGCAAACGCTGGAAGCGAACGCAGTTCTATATTTCAGCCACACTGTAGTAGTGAACTCTGGCGCACTCTGGCGGCTGCACACAGGTAGTGCAGCTGCTATATTTCAGTCACGGAGTTTTGAGTCACATGGGGGCGCAAGCCAATGAGAGCGTGAGTCACATGGGGGCGCGGCTGCACACATACTGCACACACACAGACAGACAGAGACACAAGCCGAGCCGAGTTACATAGTAGGCTCCACTTGGGCGGAGGCGCCTCCTTCCGCGTTCGCAAATACCAGAAATTGAATGTGCTGTTTGTCAGTTCAATAGTGCTTTGCTAAAATTGGCATTAACACGTTTTTTTTGTGGCTGTTGCACAGTCGTTTTGAAATTATAACATATCGAGTGTTGGTGTGTTTTTGGAGTCAATATGTCTTGTGATTTGCAGGGGAGTACAGTGCCAACGTTTTCCCTGGTAAGCACACTGGTTCACCTCGCCTTCCAGCTAGCACATAGGCCTACTGTAAATGTGTTTAAATTCGATGTGGTAGAGCAGCGTGACATCATAGCACAAGACCCATTGCATCCTTTCTGTTTTAATCGCACATCCAAAGTTGCCAAAGCGAGATCTCTTTTAAAATGTGTCTTTCTCTAAAAGTCACCACACCGCTCGGTATCACAGTCAGATACTTTATTTAAAACATTATAACTGTTCATTTTCACGTGAAACGTCTTACACCAACAGTCACACTGCCACGTTATGTGTTAAGGGGTTTGCACTTTTTCCTGTACGCCTTTGCAGAACGATCTAACAGTCACTGTAACCTCAGCACCTGTACTTTCTTTGACGTGCGTAGAGATGCTATATGTGGTAAATGTGTGGTGAGTGTTCTTTTCTGGACATTTCTATTTGAATAAAAAACAACAGTGTCGTCCAAAAAAAGAAAAGGAAACTACCATACAGATTGGTTAAAATAACATTGTATTCACTAAATAAGTTACATAGTGTAGCTGTAAGTCAACAAAATAATGGTTCAGTCTATACGTTTTGATTCATTCATACAGGAGTATACACAGGGGTGCACATAACTTTTTAGGTCTGGTACGCAGAAGAGCACCTGGACATGTGACTTGGTGCGCATGGCGCCCGTCCCGTTTTGTCAACGGCCCGGACAGTTTTGTCAACGGGGGGGGGGGGGGGTCAGCACGGTGCCCACCGGACAGTTTTGTCAACGGGGGGGGGGGGGGGGGGGGGGAGAAAAAAAGGACGATCTGCTTCTAAACTCCGCCGATTTTCGCCGTTTTTTTTCTCACGCTGTTAGATAAAGCCCACAAGGTTGGTGCCCTGTGCTGCTGCGCTGATTTTATCCGCCAGATTGGGACGTTCACGGCATATTTTGCACCATTACGGTGCGTTCATCATCGGTGACGAGTGCCTCTAACAGCCGCTGCTGGCTGCGTGCACGCAGCGAGCCAATGCGAGGCGATGCGAGGCAACGCGAGTCATATCTCTACCCCTCCGCCTAATGGCTGTACATGGGGCCGACGGGTGCTTTAGAGTGATTGTGTGAGTGTGGCTTCAGGAAGTAAATTCCTAGCCTCGATCTCCAGGCTTTTATTTTTTATTTTTGCTAAAAAATAAAAGCTTGGAAATTCCTGTCCCAGCTGTTGGTGCGCAAAAGCGCCTCGCGTTGCCTGATGTGGTGCGCATTTTTTATTTTGGGTGCGCATGCGCACCTGCGCACCAGTTATGTGCACCCCTGAGTATACAGTATGACAAAAATACTGCCCTATAAAGCCGAAGTGCAGTAACTCATGAAGGCTGATTTGACCTTTAAGACAAATAAATAATACATGAATAAATAAATAAATAGGGTTACTGCACTTTGGCTTTCTAGGGCATAACAAAGCTGTGGAAAGATTTGCATTCATAACTCCAAAACTAAGATGTTGAATGAGTCTCCTGTCATCCTGGTGGGGGGAGGGTCTAAACATGGACATGAGCGTATGAGTGTCATCACTCTAGCATGTTTCTTTTTTCTTTTTGTTGCTTTTTCTCCCCAATTTAGTCTTTACATATTTGTGTGTTGTTGTTACTGCTGTTGCAATCTGGGACCCATTCCGCAAAAAACAATTTCCTGTTTCTACACGAAAAGGAGGTGGTGCCCCCAGAGGCAAAAACAAAGAAAAAACAGCAAAAACAGAAATGCTTATTCTATTTTTTCCCCTTTGTCTTTGCCTATGGGGGCACCACCTCCTTTTTGTGTAGAAACAGGACCTTGGTTTGGCTCCTCCCCTTTTTAAGTCCACTTCCTCCCTCCTTTACCACTGCGCCACCCGAGCGCCCACGCTAGCATGATTCTGATTGGAGGAATAAGACTGGTGCACCCATCCCCATGCAGTCACCCAACAATTAAATGCCTTATTAGCTTATTGTATTTCTGTCAGCCAGGCTGTAGGATAAATGAGTTGTTCCCAAAAAAGCACAAGCTGACAATAGAGGGAAGTGCAATATTCTACCCACAAAGTTTGACAAGTGATCTTCCTCCAAGAATTGCTTTTTGCTCTAAGCAGTAAGTACACTGCATCTTTTGGCAAGGCCACACACACACGCGCACGTGCACGCACACGCACACGCACACGCACACACACACGCACACACACACACACACACACACACACACACACACACACACTTGAGGATTGATGTCCGTGCCAACGGCTCAAGCCTCAGAAGAAGCCAGTGCAGCTGGCATTGATATGTAAACAAGCTTAAGGTCAAGTAACTTTTCGGGGCAATTCAATTATTGATTCGTGCACAGCCCGGATGCTGTAAATAGCAATACTGATGAATTTGTACAGCACACAGGCACGCAAGTTGAGTTCCCCGGGGTCTCTACCGTCTGTTTGCGGTCGTCCTCTGACAATGCACTTCTGTATCAAATGTAAGGATTTGCACTGAGCCGATGGTGTGGCAGGGGGCTCCGGGGCCCGCTCTGGGGCTCGCAGTGTGTTGAACGGGCTCTCTCTGTCTCTCTCTCTCTCTCTCCCACAAAATGACACAAGCTGTTGCTGTAAGTAATACCTATTTCCGGTTTTCTGAAACACTTATGTTGGTTCTCAAACCTTTTCATGTCAAGGACCCCCAAAAGTATATGTATTTGGCCACGGACCCCCATCTCAAAAATATTTAGTTCCAAGGACCCCCATAAGCAAAGTTTTGAGTTAAAAATGCTTGCTTTAAAAATATATATATATTCAAAGATTTGCACACATTCTCATGATTTTTCAAAAATAGCAGATCTACAAGCTCATAGCGCGGCTGCTATTTTTGAATAGCCAAAGTATAAAATAACGGTTAAAGTGGATACACAGATGTTCCCGATCTTAATGGGTTAATAATCTGTGTAAAATGCAATGCATTGGGAGGTAAAGGGGAGACACATTATTGTGAAGGGACGACCAGAAGGAGAGAGTTGTTGTTGCGTCCCAAATAGCCTGCACTAGGGCCCACTACGTTATGTGACTGCAATGAGCACTTATAGGGTCCATTTGGTTTGGAATTCACAGAGAGCACACACAGACAATTCCAGAATGTTAAAGTCATTTAACATTCTGAGAGTGTAAAAACTGTATATGCACATTTTTGACACGCAGAGTTATTTTTTGCTGCGTTTAGCTCTGAATTATATTTGTGCATGTGTGAAAGGAAGTGTAAGCATCGTGTTTTTGTGCCTCTACAGTTTGTCAAGTTTGAGTGTGTGTGTGTGTGTGTGTGTGTGTGTGTGTGTGTGTGTGTGTGTGTGTGTGTGTGTGTGTGTGTGTGTGTGTGTGTGTGTGTGCACACCTGCATGCGTGCACATGGCTCACTGTGTGGAGAAATGATAACAGAGGTTGCGGTGAAGAGGTTATATCCACGTTTTACTTTAGGTTGTGGAGTGCTCCAAGCTCTACCATGGAGGAAATTCCCTAAACATTTCTTCTGTATTGGACCTGAGGCCCACACACACACACACACACACACACACACACACACACACACACACACACACACACACACACACACACACACACACACATGCATAAGAATATTATTGTGTCAGGCTCAAATCATGAGAAATGTGTGCAGACATGCACCCTTATTCGCCACTAAGGCACGGGAAATCAATAACAGGCAATCCAGAGATAGAGAAACACAATGTGAAAGAATGATGGCAGCGGGTAATGCAGGAAGAGAGACCTGCATGCAAAGGGAGATTGAGAGAAGATGAAAGGGAGAGAGAGAGAGAGAGAGAGAGAGAGAGAGAGAGAGAGAGAGAGAGAGAGGGGTATTTGAGTGAAATAGCTTAGCATAGCTTATCGTTGCTGTCGGGTGGAAACCTTGTATGTCCAAAACCGTTCCATTTTTGTTAATATATATTTATTAATAGTTTAAAGTGAAAATAGGCGATTTAAAAGCTCTCAAGCTTATCTGCTATTTTCACTTTCGTGTGAAACTCTTGTATGATGAAGTAGGGCATTAGTTTAGGAAAACAATAACATAGAAATCTGAAATATGGAGGTACAAGGTTTCTACCCGACAGGATAGCTAATATGTATTGCCTACGTGTCATTGTCTTGGTATTTAACACAACATCAAACACATGACAGACAGGTGTCAAACTTGGCCTTTTTCTCACCAAGGATCGTGCTGACAGCTCTGACAGAGGGGCAGTTAATTGGACACACCCAAATCGCCCTCACACACACGCACACACACACACACACACACACACACACACACACACACACACACACACACACACACACACACACACACACACACACACACACACACACACACACACACCTGCAATCATTTTTCGTATAAACGGGGCCCTTTGTGCTCAATATGTTAATTTCACAGAGGTAATTTTCTTCAGGAACATGTCTTTCGAGCGAAGCTCTCTGACATGACTTGTTATGACGTTTTTACACTCACGTACGCACGCACGCACATACGCACAAACACACGGACGCACGTACACAAAATCTCGCTATTTATGGTAGCTGCAGTGAAGCTTGAAGGTGTGAAGCCTATTAGCCTATACTTTGACGTACGAATTAGACGCGTAGAAATAACAGATTTTTACGCGTGTTTTTCACTGGAAAAACAGTTGTTTTTTCCAAACATAAATGAGGCTTCGGTTGTGGTCCCACGTCTAGCGGTGGATGGAGTCACCATGGTAATGACTAAACGACAAGATGACAGTGATGGCCACCGTGAAGGGAAGGCGATGAAGGAAACCAATACAAACAAGACAGAGTGAGTTGATTAATGACTCCAACAATGGGGACGAAAGGAAAGTGTGTGCGTGTGCGTGTGCGTGTGTGTGTGGGGGGGGGGCGTGTAGTGTAGGGGAAGCTGCGGGGTGGACAAGTGATGTGACATGTGACGCTTAACAGTTTTACAACTGTGACCCCTAGCTCCCCTAGCTCCTTCAAACTGAGAGATAGAAAAGCACGCGCGCACACACACACGCGCACACACACACACACACACACACACACACACACACACACACACACACACACACACACACACACACACACACACACACACACACACACACACACACACACACACACACACACACAGTAAATCAGGTTTGATCTGTCAGAGGAGCGTGTCTTAGCTGTCAGTTGGCGGCATTCAAGTGTCAGATGAGTGCGTTTTGAGTGTCAGGAGATGAGTGTACGGTACGTGTATGTACAGTGTGTGTGTGTACAGTATGTGTGTGTGTGTGTGTGTGTGTGTGTGTGTGTGTGTGTGTGTGTGTGTGTGTGTGTGTGTGTGTGTGTGTGTGTGTGTGTGTGTGTGTGTGTGTGTGTGTGTCTCTCTCTCTCTCTCTCAGAGTGTTCAACAGGCATCACTAACAAGTTTTTCAAAGAGCCATCTGAGAAATCTCTTCTCATCTAACAGCTCTGCTTCTACCCTTTAAAGGTCTGTATCTCTGCCTGTATCTCTGCCTGTATCTGTGTTGTAGGAGAGCTGCATTATTGATTCATCAGCGTCTGCATGCATTTGCGATTCACGATGAAATGTGGTTGGACAGGATCTTATAAGCACATGAATCGTGGAGTTCCTATTCTGGGCCAAACATAACACAATGCCGGATCTACAAGCTCACACCGCATTGCGTTATGATGAGACTGGTGTAGAGGGAAAACAAGTAGGCGGCCTAGTATACTGTATGGGGGACTCCGGTCAACTAGTATATGGTTTATGGCTAAATGAAAGCAATGAGTAATGAGTAAATCAATCAGCATATTTAACCATAGAAAGGCAACAGTTTCTGTTCCGTTATATACACTTTTTATTTTAGTATTGAACACCTAATTTCAATTGCAAGCGTGTGTGAATCTTTTGTACTGAGAATGCATCAAATTCTTCATATTGAGTGCCAGAGGTTTTTTAAAACAGGGTACAGCCAGTGCCAGCCTTTTTAACGATTTTCTTACCTTTTCAAGTAGTCACAGAACATTTTCCGCCATCACCGTCCTCACGGTGATCCCCTCATTACACACACAGGGGTCTCGTGGAATCTAAAAAAGAAACAAATCCTTGCGGTAATCCGTTCCATAATTGCAGCCAGTTGAAAATATCACGTTTTGCCAAAAATACATTTAACACAGGAGGAGAGATACAGAATATTTCCCAAATACTTTAGCCAGGAAGTGAATGGAGCAGTGAATCTTTGGAACACGTTATCTACAGTATGGTTCTGTGTCAAAAAACATATATATACGTTTTTGGCACTCAACAGTTGGATTTGAAAAAACATATATACGTTTTTGTATATTGTTCATCCCTCCCTCCATTTCTTCCCTTTCCCCCATGTCTCCCTTGTTCCATACAGGAAAGTAAGTGATTGTTTTTGACACCCATAATTGATTACTGTACATGTGAACCCAGCAGATGCTCTGAACATGTTTTAAAGGATAAGCATATGTAGCCTACTACTGTTTTCAGGAGCGTATAGCTACATGTTCACACAATACTCTTTGTGTCCTCTGCTGTCTGTGACTAATAGTGGTGTATAGGACTTGCTCATGCACACACCAGGGCGACAGGGACGATACACACTTTCACTGGTCAAGCGGCCTCTGTTATTTTTAACAACAAATAATTAGGTTGTCACTTTCAACATTGAACTAATGCAACTTTGGTTGCAAACCGTGCCCACAGCAGCATCTATCATTCTACATCTTTTGAGTGTTACCTTGACCATTGAGGCACACAGGTTAATAATGTCTTCAGGGCAACTTTCCAAATTTCCACCAAGTTTCATGAAAATCCAGTCAGACATCAAAAACTTTTTTGGGCAGCCTACTGATCATCATCCAGTTCCATGAAAATCCACCCAGCCGTTCACAAGTAATTCTTTTTACTAAAAATCTGACCATGACCTTGACTGTGACCTTGACAAGTTATCCATCTCTTCGGGGCAGCCTATCGATTATAATGAAGTGTCATGAACCTCCTTCCAGCCATTCTTATTTTACTAAAAGTCAGACCATGACCTTGATTGTGACCTTGACATTTGACATTTTCTAAGTCAACCACCTCTTCATGGCAGCCTATTGATTATCATCCAGTTCAATGAAAGCCCGTCGAGGCGTCCTTGAATATGACCTTCACATTTGACACTCCAAGTTTCATGAAAAGCTGCCCATCCAATCTCAAGTTACTAGTAGTATGTTGCTATTGAGCAAACACTAGGAATGCGACAAAAACAAAAAAATATCCACTTTATCCCTTTAAAGACGGTTGAAAGTTCGAAACTCAATACTTAACCGCTGTACAATACATTGACATGGACCCGTACGTAACCTGCCTGCACAGGTTTGGATGAATGCTCGTTCACCCATTACAATAACATATTACAACCTCTTCTCTCATTTTATGTTTTCATTGTAAATGATGAAATGATAAAGCAGTGATATGATAACCCCAATGTCCCCCAAAGTGCTCATCTTTGTGCTTAGCCATATTTTGTGGTTATCACCCTTTCCCATGTTGTCGTTGGTTCCGCCCCCAACACTATTTCCCCACACTTTATAGTAACTTGAATTCGGAATCGGAGAGATGTGTTTCAAAGCATTTATCCTGGTGTTAGAAAACAATCGTGTGTGTCTTACGGATCGCCTCGTAGCCTATTCAACGTTTTCACTTGAACGCCTCAAAGCATTAAGGCAGCGAGCAGTGTTAGCCAGGTACACACGCACTGTAAATACCTGAGATAGTAGCTTCATCTTCATATCCTCGCTGGCAGAATTGCTAGCACTTTTTGGTGTTTCAGGACAATTTTATCAGTGTCCATTCATCTCCCGTTATCTATCCATATGCATTAATCTCTCTTTACTCCCTGCTATCCACTCCCCTTGCTTCTTTCACTATCTTTGCTTTTTGTCATCTACACTGCTGTTTTTTTTAGTTTTTTTTTAAACTCAATTCTTTTAAGTCTCCGTCTCACTCGTCGGCTGCCTCCCTCACTCATCATTTCAAACTGCCTCTACCTATCAATCTCCCTATCTTTGGCAATTTTCTCTTTCATTTGTCTTAAACAATTAATGTCTGCCGCGTCCTTCCTGTCTCCATTGGTCTCTTTATGACATCCGTGAGAGAGACGGCAATGAGAGCTGCCTGCATTCATTCTCATTGATGTATAAGTGGAAATAGCTCATGCTGACGTGTACACATGCGACAACATAAAAACACTAACAGGCGCCACGCACGCACGCACGCACGCACGCACGCACCAAAAATACATCTTTGATTGATATCGATAATTACTGTAATCATACATTACACAGATAAATGCATAATTACAATTAACAATGAGAGATTAGAAGGTAATTTATGATCCTCAAACCCAGTCGAGTGAAAGAATCTGTAGAGGTAACACAAGGGCACATGGAAATCATCAAGATTTTATGCATACGTATGTCTGCCTGTGTGTAGTGCGTGCGTGCGTGTGTGTGTGTGTGTGTGTGCGCACGCACTTATTTGTATATGTCGAACAGCTTAATCAGTTATATTGGGCCCGGCGTACCATTAGTGCAACGCAAGGTCCTCACCTTTATGGAGATGTATTGCTTTATGCTGTCACATTTTATCTACGGACGCCTCCTCCTCTAAACGAGATAGAAACGTGGAGGGCCTTTGAAGTCATTAGGAAAACATGATATGGGAATGATTTGGGGCTTCATTTGGATTGTGTGCCGCGCGTTCAAAACCAGGCCATGTTAAACAGCTACATAATAGATATGACACTAGACATGATGTCACATCGTTTCTTTGTAAGCAGCGGCTGGCTTGGCAGTGCCATTGTTCACAGAGCCAAAGGGAGAATCTCAGACATCACAGAGAACAGCATTTTAGCTCACCTTCTGGGCCTATTTTCACAGTCTCTTTTCATCTTAACTACATTCAACCTGGTTTCCCTTGGGCATGTCATTATAGGGCGTATAACTTTCGACTATAATATACTTTAAGCAAGAAATATCAAAATGTGTTAAAAATGGCACAACATTGTGTTGTGAGCTTCTAGATCAGCTATTTTTGTTTTTCATCATACGACTACAGTATGCTTAACCACTTCAACAAACATTTCACCAAAAAAGCTTGTAGATCGGCTATTTTTTTGCCGAGAGCTTTGGTGTAGACGAAAAAAAGCTGTATAAGTAGAGTTGTAACTCAGGTCTGTTTGACTAGGAATAGACTGGTTTAAGTGGTATATGTATGTTTCTAATTGTATACAGTAACAATTAGAGCTTATTGGAAAAGTCTGCCAACAAGCGTTTCCTGCTGTAAAAACAATCCTTCAAAACAATGCAGCACTGGTGCAAGGTGAACGATACCAGCACTGTAAATGGTGCCATACTGTATGGTGCTGCCTCTGTCAGTACAATATGTGTGGTCCCAGTTAGGGACTGGATCAAACACTCCAAAATAGAGAGAGGGTTGTTTTGAATTGAAACATTTTGATACAAGATGTCAGTGTATTTAGAAAGACTGATTCATATGGGGTAGACATAGTGTTATTCTGGTGCCTGGAGTATTTTGGCGCAGTGCATATATTTACATATTCCTTCATGGGTTTACAGTAAGATTGAGTTGAAATTGAGCCCAGGAGTTCTTGCCTCTGGTGAATTAAATTTGTTGTGACACTCTCCCTGGCTGTAGTACAGTGAATTATCTCATGTGTGCCTGTCTGCTTTCTCTCTCTCACACACACACACACACACACACACACACACACACACACACACACACACACATACAGTTGGAGACACTCCTCAGAGCATAGACTCACTTGCAGCCTTTAACCATACTCAGAGTTAGATAGATACAGAAATATGCGTGCATGCACATATGCATTGTATGCATTATGTGTGTCCTCTGGGTACATATTTTCAAAGACTCGCTGTTTCACACACACACACACACACACACACACACACACACACACACACGCACGCACGCATGCACGCACGCACGCAAGCACTGTAAAATTCTAAGTCAATTTGTATACTCTCCAAGTTAAATTAACTCTCGGTACTTTACTGTGTAGCAATTATCTACAAAGTGGGCATACACTGTATGTGAGAATTTGTGAATATGACATCTCTCTCTCTCTCTCTCTCTCTCTCTCTCTCTCTCTCTCTCTCTCTCTCTCTCTCTCTCTCTCTCTCTCTCTCTCTCTCTCTCTCTCTCTCTCTCTCTCTCTCTCTCTCTCTCTCTCTCTCTCTCTCTCTCTCTCTCTCTCTCTCTCTCTCTCTCTCTCTCTCTCTCTGCAGATAGCACGCTCTCCTTTAGAGTCTCTCAAGGACTCTGACAGACAGAGGAAGAGAGAAAGAAAGTAGCTCATGTTAAAACATGTCCCTGGTGAAAATCTGTCTTGTTTCCCTATGGCTATAGGCGGTTTTAGCCTCTGTCAGGAGGGGGGCAAGGTTTTTTCATGGCGGGGGAGGGGGGGGGACACAAAATCGTGACGTGCACAGGGGTACACAGGGTATGGTTAGCTTGGTATACTATGAAAATAATACCAGAGAATCCTTTATACCAGAGAGTTCCATATTAAAGGAACTGAGTCCAGCATCTGTAAATAGCAGGTGGGCTATAGGCTCAAAGATGAACAAATTGTCAACAGACAACACAAATCACAGTATTATATATGGCTTATACAGTGCAAATACATCATCCTATAAACATATGAACACTGAATAAAAATGTTACTCCATCTGCAAAGTACTTAAGCCAATAAAACAATGAAACTAGCAGACAGTCGCAAAGTAAGCAAAACAAGCAATGTAACAAATAATGTATAACATTCCATGTAAGTGTCACAGCTTGCTTACGTGTTACAGCCTATCCTTCACGCACATGCATGGGTGATAGAGGCTTATTATTGTAGTTTGATCGATTTCCAGAGGAAAAACTATGCTAATTAACTCCTGCAGGGCAGAGCAGAGATCAAAGAGAGAGAGCTCCATCCATGACGTCACCTTATTAACGGCTTGTTATAACAGGCTTTCATTTCACCATCTATTTACAGTACTGCCACTTGTATGCAAATCACAAATCCATATGAGAACTAAATGAATAGTTAATATCAATTAATCAATAGAAATGTTTAAAAAAAGGAATAATACTAATAACAATAGATCAGAACTGGGCTGGCCCAGACTCTGAGGGGGAACATTAACCAAAAATAACAGCTCTACAAGCATTGCGCTTGATGCGTTTTGAGCATGTAGATTGGCTATTTTTGGTGAAAAGATTTGGTGTAGTGTCTGTAGACAGAAAAAAAGTGGTACAGCGTTTCACTAAGACTATAGAGGGTTTGTAATTGTTCAGAATGTACTCGAAGGTTAGCTAACGGGAGGCTTTTTTATGTGACACACAGGGCTGCACTAAGTGTTAATTCATACATTTGTAACTCTAGGAGTGTACAAACCAAATTATATTTGTGCACTCAGAGTTAAATGAACATTGCACATTTTACGGTGTTGTTTCAGAGAGAAAAGGAATAAAAGAAACAATTCCCCTCTTCTCTACACCTCTCACGTACTGCCCTGTTTCTCTCTCTCACGCCCTCCCCGTCACCCTCTCTCACTAAGGTCCTGTGCAACACGTTTAAACTGTCAGGGCACGCACTCACCTCTCTCCCAGGCCCAAAGACAAACCCTGCCTCTGATTGTCTACACAGTGTCTCCCAAACAATGGCTCGGGACCCATTTTTATGGGTCATGAGTAAATGTCCTTATTATATATCATTACTATTATTATTATTTCAAAAGAAAGTCCATGCATTTAAAAACACTTTTAATAAATGCTCCAGGGAAACATCAAATGTATCTTTTGGTTCTCAACCTGAAAGGTTTGGGAGCCAAAAAATAACTGACAGCCACACGGTGAAAGCATCAGTGCTGTAAGGTTGAAAATCCACTGTGGCATTGTAGCCAGAATTATCGGAATCAGAGTCAACCTTATTGTCACATCACGTGATTACAGGTGTAAAAGAGTGGGTGAAAGCTATAGTCTCAACATTGCAGTTACATGAACTAGTCCATACCCGGTCAACGCATCCGTGGGGGGATATGCGCACATGATCTGGCAACCCTGGAGGCAGTTCGTCCCAGAAATTAATAAATAAGTCAAATCGAAAAACGGGCTTCGCAGTTCCATGCACATGGTAATGGTCAATGGCTGTGTGGAATTTCAGATCAATTGCTACAGCCACTGAGGAGAACTGGGCAGAACCAATTTTGGCCTCACCACATTTTGGTCTCACTCAGAGGTTTCTCAAATTATAGGAGGATAGTTAGAACAGGGAAGAGAGAATAGAGACGGCAACACACAGAACAGGTCAATAACAGGAAGGCACAGTCAAATCGAGAATACAAATTCCAGTATACATAAGGTGCATGATGAAAATAAATTATGACACAAAAGTAGCAATAGGATGACTAATTATAGTAATAATGCATAATTAATATCGATTACTGTTTTTTCCCATATGATTAATTAAATCCATCCTTATTCCCCCTCCACACACGCACACACGCACGCACACACACACACACACACACACACACACACACACACACACACACACACACACACACACACACACACACACACACACACACACACACACACACACACACACACACACACACACACACACACACACACACACACACACACACACACACACACACACACACACACACACACAACCTTAACCATAAGTGATGAAGGAATGAACACATACAGAACACACGCCTCTCTGCACGGATTTAATTGCCCGTGTGTTTGTAATTAGGACTCTGTGGGAAGTAGAACGAAGCACCTGGGTGCCCCGCAGTGGAATACACTTTGAATGAACTCTTTACCGTTGAACCTCGATAATCCTGGAATAGAGGTCGTATACAAGCCAGTGCAATGGTTGGACCAAATGAAGTAGACCACTGTAAAATATCAGGGCACATGGCGGAATAAAAAGCTCCAGTATGTGGAGGATTATCATTACAAGCAATCATGCATCTTGCATCATGCGGTTTAGAGAACGGCACATTTCATGCCTGATAATGATACCGGCAGAGCTGAGCTGTCAGATAGGAACGATGGGAGGCTCCACCAACTGAGCTAAATGAATCACTGGCATGGAGTCTCTTTTCCACTCATTTCTATAGGATCTGTGAGGTAAAAACATAACTGAAAGCTGGGTCGTGAACAACATGTCTGGGTTCACTGATTTTAACACAATGACCAGTGAAAGGCTTCCTAATTTAATGGCAGAATGTGAGGTAGCTATCCAGACAGACAGACAGACAGTCCCCCAGATCCCCTCCCTCCTGAACAGGTGCTCAGACCAACCACCAGGGCTTCATTAACACAACACATTTGTGTTCGTTGGTGCACCAGGCCAAGCCGGAAGCAATACCCAGCACCGTGGAGGTGGCTGGTGGTATCTATAATAATAATAATAATAATATCAAGGCATTGTCCATGTTTTGATCACATGACCACAATAGTGTGTATTAAATTTGTGATCGTCACAGCAAAAAAACCTGCAGGCCCTAGTCACACTGTAGTTTAAAAACTAAAAAGATAAACAAAATGTATTTAGGACTGAACTTATATCTAGCTTGCCATACCACTGAGGGAAGCTATGTTGATGCCAGCCTATCTGCTGCATTGCTTCTTCGAGGAGGATGCTGGCTGTTCATTTAAATAAATTGAATTACTTTCTCGCTTTTCTTATTGCTGCTTTTATGCTTGAAAGGAATGATGACTGCTCGCTCGGCTTGCAGATGCGTTTAGATTGTCGGTTAAAGGTTCAAGGTGGTCTTTATTGTTGCATTTTTTGTATAGATAGATACATTGAGAAAAACAAATTTTTGTTCGGCTTCTTTGTAGAAGAATGTTT
Source organism: Gymnoscopelus microlampas (assembly GCF_963454915.1). Taxonomy (NCBI): domain Eukaryota; kingdom Metazoa; phylum Chordata; class Actinopteri; order Myctophiformes; family Myctophidae; genus Gymnoscopelus; species Gymnoscopelus microlampas. Next base: position 24,454,754 of record NC_139939.1, read on the forward strand.
TCTTTACATTGCAGCAGCATAAGCAACTAGAAAAAGTGCTCCTCGGAGCACAGGTCAGTTAGGTTAGTGTGGGCCAGCAATGTTCGGAATTCGCCAATCAGGCTGGAATGTGAAAAATCGGAAGGATCGGATGGATCCGTCTTGATCACTTGACTAAAGATATAATACTGTATGTACCAATTTGCGTGATGTATAGACAACATTTGTAAGAGTAATATAAATAGGGCAATGTTGAAAGGGTGGCATTTGTTCCTCAACGTCGTGCAAATGTATGTGCAAAGTAAATGCGAATCTATGTGTCTTTCCATCAACTATGTTGTGTGAATGTTCTGAATCAGGTGCAGCAAGATTATATTCAAAATAGTGCAGCTATAGAGAGTGTTCAAGGTCATCTGATCATAACAGTTCACCAAGTATACTGTGTATCGTGTTTGTGTCAAGCCAAGAACAAAGCTGATGAACTGCAGCTAAAATGAAATTGGTCACCAACTGAATTATGTGACTTGCAAGGTCACCGTGTTTGTTGTGGAAACACTTGTTTGGACGTTTTTATGATATCATTTATGTACTGTTTTCCTGTTACAAATGGTCTGATTGAAAGGACTTTGTAGTGCATTCTGACATGAACGCAGAAGTTTTCATCAGATTAGTTTCAAAGCGTTGATAGGACGTCATGCTGAATTATGAAACCCCAAATGTTATCATTGATTTCTCTTAAAAATTATATATATATTTCAAAGACTGAAACAAATAGAATACTTGATGTAGTACACAACATGATTGATGGGTCACCATCACATCACATGCTGCGTGATGTGCAAAAATTGCCCAAACTTGAGAAACTTCAACCATTTGAAGGGATGAAAAAACATTCATACGTCCAGTCGTCCACATATGGCAGCCATTCAACACAACACATTATTATGTATGGCAGTCAAGATTATACAAGTTATTTCTAATGCAGTCAATTATACCCACTGTGTATTATTAGTCCACTAATCTACCACTCTCCACAAAGTCAATAGCGAGTGGGGATCTAACCATTGTACTGTAGCATCCAGCCAAGAGAGACAATTAAAATTAAATAGACACAGACATGCACATGGAATATTCATGGGAAACTGTTGTTCACTGAATGTTTAAAAGCTGATTAAGCCAAGTGAAACAAGACAAGGTCAAAATCCAGTATATGGCTGGACCATGTCATGGGTAGCAGCAGGCCTGGCACCCTTTCTGCTTGATTGACTGCTGAGCACAGGAGAGATGGACTGAGGGTGAGTTCATGTTCATGTGGCCAGTCCATGATGGTAGTCATCTATGACACATGATGCATGACCCATGAAAGTTTAAAAAATGAAAAAGAAAAGAACATACTGTATGTGTAAACAAATACAGGGAGGTACTTTTTTGGCCTACTGGCAGTGTGCACCAGCCATATGCCGGTGATCCAACGGTTGCAAGATTAGCCCTGCACGGACAGACAGACACACAGACACACAGACAGACACACAGACAGACAGACAGACTCACAGACCCACTTCTAGATGGCTCAGCTCTACCTTCTACAGAGCCAAGTTGGTAAAAAAAATAAGTGCGTTTCTGAAGTGCTTGCAAATGCCGCTCTCTTTGTTTCTGTCTGTCTGTCTATCTCTATCTCTGTTTGTCTCCGTCTCTCTCTCTCTCACACACACACACACACACACACACACACACACACACACACACACACACACACACACACACACACACACACACACACACACACACACACACACACACACACACTTTTAGAGGGAAATATGGGTGAAATAACTTTCACCGTTGAGGCCTTCAAATAATAAAAGGTTGGACAGACTAGGATAGAATACTACATCCCTTAGCCTTGAAGGACAATTGCTCTGTGATTGGCTCGTTCGTTGTAACTTCATCTCTCAGTCAGCCGATTGGTCAGTCAATCAGTCAGTCTGTTATAGGGCTGGCCCCACTGTTGTGGTCCTGTCAAAATGTTTCTTACACAGGTGGAAGGCAGTAGAGAGAGATGGAGGAGAGGTGTTTAAATAAAGATTGGAAAATGGAGAGAAATTCTGCAGCTCTTACTGTGGTGGTGGGAAGCTTATTCTACCACTGGGGAGCCAGAGTTGAGGCAAGGTCAGTGAAAAGGATGGAAGTACTGAGAGTCTGGCATTTGCAGAGAAGAGGGCTTGCAGGCCACAGTGTAGGAGGAGAATTTGTGATGGTTTTAACTGTATTTGTGGCTGTCATAAGCTATATTCACACACTCTGCTATGTTCTTCTTTCTGAGTTAAACTCCACAGGAAAGTACAATAAATCCTGCTTTTGGGGGGGAATTAATTATCATGCACTATGTACATTATACAGTCATTTGATTTGTTTGCTTTTACACTATACATTTTCAATTCACATTCTTATATTCTGGTAAAATGAAAGAAGGAAAGCTATTTGGTAACACTTTACTTAAAGGTTGCGTCTATAATGCATTATAATGCATCATAATGCATTACAATGCACTTATAATGCTTCATAACACTCGTTATAAATGTTTATAATTATTCATAACAACTGCTAACAAAGACACTTTATAACTAACTAAGTTAAGGTAGCTATAATGTGCTGTTCCACTGAGCTTATAATGCATTAAGACCAACACTTATAATACATTATAAACATTGTAGTAAGGTGTCATGACTCATGCATAATTATAAACATTTATAATGACTGTTATAATACCTTATAAGTGCATTATAATGTGTTATAAATTATAATGCATTATAGACGCAACCTTTAAGTAAAGTGTTACCAGATGTATTAATTCTGTTTATATCAAATAACTTATGTCCTTAAATGAGGTGTGCATAGACACAGCAAAATGGATCCGCACAATCTGATGCCTTTTGAGGAATGAAAAGTATACGCACTAAAAGGTCAAGGTCTTTTAATTTGCACTTTGAATGCCCAATATATTTTAGGCATTTAATGCTTTTTGCCTGAATTAATTGAATGGAAACCTTTTTGGCCCGTGTGCATTGAACAATCACACTCAGAAACTTACTTGTGGGTATAACTTCATGGAGCGCTGTGAAAGGGCTTAGACCAGGGACTGGAAAGTACTTGAAAGGCCTTTCAGACCCTGCCTGAACCAAGAAATGTCAAGAGGAAAGTAGTCCAGTTATTAGGACGCAGAAGCTTCTTGATGTGCTGCGTGCGTGCGAGCATGCGCTCGTGTCTGTGTGTGTGTGTGTGTCTGTGCACTATACCTATATGAGAGAGGGATCATTCTCACAAAAAAAACCTCTTGAGAGACAGTTGGGGGTGAGGGCAGACAGAAAGCAAAGGAAGGAGCATTTGAAAGGGACCTGGGGACATACAGACTTCAGTAACTAGAAAAGTAAAGAGCACAGCCTACAATCGACCAGCTATTCAGACAGCGGCCATTTTGTTCTTACTTCAAACCCGGGGGACGGGAAACCAGTTTCAATGTCCACCACTTTGGTCCCAAACAACATAATCTAAAATAATTACTGGATGGATTGCCATGAAATTTCATGTGCAACTTAATGCTCCCCAGACAGGGTTTTTAGACTCTTATGGCCCTATTTTGAGGCAGGCGCATTGGCACGAGGCGTGTAGCGAATGGATGAATTGCCCATTTCTGGAGGCCAAGTGGTGTGTTTTCCCCTGCCTGCGTGTGTTTAGTATTCTGGGAACTTGTCGTTCACCACTGTGGGAAGAGAGTTGCAGACGGGGGGGGGGGGGGGGGGGGGTCGTTTGGAGATCAGAAATTCTTGGGGTCAGCGAGGACAACGATCCACGCTGTCCACCGCCCGCCTATTATAGCTCTACTGCCATAGAGTGAGGCCATCACTCGTCCATTGCAAATTTTGCAAATTTTAGTTGGCGGAGGGACACCCACATACACATCTCATACACGGGCTTGTTATGCTCGTCTATTTCACTATTTCACTACTGAATCCAGAAGCTGGAAAACGTACTTTAGTGTTTTTTGCCATGTGCTCTACATGCACCGCATGGTCCCGTTGCTCTGTACTTGTTTCCCTCTACACATCTCTTCGCTGAAAACAGCTGATCTAATAAAGTGATAAGGATAAGGATAATTCCTTTTAACAGGTCGTTCATGAAAGTCCTTGCGGTCTTGTTTCCAATGAGAACCTGTGAGCAATTAGGGGTTAAGAGTCTTGCTCAGGGACAAATTTCATCGACACATATGCTGGACCAGCCTGGAATCGAACCTGGGGCAACAAGGGCCACTGGCTCCCTAGGCGGGCTCACTAACCACTCAGCTATGGCCGGCCCAATTGGTCCAAACTGTCATTATTCCACACACTGTCAGGTTCTGTTTGGCTCATCGCCGGACTGAATCACTTCTCAAGGTACTTTCAGACAGTAGCTCCAGAGGTAAAGTGGCCGTCTGGGAATAAGAAGGTCCCAGGTTCGATCCTCTGCTCCTCCGGTCTTCGTGTGGCCCGGTTAAGTGTCCCTGAGCAAGAAACTTAACCCCCAACCGCTCCACGGTGACTCTCAGCTGCCTTCTGCTGGCAGAGAAGTAATTTCCCCTCGGGAATATATATGCGGTGTATATATATATATATATATATATATATATATACTGTATATACACACACACGCACACGTGTGTGTGTGTGTGTGTGTGTGTGTGTGTGTGTGTGTGTGTGTGTGTGTGTGTGTGTGTGTGTGTGTGTGTGTGTGTGTCAGATGCACAGAGAGCGAGAGAGACAAGCGGATACACACACAGAGAGGGAGACAGAGAGAGAGAGAGAGAGCGAGAGCAAGAGCGAGAGAGAGAGAGAGAGAGAGAGAGAGAGAGAGAGAGAGAGAGAGAGAGATGTCAGGGAGAGGTGAGGTCAGGTGGGTGGGGTAGCTATAGGCCAGCCCAGGCCAATCAAATACCAAGAAAGACCATCATCATTTAAGCCACCATATACCCCTATATTGAACAGAGCCTATGACGACCCCCAGCTGTGTATTTCTGGAAGATGGACGACATAATGTTGATAATGGAGTGCAATACAGGCATTTGACCCTCAGCACGTTCTTTACATCTACAAAAAACATCAATCTTATGATGGTGTTGCAACGGCTGTTCATAGGTTTGGTATTTTTAGTGCACCCCCCATCCAGTGGCCCGGGGTACAGTCTGGAGCTGGGAGATTGGTCTAAAAGTTCCACAATATACACTAGGCAGGAACAAGACCGTTACAGGCTTTGAACACAAACAAAATAGTCTTAAATGTCGCTCTACGCAACACTGTCATCACTGTTGGAGCAACAAGTAAGTATAAGGTACAACTAGAAAAAGTGCTCCTCGGAGCACAGGTCTCCGCCAGGTCACGTCGTTATTGTGGCCTCCCGGTGGCGCTATAATAGGCCAATGTGAAAAGGGTGGCATTTCTTCCTCTGCCTAGTGGGAATGTGCGTGCATTCATGATTTGAGGCATTTTGTTGCAAAAATGTGTTTTGCTAAATTAGACCTGCTGGTGGCGCTATAACAGGGCAATGTGAAAAGGGTGGCATTTCTTCCTTGGCCTAGTGGGAATGTGTGTGCAAATTTTCACGGAAATCCCACGCTGCGTTCATGATTTGAGACATTTTGTTCAAAACGGACCAATCCTGCCAACTTTGGAAGCCAACCTTAGCCAATCAGGATGGAATATGAAATATCGGACATATCCGTCTTGATCACATGACTATAGAGATACTGTGTACCGGTTTGCGTGATATTTGGATAAAATCTGTAGGAGTAATATCCAAAAATGTGTTTCGCACAAATCGGCCTCCTGGTGGCGCTATAACAGGCCCATGTGAAAAATTTGGGGCAGAGGTTCTGCTGTGGCATCGAGGGAGTGTGTGTGTGCAGTTTCACAGCGACCAGGGCAACGGTGGCGGAGATTAGCTGTTAACAGACAGAAGGACGGACACACACACACACACACGGACGGACGGACGGACGGACGGAGGGTAAAACAAAACATACTCTCTCGCCATGCCTTCGGCCTGGCGGAGACAATAACGTTGCAAGTACCGTTCAAGGTTTGTTCATTATAAGTCACATAATAAGACCTACAACCGTCTGTCGGGTTGTTTATCACAGAGCGATCACCTATTATGACATGAACAGAATAGGGACACTATAGTGCATGTGGTTAAAAAAGAAGGTAATCGAAATTAGCAATATCTACAGTATGTAGCTTGAAATACCAGAAATAACTGAGAAAGGAAGACAGAAAGAAGGTATGAACTTATAGGACAACAGAAAGAAGAATGAAAGCAACAAAATAGGGACGGAAAGGAAAAAAGAAGGAAGGTATGAAGGGTAATAAAGGTAAGGAAGGTTGGAATGGAGGGAGGGAGGAATTCAGGGAGAAAGAAAAATAGGAAAATATTAGATAGGAAGGAAGAAAGAAAGGAGAGAGAAAGGTATGAAAAAACTAAATAAGTTGTTGAAACCATACAGTAATTAAATTTGAGGGGAGTGTCCCTTTAAAAGCATGAAGACATCGAGTTTAAAACCTAAAAGCAGTTGAACCAGCCAATCAGAACAGATACATACTCATTTGCATGTGAAAAACTTGAAAGGGTGTCAAGCGATTGAAGTGAAGGCCCTAGGACCAGGCTTGATCTCTGCGGTATGGTGTGGTGGCCAACTCTGGTACTGCAGCTGGGCCCAAAAAAGGCACACAGAGACACACAGAGGTAAGCACATCTCTCTACAACAGTACAAAATAAATACAAAATAAATACTAATGTTGTGTGTGATTTCATCCCAGTGCGTGACTAACTTAAGCACATCTGGTGTACAGTAGGCAGGTTGTTTTTTTTTCCTTCTGAATTTAGAGTAGACAGTTTTTTCCAGAGCTTTTTCTCCCAATTTAGTCTTTATGCCAATCAACCCTCCCACTGCTGTTGTAGGCTACCCTTACTGTTTCAAACACAATTTCACACTTTTGTATTTAGTAAATATAACAGTGGCTTCTATTTCAACGTGCCTTTCTTTTAGGAAGAGAAAGGCTGTAGTTTCCAGTAGCTTGGAATCACCACTGAGGATGTCATGAGTAGAAATCTTACAATGAGCATTAGTGAGGACCAATTATACGAAGATCAGGTTAAATATAGATGGTTTTCCTTCAAATATAATATTATGCCTAGAAGAAAATGTACAACTAGCATTAATCGTAATTATAATACTGTTGGACATCACATTGTACTTGTGTTGTTGCATATGTGACTGTTTACTTTTTAAACTAAACAGCACATCCACTCGTGTCAACATGGGTGAAGTCTATCCCTCCATAACTTCTACGTGATTGTAGAAGTGTCTTTAAATCACTAGAAGCAGTGTATTCCCCACCATCTGTGAGACATACTGAGATACATTATGAACAGAAATGTCAGGACTGCTTTAATAAGCTGCTCCATTGGTCTGTCAGAGCTAGTGGCAGAAGAGGGAGAGGTATAAACTGGTGGTAATTGAATACCAGGACCCCAGGGGGAGGATGAGGGGTAGCCATGCTATTACACAGAATTAGCCACACTCTCCCATAGGATCACACTTTAAGGATATAATTATAGAGAGCACAGTGTGTGTGTGTAATGTGTTAATTTATAGTTGACAAAATATATGCATTTTCAACTGCAAAAAAGATGTCATTGTCAAGCGACAAAGCAAACATTAGCCTTGACCACTTAACCGCATGAGCCATTTTCTTGCAATGTCATAATAGGCGAACAATGTTCAAAAATAGCCAATCTGCCCGTGTTGTGAGCTTGTAGGTTGGCTATTTTCAGCAAAGAGATTTGGAGGAGAGGCAAAAAAAAGGAGGGGGCCATGTACAGACGCCTCGGGGACCCCGGTCAGTGAGGTGTATGGGTTTAAGTGGTTAAGGCCTATTCATTTATTTTTACCCCAAAATACACCCCCCCCTCCGCACGCACGCACGCACGCACGCACGCACGCACGCACGCACGCACACACACACACACACACACACACACACACACACACACACACACACACACACACACACACACACACACACACACACACACACACACACACACACACACCCACACACACACACACACACACACACACACACACACACTTGTTCTTGAGATTCTTTTGAACAGTGGTGGAAAAAGTACTCAAAATATTTTACTTAAGTAAAAGTATCGATACTGCAATGTAAAAGTACTCTGTTACAAGTAAAAGTCTAGAATTAAAAATGTACTTGAATAAAAGTACAAAAGTATTGGCATCATAATGTACCAAAAGTAAAAGTACAAAAATATTTGAAAATAGCAGATCTACAAGCTCACAACGCGTCGCGATGCGACGCGTTGTGAGCTTGTAGATCGGCTATTTTCAAAGCCTATGTATAAATAATGCTAAAGTGGTTAATGTACGGTTTATAATGTAATAATTTAAATCTGAAAAGTAACTAGTAACTAAAGTTTTCAAATAAATGTAGTGGAAAAGCACAATATTTGCCTCTGAGATGTAGTGGAGTAGAAGTAAAAGTATTGGAAATTGGAAATACTCAAGTACAAATACCTCAAAATTTGACTTGAGTACAGTACTTGAGTACATGTACTTAGTTACTTTACACCACTGCTTTTGAAGATTTCACAAAATTGCTGACAACGTTTTTATGTGTATTGAATGTGAGGATACAGTACAGTGAGCCTCTGTTGATGAGTGTGAGTATGTAAATGTGGGTATATATATATGCGTGGTTGTTTTCTTGTAAATGTGCATCCATGCCTTTTGGCACGCAAGTGCCTGTGTATTTGTATTCCCTGCTCAACTAAGTGTCTTGTCAATCTGCTTGGATCTCACAGTAGTAATCAGCCGTTATATCAGAGTGATATCAGACTATTGAAACCGACAGACCGCGCATTACATAATGAGAGCACGGAGCAGAGTTCAACCCTTCACTGTTCTACTGTTATCCATGAATAGTCTCTCCATGATGAATTGAAATTCATGAATTTAAGAGTAAGCTCTGAGGCGCGTCTGTGTGTGTGTGTGTGTGTGTGTGTGTGTGTGTGTGTGTGTGTGTGTGTGTGTGTGTGTGTGTGTGTGTGTGTGTGTGTGTGTGTGTGTGTGTGTGGCTGTGTGTGAGTGGGGGGGGGGGAGTCAAAGAGAAGTGTTGCAGGCATGAAAATGAAAGTGTGAAACAAAGAGAAGGGTTGAGGATGAAGAAGAGTAAGGGAGTGATTGAGAGAGAGGGATGGAGCCAGGGATAGCTTGGCATGAGGAGAGTTTTTGCATAATTCAAGTCGGGTCAAGTGATTCTCCTGCAGCATCTGCATCCGAGTGCCAATCGCTAATGGACGTGTGTGTGCGTGCGTGTGTGTGTGTGTGTGTGTGTGTGTGTGTGTGTGTGTGTGTGTGTGTGTGTGTGTGTGTGTGTGTGTGTGTGTGTGTGTGTGTGTGTGTGTGTGTGCATGTGTCCGTGTGTGTGTGTGCGTGTGTGTGTGCGTGTGTGTGTGTGTGCTTGCGTGCGTGCGTACGAGCATGTGCATTGGGCTGTGCAGAAATTGCCATCCTGAATTAAGATCTTTTAGAATTAGCATTAGGCTATTAAAAGTGTAGGCTATATTTAGCGATACCAGAAGGACAAAATAAATAGCTTTGATGAAACAAACATGAATGACTGGCTGGTTGACTGGATGGATGGATGGACGGACGGACGGACGGACAGACGAACGGACCAATGGATGGATAGATGAATGGACAGACGGAGGAACAGACGCATGGACGGACGGAGGGACGGACGGCTGTACGGATGGATGGACCAGATGGAGAGCTGGATAGATAAACCCATGGATGAGTGGGTGGATAACATATTTAGGATGCACAGCTGAATAAATGATGTGACAGATAGATGAGCAGACCGTCTGGTGGAGTGAGTGTCTGAATAGATGAGGCACGGTGAAGTGGACAGTTTTCATTGACTGTCCAGATAAGTGCTCATACTTTTGCAATATTGAGGTCTTCAGTATTCAGGACTGATTTTAAATCAGCAAGGTAAAGACATGAAGGTCCAGAGTTAATTGCCAATACAATTAACCCATTAAGACCTGAGGCCGTGGACACCCATCTCAAAATATTTTTGTTCTAGGGACCCCCCAGAAGCAAAGCACAAATTGTCAAGATTTTTCAAAAATAGTACATCTACAAGCTCGTAGTATGAGCTTGTAGATCTGCTATTTTTGAATAGCCAAAGAAATCTAAAAATGACACAGATGCGTTCCTGGTCTTTATGGGTTAAAAGGAATAATAGACCACATAATTATGTAAAACATAATATTATTATGTCCAAAACACACAGCACTAATTTGGTGTTCTTTTCACGTGTTTCGTGAAAAGTGTGGTGATTTTTGCTACTGTAGCATTAAAAACTCCTTCAGACCCAAAGGAAGCTTTTGGCAGGGCTGAAAGGACCATGAGGCCATAAGCATTGGAAAAGGAGGTGCTAAGGGTGCTATAGGGTGCTGCAGCACCCATCCCTTCCCCTCCCTATACATTACAAGTTATAGTGTACAGTTTTAACCCTCGTTTCCCTATTCTGGGCATGTCATAATAGGCGAACATTCGTCAAAAATGGATGAACATTCGACGAAAATGGATGAACAGTCAGCAAAAATGGATGAACATTCATCAAATATGGATGAACATTCTGTGAATATTCACACGCGTTGTGAGTTTGATCGACGTTGACGTACAATGAAGTATATAGGATTTAAGTGGTTAATAAAGGGGAAATGCTGTCACAGTCTGTGCCTGTGGCTTGCATTTGTGTAAACACTGTAATCTCACAATGTGACTTTGATCGCATGTGATTGTAATATAGCCTGACCACAGGCCATAGACAGACTTTGAGAACACACTATAGTAAGATTTATTTATGCATTTCAAAATAAAATGGGTTTCTAAGTGTGGCATCATATTGTCATTCATTACCGTGGCAACCTGATGTGCCAATTTCTTGTTTTCATCATCCTTTGTACTTTGACAAGTGGTGCCATTTTGGTTCTTAATAATGAATTGGATGTCTATTCTGTTATTATAAAGCATTTAACTTTGGCGACAGAGTTTTAGACCACGTGACCTTTTGGACATTTGCAATTTGTTTCAGTTTTGGGCTATTTAGAAGTATTTAGTGGTTCTGTAGCAGAATTGTAATTGTTGTCGTGGTTATTGTCTCCGCCAGGCCGAAGGCATGGCGAGAGAGTATGTTTTACCCTCCGTCCGTCCGTCCGTCTGTCCGTCTGTCTGTCCGTCCGTCTGTGGACAGCTAATCTCTGCCACCGTTGGCTTGATCGCAGCCAAACTGTGCACACACACTCCCTGGATGCCAATTCAGACCCTCTGCCCCAAAATTTTCACATGGGCTTGTTATAGCGCCACCAAGAGGCCGCTTTTGCTAAAACACATTTTATGACAGTACTCCTACAAAATGTGTCCAAACGTCACACAAATCGGTACACAGTATCTCTATAGTCATTAAACCAAACAACTTTTTCAGATTTCTCATATTCCATCTGGATTGGCTAAAAATGGCTTCCAAAGTTTGCAGGACTGCTCCGTTTTGAACAAAATGCCTCAAATCATGAACACAGCATGCAATTTCCGTGAAATTTTGCACGCACATTCTCACTAGGCCGAGGAAGAACTGCCACTTGAGAATTTTGAAATCAGCCTCATGGTGGCGCTACAACAGGCTGCTTTGTGTTTTCACCTATAACTGCACCAATCTGTGTAAAACTTTGTATGTGCACTCCCTAGAGGTCAAGGAAAAACCTTTGACCTGCATTTTTCACATCTGCCTTTTATAGCGCCACCAGGAGGCAGACTTATGTAAAACATATTTCTTTACATTACTTCTTCCGATTTTATCCAAATTTCACGCAAATCAGTACACATGATCTCTATAGTCATGTGATCAAGGCGGATCCGTTTAATTTTTCATATTCCATCCCGATTGGCTAAAATTCACATCTTAAGTTTGCAGGTGTGGCCCGTTTTCAACAAAATGCCGCAAATCATGAACGCAGCGTCCGATTGTGGTCAGACTTTGCACGCACATTCACACTATGTTGAGGAACAAATGCTACCCTTTTAATATTTGCCTGTTATAGCGCCACCAGCAGGTCTAATTTAGCAAAACACATTTTTTGAACAAAATGCCTCAAATCATGAATGCAGTGTCCGATTGCCGTGCAAGGCCTAAGAAGAAATGGCACCCTTTTCACATTGGCATATTATAGCGCCACCAGGAGGCCACAATAACCTACCTGACCTGGCGGAGACCTGTGCTCCGAGGAGCACTTTTTCTAGTTTATTATGAATTGGATGTCCATACTGTTACTAGGACCCCTTCCTTGTGTCCTTTCTTGTCGCTTATTCTTTATTATAATTTATTTGATAGTTAGTTAGGCTCTGCAGATGTATGTTGGTTACTTGTTCACATGTTATGTTATACCGACATCATAGACATCGTGTTGACCTCAAATGCTAAGAATGTTATTTAGATAATATGTTGTTTAAATTAGACAGGTGCTACAGTAGGTTTGACGTTTACCTGGCATCCTACAATAGTTAATTAAGCACTAAATTGTTTTCTTTGCACTCTATTCACTTGACCCTGTTGTTTGTTGACCAGGGTTCATGCCACTTAATCTGATGCTTGTACAGTAAGTCACTCTGGATATGAATGTCTGCTAAATGCCTAAATTGTAATTGAAAATTGTACTGTAGTACTGTAGCGTTTGACATGTACGTGTATGCTACCAGCCTAGGTTTAGGTTATAGTGAGATATTATCATAGTTGTTGTTGGCAAATTCAAGAACTTACCTGAATAACTGTATAATTGATAATTCACTAGGAAAGACCACACCTTCAACCAAATAGATTTAAGATTATCTATTGGGGGAAATATGGGAGTATGGTCGTTTATGGGCGCGTCGCTTGCATGGCACGAGACGTGTGGCATAAACGGCCAATGATACGGAAGTGCGAAATGGTCCATGAGCCGTATCAATGTGCTAAACAGACCACCAGTATGATCCTTTATCACAAAATTGTATCTCACAAAGATGCTGAAGAATGTTTTGAGAAATTGACACAACTCGCATGTCAGAACCATGGCAACGTCACTTTAACCACTTTAACCCTCGCGTTCTAATTGTAGGCCTGTCATTATAGCCTATAATGACATTATAGCAGATCTAATAGCTCACAGCGCATCGTGATCATCTATTTCTTTTAATAATTTGGGACCTTTTGTGGTTATGTGCTAAAGTGGTTAAATGGTTAAAAAATGTTGATGCAAGAGCCACTCCGTTGAAGGCAAACGTCTTACAAGTCCAATATCTTTCACCATTATTTCTGTATATAGGCATCTTTGATTACCAAGTCTTCTTACATGACAGCTTCTTGCTTGATTGTTACAGACACACTCAAAGACAGGTGTATAGTTTCATCTGAAAGTGTTCAAGAGGTGAATGATTAAAGAGTGTATTTCTCAAACAGGAAATGAAGCGGATGACACAGGCATAATTAGTTCTCTTGGATGCTCCATCTACAGTCTCAGCACTCACACTCTCAACCTCTCAGTCACTGATGGAGTCACGACTCCTCAAGTTCAGCAAAGACACTGGAATGCGCACAGATACCGACGCGCACGCACGTGCATTCACACAGATAACTTTTAGGCCTGCTTAAGCCCTTAAATAAAGCGCATGCACGCAGCGTAGTGCATGCAGCAGTGAGTTCACATAGACACATATACACCTCAAGACCAAATACTCTGAATCATCATAACACATAATGAATAGTAATCACAGATATTTACATAAAACAAAACATAATCCCTGTTGAAAATTCTGATGAAAAAAGGAATTATAGGGCGCAGAGAGCAATCAAATGAGAAACGAATGGAAGAGGAAAAAAAGTAGATGAAAACAACTGCAGTAATGATAATGTTGGCATTAAGATGGATATAGCGGAAGGGAGTGTGTGCGGGGGAGGCGGGGCGGTAATATTATCCGCATTTGCGCACAATTGTGCATGTCTGTGTGTGCATGGACATACGTGCATGCGTGCGTGCACGTGTGTAGGTGTGTGCGTGTAATCTAATGGGTTATGCAGTGAGGTTAGAAGTTATTAAAGGGAGTGTAAAGCAGAGAGAGCGTAATTACCAAACATAAATGGGAAGCTCTCACCCAATGCATTAAATTACCCTGAGAGGAATGCCAGCTGATAATTGGACTCTCTCATCTCTGTGTGTGTGTGTGTGTGTGTGTGTGTGTGTGTGTGTGTGTGTGTGTGTGTGTGTGTGTGTGTGTGTGTGTGTGTGTGTGTGTGTGTGTGTGTGTTTGTGCATGTGCCTGTGTGTGTGTGCGTGTGTGCGTGTGCGTGTGTGTGCGCCCGTGCATGCCTTCATGTGTGTGTGCATGTACATGTGTGTGTGTGTGGATGCTTGTTGTGTGGAGGCATGGGGATGAATCCCATCCGCACTATAGTGGAAAG
>NC_139939.1:24474347-24484347 GCF_963454915.1 Gymnoscopelus microlampas
TTATGCACCTTAATACTGTAATTTTCCCTGATTTGCCCTGAATATTTGCCAAGACTGGCAAGAATCCACTGAAAAACAACTTTTACCTTGTATGCCTCTGATCACACAGACTACAATCTCAGATGAAGTCATAGATTCTAAATACATAAGCATTCACAGCCAAACCCAGCCAGTCTTCCTCTTGCCCACGATAAAATGGTACCATTTCTGTCTACTCTGTCTGGACAGTTCAGAAACCCACCTACCAGTGACATCATCGATGTGGAGGTAATAGAAACTGCAGGCTTTCTATTCCTGGCAAGTTAGCGTGCTATAATGAAAGCCATTGTTCTTGCGTTAATGAATATCAAAATAAATACAAAATATTTGAAAAAAAAAGAAGAAATCTGCCTAACGATTTATTTTATTTTTTGTGATGTTATATATTGTCAGAATCAACTTTGTTTGTGTTCTTTTATATGCTAAAGGAGTTACTTTTAGAGTTGTTTCACTGTACAATAGAAGTCAATGAGGAGCAATTTCTGGATTATTAATTTCTATTCAAATGCTCAACGGAGCGATAAATCTCTTTCAAATGGACTAGTGCACCATGATATGGCAAGTACACAACCAAAACCTCTATCAAAGTGTCCTATTGCTTTAGCAATTAGCTTTTTGCAGCTACCAGATCTAACACAAGTACAATGCTATTTTAAAGTAGAACGACACTTTGGTAGAGGTGGGTTGTGTAGTTAGTTTTCCATGATGTAACTCCAAAGGTGGACAAGAAATCAAAATAGTTGCTCCATTGATTAGAAATTGATAATTCAAAATATGCTCCTCATTGACTTACACTGTACTGTGAAACAGCTCTCAACATTCAACATTCCTTTAGCCCGTAAACAAATGCAAACAAAGCTGATGCTGACAGTATAGAACATCACACAACCCAGTACTATTTTTTTTTTTATAAAAACGGTTAATACATAATTTATTATGCACACTTATTAACAGTAAAGTATGTTTTTAATGTACAGCTTTTTTACAGCTACCGGATTTAAAGCAAGAACAATGCCTTGTTATGGTTAATAGAGCCTTCATTATTCACTCATTGACCCATCTGGAAGGACACCTACAGTACAGTATGATAAAACGTTGTGATAAAATGCATGTAGTAACTGGGCAAAATATTGGTTTAATATATTGTTTGACTTTTGTCATTAAACTACAAGGCTAAATACCAATTCCGTGTCCTTGACTAAAGCAACAGTCATGCCAATGTTAGCCTTTTAGACTATATTGCTTTGGGCCTATACTGTATTACTAGACCGCACACACACACACAGACACAGACACTCACGCACACACACACACAGACACAGACACAGACACTCACGCACACACACACACACACACACACACACACACACACACACACACACACACACACACACACACACACACACACACACACACACACACACACACACACACACACACACACACACACACACACACACACACACACACACACACACACACACACACACACACAGGGATGGCATTGGAACAACAGCCCTGACTTCAGTATTTGCAGTGTTGACACACTGATTGACTGCATTTGATTTGAAACTCATTTTAAAGTAAAGGGTTCTAAGATGAGTTGTCAACAATGCAATAGGCTGCCTGTAAAATTGTTTATTGAATTCTTGTTTATGTCTTGCTTTATTGAAACTATAGTCTGAATATATTATATAGGCCTATGCAGAATACACTAAAATAGGCTAAAATTGTGCTTATTTTTCAACTTACAGAGCCAGCACAGGTTCAACACTAGAAAAGTGCACTCATCGGATCGCAGACCTCCATCAGGCCAGGTTGGCCACCCAGGGCTCGCAAACTTTGGAAGTCAATCAATGTAATATGAATGAATGAATGAATAGGAATGTAATATGAAACATCTGATCACATGACCCCAGAGTAAATATGTATGTTTGTGTGCTTTGGACAAAATCTAGGGATGTCCGATATTATCGGCCGATATTAGCATAAAAATTGATATCGGGAAAATATCGGTATCGGTTTTTGAAAAAAAAAATATTTTTTTTGTATAAATAAGTTACAGGAGTTCTTACTGTATATGGTGTGTGTGATATGAAATTTGAGCTTACCCTAATCACAATAATCCCCGCATATATCGGTATCGGTTGATATCGGTATCAGTAATTAAGAGTTGGACAATATCGGTATATCGGTTATCGGTAAAAAAGCCAATATCGGACAACCCTAACAAAATCTGTGAAGAAACGACAAAATGGTGGAAAATCTAGTGATCCAAGGAATCTAGGGAGAGAGCGAATGTGATTGTACGGCCTGCGGTTCAAGAGTTGTAGGCCAAAACATGAAACGTCCTCTGTAGCGTTACCATGAGGCTGATTTGAAAAACGTGGGAGTGCAGTTATTCCTTTGCTTACTGGAGTGTGTGTGCAAAGTTTCACGTTGTGTTCATTATTTGTGCCATTTTGTGGGGTAGAGGTCCTTCCTTTGCTATACTGGGAGTGTGCATGAAAAGTTTCATTTTCAAGTTTCATTGGTCCAGTGGTGCCAGAGATTGGCTGTTGGACAAATGGACGGGCAGACAGACTAGGGCGAAAACATAATCTCCACAGATAATAAAACCAATCCTGCATCTCTGTGTGCTTTCTCCTGTGTATTATTTATAAATGTGATATATTGGATTATTTGGCATAGTACTGCAGAAATACACTTGCGGAATACCTTAATGGGCATAGATATCATTAAAATACAGATTGCAAAGATGTTCTTCTCTCATGATTCTTTTGAAATCGCATTGATTATAAAGAATTCATAAATAATACCTACAGTACAGTATAATGAGATGGTTATACATTTCCTTGTGTGGGAATGAACTTTTGCACCATTGAACTTAGCTGTGAGTTTTATGAATTAATGCATGTGATAGCTGTGAGTTTTATGAATTAATGCATGCTGTTTGCTGTGAGCCGTGTGAATTAATTCACATCAGCCAGATGAAGTCAAAGCAACATATGTCAGCTCAGTTTGGAAGCTGCTAAACATTCATGCATGCCGGCAGCGGCAGGTAAATGATCAGTTACACAGGTGATGTCAGTGTTCTTGGCACTAGATTAGACTATCGTGCACGAGTGTAACATAAAGTATAACAAAAACTATCAAACAAGCTTGCATTTGAAGGCGAAACTGGCATCTACCAAAGACATGTTTGAAGTTGCCGCAGTGCTGCACAAGTGTGTTGATAGATTGCATCATTGGAGAATCACAGCCTATTTATTTACTTTGATCCCGTGCTTTGATCACGCCTGTTCCATTTGTAATGTATTACAGGAAGGATCAGTATCGACAGCATCCATCGAAGGTGTACAAAAGACAAAACAAAAAACAGACAGTGAGTACATTTTGAAGTCTGCTGACGTACTGTCAGCAGACGTTTTACGATAGTATATTCAAATCATGTGATATAACTACTAGACCAGGGGTGGGCAACTTTGATGACGTAGAGGACCACTATATTTCCACACTCACTCCAGAGGACCACATTGCATATACTGTCGGGCCATTCGGGCCATGTCAAACAAAAGTAGCAAAAATAGCCGATCTACAAGCTCAAAACGTGTCGCAGAGCGTCGCGTTTTGAGCTTGTAGATCTGCTATTTTTGAATTGGAATCCAGAAAAGTAACATTTTTATTTAATTTCAAATGCATTTGGTTATACTTATGTTAACTTTATGACATTAAATACAAATAGATTGGACATAAAAACGACAATAAGACTGAAGTAATTACTGAAGTAATTAAAGCGGCTTGTGTTGTGTTTGCAATTGTAACAGCTGGAATCAATTATATATCAGTATTCCAATATTAACCTGCGGGCCGCATTAAGTGAAGGTGGGGGCCGCATGTGGCCCCCGGGCCACCAGTTGCCCCCCCCCATATGTACTACTAGACCATGTCCAAAGTGGCCAAAGATCAGCCGAGAGATGGCCCTCTGTGGGTTTTTGTCCCACAGAGGGCTTTGAGGTTGACTTTGCCGTTTGCACAGTCAGTGATTTGCACATTGTCGGTTATCTTGTCATTGTGTCATTCTTGTTGTTCTACAGAATGTTTCATGTAGCACTTGCTGCATGTCCTACTGGTAATAAAGTGATTCTGAGATCTGATTGAAACGGCGCCTAACCTTACAGTAACTACACTAAAAGCGTGGTTTCATTAATTAAATAACACTTATATCCCATTCATTTGTGTCCGCTTGGACAAAATTCACGACCCCTCAGTGGGGGTCTGTTGATATGGGTCTTGTTGGCCACTAGAATCCCTGCTATAATCACATCTGTATACCCATAGATATATATAAACACTAGATGACTCACCCGCGCTGCTGGCCAATGGAGTACGATGTTGCCAAATGGCGTCCATCTTGCGACAGTCAGCTCGCTCATTCATAACATTATGTCTATGGTACATGTACTATTGAAATAACCATAGCGTGCTCAATTTTCA
This sequence comes from Gymnoscopelus microlampas, assembly GCF_963454915.1. NCBI lineage: Eukaryota > Metazoa > Chordata > Actinopteri > Myctophiformes > Myctophidae > Gymnoscopelus > Gymnoscopelus microlampas. Next base: position 24,478,884 of record NC_139939.1, read on the forward strand.
TCCCATTTTTTCGGTTTGGTGTGTTGTAAACACCAAAGATGTAGTTATGATACTGCATACTTAATGTTATTTTCATATAAAATCCATGATTCTAATTATAAGTATGCAGTATCATAACTACATCTTTGGTGTTTACAACACCCCAAACCGTTTGAGAATCGGATGAAAATTGAGCACGCTATGGTTATTTCAATAGTACACGCACCACAGACATAATGTTATGAATGACTGTCGCAAGATGGCCGCGGTTGAGCTACGCTTGCGGCGCCCCCTTGAGCCATCTAGCCTTTCTTATATATATCTCTATGTGTATACCAGCCAACAACCACTGGGATAGACCTATAAAGCTGTATTGACTTGCTAGTGATAATTTGATGGTGATAACAACTGCTACCCCTCGATTGATGTGTAACTGAAACGTCGAAACTGAGGCCATTGTTTAAATAAATTGTGATGGCATTGCTGCAGTACCAGTCTATTGATAAACAAAAGATATGTCCTACAGCAACTCAATCAACATTTGTGAAGGATGTGACGGATTAGCAGAGATACAATTATGGGTGGATGCAGACGGGGATCAATTCGCTTTGCAGGTTGCTTTTTTCAGTCTGGGTTCAGTGTGGATATAGGGAAACGGTACGTTTGTGTACAGTAACAGTATGTGTGTGCGCAAATCAGCAGCTACATTAGGCGGGCTGTGTATTCAGACTGGTTAATGCAGAACAGAAACCAGGCTTTTCACAGGTACTGCGGTAAGCCTAGGTGACATGAGGTTATGTGGATGATCTTCAGTCAAGAATGGACAAGATTTATATAATTCATTTACTTAAGTACTGTACTTAAGTCAAATTTGTAGGTATTTGTACTTTACTTGAGTATTTACAATTTCCAATACTTTTACTTCTACTCCACTACATCTCAGAGGCAAACGCGACGCGTTGTGAGCTTGTAGATCTGCTATTTTCAAACATTTTAGTACTTTTACTTTTGGTACTTTAAGTACATTTTGATACCAATACTTTTGTACTTTTACTCAAGTAAAATTTGAATTCCGGCCTTTTATTTGTAACAGAGTATATTGCAGTATTGATACTATTACTTAAGTAAAACATTTGAGTACTTTTTCCACCACTACCTGTAGTGATTGACTGCCTCTAATTCTGTAGCGACTGAAACTCGGTAATTTGGCACGGTTGTACAGGTATCTGATGATCCCGAGGGAAAAGGGAAAGCGAGCGGAGCATGCCGCGGCGTGTGGGCTGATGTCTGCTTTAGCTGTAAATTGGTTGGAGATAAACTTCAGCCATCTACTCACTTCATCTTTGGCGCCATGTGAAGATGTGTTTGCTGCCTGACAGCCAGGAACAGCACGTTAGGACATGGAAATGCACACTAAAAATGAAACTAGGTGTCTGTCCAAGGGGACTGGGATGTAAACAGTAGGTTGAAGATGATTGGTAGGAGCATGGAAATGTTCCCAGATGTCGCAAAAGGAGCAAAACAACAAGGCCTGGGAAAAAACACAGGCTTTTAAATGACAGAAAGGATGACAGAACGTGACAGTTTCCAGGTGTCATATTTTCTGTCTCTTAGATTAAATGCTAAAGGCCTTTGCACACAGGGTGCGATTAGTCAATCAGTTTTTACCGCATGCGAAAAGACGCACGAATCGAACTGGGTTCGATTGACGCATCGCCGCATCGCATCGCCGCATCGCATCGCCGCATGGGGTGTGCATGAGGTCATTGAGAACCATGTGTTCATTTAAAAAATGATATTGTCCGTTTTTTCCGTGCGGAAAATCGCACCCTGTCTGCGAAGGCCTTTACTGTACTTATAGTACATAAGGGCAACGGAAAATCTTCGGCGTCAATGACATATTTAAGAGATTCCTAAATTTAGTAGCAAATATGAAAACAAAATGTCACTTTAAGAAGAACATAAAGTACATAAAATACTGTGGTTTATTGGTTGTCAAAACATGTTTTACTGAATCAAATAAAAAGATGTGGAACGATGAACGAGAGCGCAGAATGCCTCGAGACATTACATTGGCATTACAGCACTATTATAATCGACAAGCCTATTATACACATTATTTACTCCTGCTCATATACCACATGTAATGCATGTAAACATGCTTTAAACCACTCGATTATATTATTGTTACACGGAAATTTGAATTTGGCCATAGGCTCTGACAACTATCGTTATAGTCAGACTGCGGTTACACTGGGTGAGCGTGTACAGTACGTGTCTTTCCTGTCCAAATCATGCTGATTGAAACGGCAAGAATGAATGTACTGTATAACAAGGTATCAAGGATAGACTTTTGTATTTCTTCATCTTACTTCAGCAAAATCCTTCAGTCAGCAATCCCACTAGACCGCTGCCAGCACTCTTGGCGAATGAAGAACAGAACAAAACACTATAAACGCCTGTTGATTTCATTCTTTCTAAATAAGTATCCTCTTGAGCGTGTTTGTAGCCTCTCCGGCAAGCCTTTTAAAAATGTTCTTCACCATTACAATTGCTTATGCCAAAACCGGTCCGTCAGATAGAGTGCACACATTCAGTTTTAGCAGGTTGCATTCTGAATCGAAACGCATCTGAGACAAGAACAAAAAAATAACAATTTTATGCTAATAATGTCCTCCAAATGAATGTGCCTTACAGTAACTTGGGAGAGGCAGACATCTCTGTGGCTGTGTAGCAGCTGCCAAAAACAACTTTGCCAAACTCATCTCAACTTCTTCTAGAATAAACTTTATGAGGGACCTGACGAATGAGTTTTTTCCCTTTGGTTTCCTGTGGCCTACATTGCAGTTTACTCAGCGTCTGGGATTTCTATCAATATATAATTTCACCCCGAGAAAAAAAAACTAAAAACTAAAACACGGATCTGCGTATCTCGAAAGATGAAAGAATACACTTTGTGTATCTGAGTTATCTGATACATTTTAATCATGTGTTCCTCGTCCTGTCAAATTTCTCTTCATTCTTCTGCCGTTTTTCTGCTGTTACCATTACTTCAGTGCGCTCTATGCCTCCCTTCCTAGTGATGTGTAGTTCACTTTGCAACCTCTTTGTCTCATACTTTTAACACTTAGGCCTATACACACAGTGAAATCCTCTAATTGAATGTAACTCTTTAGAATGAACAAATATACACGTGTACACTCTCAGAGTCACAAATGTATAAGTGACGCACCAGTATCAGAAGCACTTGAATCGGTTTCCAATTACACAGCAGATTGTCTGCTTTAAAATTCGACTTTTAAATCTCTCTATCTCACTCTCGTTGTCAATTCCAGTTCATTCTCTCTCATTGCTTTCCCCTTCTCCATCCCCATTCGTCATTCTCCGCCAACTCTGCATCCATCTATGACTGACTGATGCCTCTGCTTTTCTTTCCTCGTCTGTTTCTCTCTCTTGTCGCCTTCCTCCCTCGCCCACCCGCCTGCCGTCTCCTTGCTCTGCTCCCCATCCCATCCCGACTCGGCAACACTTTAACAATGCTGAGGACGACTGCCGCCTTGTTTCAACAGTTTGAAGTAGGCGATGATTCACAGTCATCAACACCTGCTTACTCCGACGGCATAAGAAGCTCAGCTCTCTCTCGCTGTGTATACGTAAGTAACATTGCACTTTCCTCTCTCTCTCTCTCTCTCTGTCTCTCATTCACATTATCCTCTCTTTGCCATTTCTCGCTTTGGTTGTGGCACATTCCTTCTGCTGTCTGCTCCCTTCCATACTAACATTTTCAACCTCTGTCTCTCACTCCACTGCCTCAACTACCAATCTCTCTCTCTCTCTCTCTCTCTCAGTGTGAGTGTCTGAGCCCCCCCCCCCCCTCTCTAAAGCCCTCCCTCCCTCCACCTGGCTCTGTCCCATATGACAGAACAGTGTTGGCAGAGCAGACTGCAGATGAGAGAGTGTTAAACAGTGTCATCTGCCAACACCGCCAAAACCAGAAATACTGCAGTATGTGTGCTCTTGCGCGCGCGCGTGTGTGCGCGTGGTCATGTGTGTGTGTGTGTGTTCAACATGCGTGGGCGCGAAGGTGTTAGTTTGCCCTGTAGTGAGAAAGTATGAATGTGTAATGAGATCCATGCGTATGTCGTTAAAATTTCCCAGCGTTGATTTATCCATTTCGAACTTGGAGAGTGCAGCACAAATGTGAGCCAACAGACCCTTACGAGTCCACACATTACATTTGTGCTGCAACTCTCTGAGTTAAATTGTGTGTGCACAGTCCTGACTGTCACAGCGTCCTGTCGTTGCGTCCCATGAGATGTGGCACTCGTAACACATTGAGACAGAGCCATGTTAAACTGAGAGGGCCCTCGGCGTTGAACCCTGACAGCGTTCTGGATCGTTGTCTGCAATGCGGTGGCGGTCGTTCAAAAGTCACTATCATGATTGGCAAATCAAAGGCATCCAGTGCCAAAGTGCTGCAGAGCACATCCATTTCCTACACAGTAAAAACCCTCCAGTTTATTGTTTATTTGGATCCCGATTAGCGACTACTCTTCTAGCAGCTACTCTCCCTGTGAGTCCACACAAAATGCCCCATTACATGACAATGTACAGGAAACACAAAAGTGATAAGTTAAAATGATTAGCAAATGAACGCTAATGACATACAGTATATTTACTTTCAATATATACAATCGATAGATAGATATAAATAGTTAGATAGATAGATGGGAACAATACAGTTTACCCTTCCCTCTCTCTCTCTCTCTCTCTCTAATGTCTAAACAACAGTAGACATATGACATAAGACAATGACTGATTATTATAGATAATATATATATATATATATATACATATATATATTTGCAGAAATAGATGTATATATATCTACAAATATATTAGAAAATGTATAGAGCATATGGTTTATATATATATATATATATACATATATAAATATATATATATATATATATATATATATATATATATATATATATATATGTGTGTGTGAACGATATGCTCTACAAAGTTTCTCTTGGGTACAATAAAATTGACTCTCTCTATCTCTCGCTCTAATGCCTGATGTCTAGACAACAGCTAGCTCTTGAAAACATTGCAAACACAGGGGGGTTGCTTTCCTCTTCAAACTCAGTCTAGTGGCAGTGTTTTGATGGAATGAGTTCTGATGGTGTGCCGGGGAAATAGATACCATGTGGTTTACATGAATTACTGTATATCACGCTCATTCAAATCGCCACCGCTCCAGTAATAGAAATACCACGAGTGATACTAGAAATACCACGATAACGGATATAGGAATGTCATTCTATAGGGAACTACAGCAACAGTCACACAACCTTGGTGTGGTTTTGCGACAAAGCGACAAGCGCCTTCGAGGGATTGGGTTGCTTTTATGAATGAACATGCATCCAGGCATCGACGACATGATACATAATGCCAACAGTATTTCCAAGGCTGATTAAGA
>NC_139939.1:24486847-24489347 GCF_963454915.1 Gymnoscopelus microlampas
GAGAGGAAGAACGAGAGACACTGAGGGAGAAAGGGAGAGAGAGAGAGGGAGGGAGGGAGTGAGAGAGAAAGTAGGAGTGCGAGACAGTGCGATAAATAGAGAGACCACGGAAATACAGCTGATGATGGCAGGACGGGCGGGGGAGAGAGAGAGAGAGAGAGAGAGGACAAGGGAGTGATAGAGTGCCTGCAGAGGTTAATTGGAGGTTGTGGTTATGATGATTTGATTCACAGAGATCATTAGCATTCCCGAGCTAAATATTAATGACGCCCGGCTCTCTCTCTCTCTCTCTCTCTGTCTCTCTCTCTACCACATCAGCCGAGGGAAAGCAACCGCAGGTGAGACCACAGCCGCCCGGATCGACGGAGGAGAAAAGTGCTGAGCTTTTCAGCTGCGGGAACGCTACCACTGTGAAACACTGAGGGTTTCATTTAACTCAATAAGACCGGGAACGCATTTGTGTCATTTTAGATTTGAGCTATAACCATTATTTTTTACTTTGGGCTATTCAAAAATAGCAGATCTACGAGCCTTGTAGATCTGCTATTTTTGAAGAATCCTGAACATTTGGGCAAATCTTTGAATATATATATATTTTTTAAAGCAAATATTTTTAACTCAAATCTTAGCTTCTGGGGGATTCTGCAAATGTCTTCTAAATCCTAACAGTTTTTTGAAAAACGTATGTTTCTATATCAGTGGTTCTCAAACTTTTTCAGGGACCCCCAGAAGCAAAGATTTGAGTCAAAAATGTTCCCTTTAAAAAATAATATATTCAAATTTTTTCACAAATTTTCACGATTTAAAAAAAAATAGCAGACCTACGAGCTCATAGCGCGGCACCGCGCTATGAGCTTGTAGATCTGCTATTTTTGAATAGCCCAAAGAAATCTTAAAATGACACACAGATGCGTTCTCGGTCTTAAAGGGTTAACTCTGAGCGCGTGTACAAAATGTAACCAAACGGATCCTCACGGGGTCCACACACGCTCAGAGTTACAAATGGATGAATTAATGCTGAGGATTCTTTACTGTGTATCAGCCATAAATGTTTTACAACATCATTAACATAATTTGATGAGGTCTATGGGGGGGGGTCTTCGTGCACGTCGGGCAGAGTATTATGAGGCTGTGTTCACATTGGCGGCTACAAAGATACAGTCTACCATTAATTTTCAATGGAAGCCGGCGACATGAAGATCCAACGCGTCGTACACACGAACACAGAACACACACATGTCATGCATTTGCACACAGTAAAGATCCCTTGTTGTTAATTCAACACTTAAGTGTGAAAACATGTTCAGACTCTGGAGTCAAATTAACAGTTATTGCGGGTACATTTGAGTCATTTCTTTTTTTACATTTACAGTAACACGCATGTTTATACGGGGGGCGCACACGCGACCATTTATTTTTACCGACAGCAGCTGAAGTCCTTATCATGTCTGTCAGTCCCTCCTGGTACACACAACACCACTGACCACTTTCTTAACACGCTGAGGAAGGCTTGACGCCGAAACGCTATTAATTAAAAAGTAGCAGAAGGCTTGGTTTTTTAACTGGCAGTCCTGACTTATAGGGGGCGAGATGGTCCTGGCATGAACTCTCCTTACCTCCCTCTCTCGCACGAGCGCGCACACACGCACACACACACACACACACACACACACACACACACACACACACACACACACACACACACACACACACACACACGCACGTGCGTTCTGATGTGACCATTCTGAATAGGCTGCTGTTGTACATGGTGGATATTGAGCAGTATGGCCCCTGAGTCTCAGTGGCCCTGACAGATATACTGCTGAAGTAATTAATCATAAGCACCGGAATCAAAGCCCCCTTCCAAGTCACCAATGCAGATGAGACTATTAATGTGCCTCTCACACACACACATACACATGCACGCACACACACACACACACACACACACACACACACACATGCACGCACGCGCACACACGCCACACTTGAACAACTCCAACCCATAAACAGAGGCCTGCATTTCACGGCAGGTTATTTATGGCAGTAGATTGAGAGTTGGGCTCCTTGAATGTGCTCAGAGACGTGTGAACTACAGTAAAGTGGCTTTGAAATCTACAGTGGCGCAGTATTAAAGAATTTCTCCTATTAGTGGGCTGGCAAATGCTCCCTGGAATGGAGACAGCTTAGATGAATCACATTAGTATTTAGAGCGGTGTGCGTGAGCGTGAGTACAGTATATGCGTGTGAATATATGTGTGTGTGTGTGTGTGTGTGTGTGTGTGTGTGTGTGTGTGTGTGTGTGTGTGTGTGTGTGTGTGTGTGTGTGTGTGTGCGTGTGTGTGCGCGCGTGTGCGTGCTTGTTCTTGGGCACGGTGCTTGTGTGTTTGTGTGCAGAGAAAAAAAACCTTTAAAGGGTAATCTCAGCAAAATCCTGAGTGTTTAATTTAACTCCGAGACTGTATACAAATGGACCCAAAAGGATCCCTGAAGGGACCAG
>NC_139939.1:24491847-24516847 GCF_963454915.1 Gymnoscopelus microlampas
TCTATTTTTGGTGTATGCAAAATCACGACTTCTCGTGGACTGACAGAATCATTCATGCTTATTTGTGGAGCGTATAGGCTGTTTTTTTTTACTTGTGATGCTATGGAAAGCCCTGATAATATGTCACGTTATCCAAACAGTCATCTGCTTCCCTATATCCTCTTCATCAATCCTTCTCTTATCCTCAGCCCACTATGTTCCTCACCCTTTACCCTTCCCATTGTTCACTTTTAGCTTTTTGGAGTCTGCTCCCTCGTTCACTTTTCCGATCATATCTTTCTCTCCCAGACATACGACAGCTCTTGTTTTATCCTCCCCTCCCTCTGTCTTCCCCCTGCCTCCCCCCCTCCCCCCCTCGGTTCTCACCACCATAACCAGGCCTCCCCTACCTCTGCAAGTACTGCATTATTTATTCACCTGCATTGGCCGCAGAGTACACTAAACACACACCAACACACCCTTAAGATACACACAACTGCTCGTACACACTGATCCATGCGAAAGCCTTTGATGCAACGGATCCGTGGACAATCTGTATTGGTGTGCCTGGATATGCACCCAGCATGCACAGCACAACCCCAAACTTGGTCCTGTTTTATGTACAGAATAAATATATTCTGTCTGATCCAGTTATGTATGAGACGGCAAGCCTGGGGGCGACTTCCCTCTGGGTTTTCAATATTACTCCAGTCATGATCAAGCGTAGACATGTGCAGTATTGTGCCCTGTCGTGTGGCGATACTGATGTGCACATGCATGTGCCTTTGTCTGCATGCGTCTTTGTGTGTAAAGTCTAGCCTGCAATGCTTGTGTGTGTGTGTGTGTGTGTGTGTGTGTGTGTGTGTGTGTGTGTGTGTGTGTGTGTGTGTGTGTGTGTGTGTGTGTGTGTGTGTATCCAAGTGTGTGCGTGCAATGCATGTGTCTTTGTCATTGGACCTCTTCAAAAGGGAGCCCCTCGCCTGCAATTGTCTGTTTATGTGTCTGTGTACTGTTACTGTAGATTGTGTATACTGTGTGTGTGTGTGTGTGTGTGTGTGTGTGTGTGTGTGTGTGTGTGTGTGTGTGTGTGTGTGTGTGTGTGTGTGTGTGTGTGTGTGTGTGTGTCGTGTGTGGGCGCGCACACACACGGCACACGCGTCAGGCGGTTTGTTTGTTTGTGTCTGACATGCATGACCTGCAAAATGCAGCTCATAAAAGAAATCAACCACGATAATCTTGTAATCTCTTAATCTAATCTAATCCAATAAAACCATCAAAAAACATTTGTAAACTAGGCATTTACCCCGTATTATAATTCCTATGACTGGCTGCCAGCTAATGTTTACCAACGGGGGGGTTTGGAGCTTTACATCTTGAGTATCCTTAGCTGTGACCAAAGGCACATTTCTTGATTCTCTGACTCTGGCCAGCCTCGGGTCACAACGTTCTCCAAAATCCCTGCATAGGCAAGCCGTCACACCAATTGAGATTTTTCTTTTTTAAGTATTATAAATATAAACATTAAAATAATCGGAGAGTCACTTTGCATTTGGGTGAACGACTTTGGGTGACGATTCATTTCACCTGAATTCTTTGCAATCAGTTCCAGGGATTTGTGATTGCCACGGCTTGTTAGGAAAACACGGCGACTTGAATTGGTGACAGATATATGGAGTTAAAGCACTTCATAGTCATTGGTCATGCGCTAGTCCTAAGTGTTATGATTTGATACGGAGATATATTATAGCTGGAGTGGTCTAATTGCTTGAAAGGTTTAAAATGTGCTTTCGGGCCATAGGAAAATGGAACTGTGCGTGTGTGTGTGTGTGTGTGTGTGTGTGTGTGCGCGTGTGCGTGCGTGCGTTTGTGTGTGCGGTAGCCTACTTGAGAAAGGGTAGGTTGTATCATTTAACATTCAACATTGCAGTCACAGTTCTTGTTCACGAGCAATATAGACACTAGGAAGAATCTATGAAAGCCCTTCCCTTTGGAAGATAAAGGATGTGTTGTGATGTATGCAGTCAGCGGTGAAGATGGAAGCTTTTCATGTACACAGATTGACTGATTTAATACTTTTTTAACATAACAGTACAGGCAGTACAGTCAAAGGCTATGCAAAAAGGATAACACAAAAATCCCCAGGGGCTTGTTTCCATTGTGGTCCTTACATTTGCACTCAATTCATCAGTAATATTGATATGTGTCATGTACAGTAGGCATGTACTGTAGACACAAACATAGACACGTACGTACTGTTTAGCAAATGCATAAGGAGCATATTAGGGATGTGTTTTTACCCTTTTTTGGGGGCATTTTTTACCCTAATCCTGAAGCAGTTCTCACAACACACACACACACACACACACACACACACACACACACACACACACACACACACACACACACACACACACACACACACACACACACACACACACACACACACACACACACACACACACACGGACGAGGAAGCCCTGTGTGATTGACAGATAGCTTTGGCAGGGAGCTAATGTCCTCACACTCACCCTGCTCGTCCCGCTCCATCTCGTCTCTCTCCTCCGCCCCTCGGAGCGATAGAGCACCACCTTAAATATAAATCAGAGGAAGCGCGCCGCGCCAGGAGTCCGACTGCCCCTATAGTGGCATGAATCACCACACACCGTCCTGCCCACCGCTTCATCTCCCCGTCTCCTCTCCCCAAACCTCATTTATACTAAAGTCAGTCCTATGCATAGGACTGACTCACTCACGGCCTTTGACCGATTTGCAAGTGAACGACAACATGACACGTCACGTTTTTTTCTGTCTACTTTAAACCAGGGTTGGGTGTTGCTCTCTGAAAATAACAGATCCACAAGCTCACAACGCGTCGCGCTGCGACGCGTTGTGAGCTTGTGGATCGGCTATTTTCAGCATGCAACCAGGTGTAAAAGCAGCCGTTATGACGGCATCAAGGCACCGCCAAAATACATTTTAGTCGACAAACTAAACTGTAGATTTAGTCGACTGAAACCTTATGATATTGAGTCGACTAAAACTAGACTAAAACAAAAAAAAATCTGATGACTAAAATATGACGCGTCGCAGCGTAATGCTTTGTGAGAAAGTACTGTAGATCTGCTGTTTTTGTATATATGTTTTTATATAAATAATGTAGGTACGCCAGGTCGAAAGTGGTTAAATAAATAAATAAATAAATGTGGCTCAACTCCATCTCTGACTCTCTCTCTCTCTCTCTCTCCATGTGTATCTCTCTGTTCCTTTTCTCCCTTGCATATAGTTTTATCTCCGACACACAGGCTTTGTGCATCATTCAGCATCTTGATCCCATTTTTCTCCCTTTTGTGTCCCTTCGCTGCCCGTTTAAGAGAGAGCCATTTACCCTCTCACTGCTCCCTACAGTTGTTGTTGTTGTTGTTGTAGTTTTGTCTCCATTTCTCCCAGATTTGTTTTCTCTAAGTTGCTCTACACACCGTCATCTATCTCATCCCTTCTTTTTCTTGAGAGCTTCAAAGAAGCAGGTGATTCATATCCCAGATATTACAGAGGAGCAGGAAACAAAAATGCATGCATGAGCGCGCACTCTATGCACACGCACACGCACACACCTATCTCCACACACACAAACACACCTATCTCCACACACACACACACACACACACACACACACACACACACACACACACACACACACACACACACACACACACACACACACACACACACACACACACACACACACACACACACACACACACACACACACACACCTATCTCTATCTTTGCAGGCAAGGGTACACTCCAGGCGGACCGGAGCAGATAGCTCCAGGCAGCTAGCTTGTGAAATATACATTACCTCGCCATTACATCTTTAGAGATGTACCGGCACACAGTACTACACATTACTATTACAGTGCATGTTTGGAGTCACCTTACAGTGAGCTTCTATCCAGGCTAGTATCACACCACAGCACCAGTATGACCACAGAACATTGCCAGAGCACGAAGCAATCCTGCTTCAACCACATGAACCCTATAGCGTCCCTAATCTGGGGGGGGGCAAACATTCGGCGAAAATAGCTGATATACAAGCTTGTAGATCAGCCACTTTAGGTGAAGACATTTAGAGTATAGAGCGTAACAAAAATCCTGAAGGGGGCATCAACAAGTGTCTTTTGGTAGCTGCGGACATCTTTGAGGGGTAAAAACCAGGTTGACTTAACATTGCCCATTGGCACGCCCAATGCCTCGCCCCCCGTGGTGACGACACGTTGGCACGCTCTATAGGGATAAAAGGTGGGACTGAGGCAGGAGTTCTCCAAAAGATGCGTTTACATGGACCAAAAACGCGTTTGTGTGTGGACGAACCCCCCAAAACGCATATATAGGTGTGTAAAAAGCTACATTTATGAAAATACCCGGGTAGGTGTGGACGAAGCCGTATCGACCCTCCACAGCCATATTGGGAATGAATTGGGCCCCTTCCTTACTTCCTTTACAGGTGTTACCAATACTACTAATTAAGGCTCTGTTCCATTTAGTGTGGCATAGTGGTTGTCTTATTTTCAAGGACCCCATAACTCTGAGAGTGTACAAATGGAACCAAATGGACCCGTAACACACCCACCATAAGGGGCCATTTGGGAACCAAAATGGAGTGTTTCTAGTGAGCCAACATGCACAATATCAGCACCCTGACCAGAATGGAACAGAGCCTTCATTAGTATCATTGGTAACACCTGTGAAGGAAGTAAGAAGAGGCCCAATTTCTTTCCAATATGGCTGCTGTGCATAGCCTATCATAGGCCTACTGTATATGGTTTAAGTGGTTACATTTTGTTATACTGTACCTTCATACAATTTGCAGAATATAAAACCACCCGAGTGTCCCAAAATTCTCACTCTATTCTGAGACCAAGGAAAATATTAAAGGTATAGGGTAAGTGATATTTTTATGTAAAAATAAGGGTTAAATAGCTCTACATTCTGATAGTAATCATTGCTCTCGAGTGTCTGCTCAGTAACAGGAGTCTCCATGTCTCTCCTGCTCTTTAGTAAACAGAAAAAGCATTATCAGGTCGGGATACCAATGTTATCCAATTAGGAGAGAGGACTTGCACAGAATACAGATTAAACAAGTGAAATTGGACGTGATGGCACTAAGAAATGAGCAGACACAATTAGAGCTGGAACACTAGAAAATTGAAGCTGATGAATGAGTACTCTTTCCTGATTAGCTGACATTTTCCCACCCACGGAGTCCTCTGCTACTGAACAAACACTACTCCTTACAAATGGCATTGCTTGTTTTTAATGTCAACAATTTAAGTAGCTATTCTTCTTCATAAAAACGTATTTTTTAAAAGTGATATACAGACTGAAAAACAATTCTGTATAACTGAATGCGTGTGAGTGTGCATGCGCGTCCGCAACTGGTTGCTCCGGCCCACATCAAGTCACCTTTTGACCAATGTGGCCCGCACCCCAAAAGGAGTTTGACACCCCTGCTCAGTGGTGGGAAAAGTACTCAAATTCTTTACTTAAGTAAAAGTACCAATACTGCAATATAAAAATACTCTGTTACGAGTCCAGAATTCAAAATTTACTTGAGTAAAACTACAAAAGTATTGGCATCAAAATATACTTAAAGTACCAAAAGTAAATAGCAGATCTACAAGCTCACAACGCGTCGCGATGCGACGCGTTGTGAGCTTGTAGATCGGCTATTTTCAAATTGCCTAGGTATAGAATAGGGTTAAAGTGGTTAATGTATGATTCATAATATAATAATTTATATCTGAAAAGTACAATATTTGGATCCGAGATGTAGTGGAGTAGAAGTAAAAGTACTGGAAATTGGAAATACTCAAGTAAAGTACAAATACCTCAAAATTACAGTAAAAAAAAAGTACAGTACTTAAGTAAATATACTTAGTTACTTTCCACCACTGGCTGTTACATTGTCGTATTAACACACTCTACCATACACAGACTGGTCAAAACAGTGTTTTATTTACTAAAAAAAGTTATGGATTGCGGCTTTAATTAAAGCCCCCATTAAGTGGCAAGGATAACATTGCCTGCAATAGAGCACCGTCTACGAGCAATTTCATATCGTAAATCGATGAGATCTGCACCACAGGGAGCATTGATAAAGTACTAGCATACATAGTCTAAGGGATCCAACGGCAGCACCACCTGCACTTTTTTTTTTGCAAAGCATGCAATAAAATGGGATATGCATTTTCTTCTCATCTTTTTCTCCTGATTCTAAGCAAAATGTTCTCTGTGTTGTGTTATTAGTATATCCTTGAACGTAGGCGTTCTTATGCACCAAAAAACTCTGGAAAAGTTTAGTTGGGCGGCATATTGGCTGATAATCATTAAACGGGGATGAATGTGTTTCTCTCATGGAGCATGAGAAGTGCTCCATGTGATTTCATCAATTAGAATGAAAATGAATGGGTTTGCACTGATCATGACCCGTGGCCAGTCAATGCGGTCTGCAATTAGGCCTTTTATCAAGTAGTCTTAACACGCTCAAACGCATGCACACACACGCACGCACGCACACACACACACATACATGCGGTCAATTTAGTAATTAGGTGTGTGTTACCAAATGCTCCTGACTTGTATCAATTACTGCCGTGATCAAATGCACAGTAACTGTGATGAATATTAACACACACACGCACACACACACACACACACACACACACGCACACGCACACGCACACGCACACGCACACACACACGCCCGCGCCCGTGTGCGCAAACATGCATACACACATACAGAGATACTACCAATTAAAGGGCATTGATTTTGGTTTCTTGGCTGACATATGTCAGTGTGTATTGGATCCTTGCAAGCATTTAAAGCAGACAGAACTGCATGGCAAAGCAGGTAGCAAAGGAGTGCTTCCCGTTTGAAAATTTGTGCTGACTAATATAACACATGTGAGAAGAATGTTCCAAATCAGTACTTAAGTCAATACGTAGGCATGGTGTCAGGTCACTTCATCTGGTATAATGAATCAACAAATTGGTTCAAATCGACTGAAAAGGTTTAACACACTGTATACGATTTAGGTTCATTTATCACCCAGAGTGAGACTGAGAGTCCCAATATCCAAACACTTGGTTATATACTGTACTATTCGGTGGCGGAAAGTAACTAAGTACGTTTACTTATGTACTGTACCTAAGTACAATTTTGAGGTATTTGTACTTTACTTCAGTATTTCCAAATTCCAATACTTTTACTTCTACTCCATCACATCTCAGAGGCAAAATATTGTACTTTTACTACACTACAATTATTTGAAACCTTTAGTTACTACTTACTTTTCAGATATAAATGATGATATTATGAAACATGCATTAACCACTTTAGCCCTATTCTATACCTACTGTAGGCTATTTGAAAATAGCCAATCTACAAGCTCACAACGCGTCGCATCGCGACGCGTTGTGCGCTTGTAGATCTGCTATTTTCAAACATTTCAGTACTTTTACTTTTGGTACTTTAAGTACATTTTGATACCAATACTTTTGTACTTTTACACAAGTACATTTTGAATTTCTGACTTTTACTTACAACAGAGTACTTCTACATTGCAGTATTGATACTTCTACTTAAGTAAAACATTTGAGTACTTTTTCCACCACTGGTACTATTGTAGTGTTATAGGATTGAGCACATGAACCCTAGCATCCTTATTCTGTGGTGAAGATTTGTCTAGCTTGTAGATCAGGTATATACATTCAGATTTGGAGAAGAGGGGAACAAGAATGGTATCAGGCATTGAGCCCTAAGGGATCCCGATCAACCAAGTATATGTAGGGTTTTTAATGTATATTCAGACTCCTGATTCATTGGCTATGACTAATTAGACACATGAATCTAATCCACTGACACGAATTATCCAATTGATACATTGATTTATAATGTACAGGATATTTCCATTGGGACTGAAAAATCAATTGGCTGCCTGCAGTTGGATCCCTCACATTGCCAAGGGAGCATTAAAATGACTGCTCACTGAACGTGAACGGACAGACAAAATGCACAAAATGTAACCACCTAAATTAACATCAAAGGCTACTGTACCATAACATCAAGACAAACCCTGCAAGGTATCCTGAAAACCGTTAGCATCTGGAAAGTGAGTAAAGAAATACGGAAGAATAAATAAAAATAAATACAATTTGTATGCATTCTCCACGCCTACCTAACCCCCGCTATTTGAATCTGTGACTTAGTATGCATGACAAATGTGAACGCATGCCTCGGTGCATTAATGTGACCACCCAGGAAGAAACATGCAAGTCTACGTTTTTATCCATCGGTTCTTTGACTGACTGAACAAACAAACAAACAAACAAACATAACCTCTTAACACGTGAATTACTATTTGTGTCACACATGGCATAGTTTTTGGGTATTAACCAAATGTTTTCTTTTTACTTGTGCAGTTTCTGTTTCCAGGAAGTGAAAGTGATATTGTTTTTGGTGTCTTATAATCCCGTAAGGATGACAAGATACGAAATAAAAATTCATTCATTCACACGCGCGCGCGCACGCACGCACGCACGCACGCACGCACGCACGCACGCACGCACACACACACACACACACACACACACACACACACACACACACACACACACACACACACACACACACACACACACACACACACACACACACACGCACACACACACACACACGCCTTCTTAATAAAATACACCTTAAAGCTAGTGATGCGTGATTGATGATGATGTTGTTCCTGTACAGTATGTGCATCATTTACTGTACCGCACTAATAAGTATTCAGGTTACGCACCTTATGATAGACACGAGTAAGCAACACAGACCATATCTCTTCCCCTCCCCCCATAACAAAGCCCACCACGTTTATTATACTTGGTTGAATCCAACAGGCATTTTAAACTAAAAAGGCCAATGAGGTAGCTACTGTAACAATGTGAGGGAGATAAAATCTAATTGGTGGATTATATTGATTTATATAAAAATACATTCTGGTCCACAGGGGTTTGGGTAAAGCCGTGGGCTGTGCTCTGTCACACAGTAGAACCCTCGGAATTAGGGCTGTGCAATATATTGAATTAATATTGACACTGAAAGAGGAAGAGTGCAATACCTGCACCACAAAGGCTGGAATAATGTCTATATTCACTTTAACAACGCTCCCAAAACTAACTTAAGAAGTTGGTGAGTAAATATATATATAACTCATATCCAGAAATATGATATTATATTATTCATATATGTAGAGGTTGCTGGGGTGGCACAGGGGTAAAGCTCCTTTCTAACACCGTGGAGACTAGGGTTCGAATCGTACGCGGTGCATCCGGCGTCTGTCAACCAGTGGTGTAAAGTAACTAAGTACAGTATATGTACTCAAGTACTGTACTTAAGTACAATTTTGAGGTACGTTTACTTTACTGGAGTATTTCCAATTGTCTATGCTTTTAGTTCTACTCCACTACATCTCAGAGGCAAATATTGTACTTTTACTCCACTACAATTATTTGAAAACTTTAGTAACTAGTTACTTTACAGATATAACTTATTACATTATGAAACATACATTAGCCACTTATCCACCACCACCTTATTTTATACATACATACATAGATTATTTGAAAATAGCAGATCTACAAGCTCACAACGCGTCGCAACGTGATGCGACGCGTTGTGAGCTTGTAGATCTACTATTTTCTTTTTTTGTACTTTTGGTACTTTGAGTACATTTCGATACCAATACTTAATTTGTACTTTTACTCAAGTAAATTCTGAATTCCGGACATTTACTTGTAAGTATTGATACTTTTACTTAAGTAAAAAATGTGAGTACTTTTTCCACCACAGCTGTCAACAGTGTTGAGCAGAGGTTTTACAGCCTGGGGCTTCTTGCTGGCAGTTGGGTCAGCAGGGGCAGCAGTGACACGACTACACAAAAATGTGTGGGGAATTTGGGAATTGGCATAAGGACTACATTAAAAAGGGGGGGGGGGAAATAATTGGCTACTCTAAATAAAAAGAAACTAGGCCAATGCCCATTGGGAACGATGCCTCTCCAGTTAGGAAAGACGCACCATACCCCATACCCGTGGCCAGAGTGCCCGTTAGTGCAGTAGCCATTATCACTTGGAGGCCAGTCTATGACGTCAGTATTATGACATCATATTGATGACATCACAGTATGGGCATAGAGGGACACAGACAGACAGATGGATACAGATATCTCCATATATGGGCATAAAAGGGACACAGACAGTGGCGGAAAGTAACTAAGTACATTTACTTAATAAGTACTGTACTTTAAGTAAAATTTTGAGGTATTTGTACTTTACTTGAGTATTTCCAATTTTCAGTACTTTTACTTCTACTCCACTACATCTCAGAGGCAAATATTATATTTTTACTCCACTACGATTATTTGAAAACTTAAGTTACTAGTTACTTTTCAGATATAAATTATGATATTATAAAACATACATTAACCACTTTAGCCTTATTTTATACATAGGCTATTTGAAAATAGTAGATCTACAAGCTCACAACGCGTCGCGATGCGACGCGTTGTGAGCTTGTAGATCTGCTATTTTCAAACATTTTTGTACTTTTACTTTTGGTACTTCAAGTACATTTTGTTACCAATACTTTTGTACTTTTACTCAAGTAAATTTAGAATTCGGGACTTTTACTTGTAACAGAGTACGTCTACATCGCAATATTGATATTTTTACTTAAGTAAAACATTTGAGTACTTTTTCTACCACTGAAAAGAATGAATATAATGACACATCTATTAAATATACTGTATGGTCAGAGTTTGGCCTGAGGCAGGACTGTCACAATTACAGAACAGTTTTGAGAACACTTGACTGGAGTGTTTTTGCTGAAAGCAACCCTGTAGACTTAGAACACAGAATGAGTGCATTCTCCGGCAGCGGCAACTGCCGCGGAGCTGCCGGCGGCGGGTTCTATATTAACTTTTACACCGAAAATGTCACTCCCAAGATAATCCAGGAGTTCCCCAAACAGAAATCTTGTTTGAATCTAGTAAGGCTCAGAGCATCAGTTTAGTAATATGTTTTAAGTATTATGTATTATCGGCCTGGCGGAGACAATTATTATGACACCACAGTCTATAGCCAAGCAAGAGCTAATCTTTCAAGAACAGATTCTGCCCTGCGGTGGAATCTGTCGGAGGGGTTCGTCATAACGTGTGCGCATTGGCTACAAGTGGGCGTGCCTTCAGATCAGGAAGCGGGCCGCGCTTTACCCAATAAAATGTAGTGGGCGGGATTCACGTGTCCATCCACCCTTCCCCCCTCGAAACTAGCCGAAACTAATTTAACAATAGCGTCCTCGGAGCGGACAAAACCACGGAAAGATATTCAGATTTTAACTTACTCTTTCATCATAGAAACAAGTGGGCTTATAACCAAAACCATCCATGTTCTCTGGGAGAAGTGGTGTTAGTGTTCCGTGTAGAAATATTGTTAGTGGGAATGAAAACGTAGTCGCACCAACCGGAAGTGATGCGCTGAAGGCAGACATGAAACCGGAGTTTCCCTGCGCACTGGTCTTCCATTTTCCTCCCGCCAGACCCCACAGACAATATCAGAAAACAGAGGTCGCTGTTTTTCATTATCTGTGGGGTCTGGCTACGCGAGACTAAGGCATTACAGATGCAAAAACAACAACTATAACATTGGGTAAGAGGACAATTTCACCAAAAATGACACCCTGGCGGCACAAGTTTACTGTATACATGGCCCATCACAGACTACTAAAAAAGGATAGCCTGACTGTGAACACCAACCCTTCACTGGCAGACATCATTAACGCTCTTTGTTCGTTTTGATAGACATAGCAACACAGGGGAAATGGACAGACTGCCATCAGATCACCATGAACCGATGCTGGACATTAATGAGGTCAGAAGGTCACTGTGCAGCGTCAATCCAAGAAAGCAGCTGGAAATCGTAGTGTCCCAGGGCGTATGCTTTGAGCATATGCAGACCAGTTAGCAGAAGAAGTCTTCAACAAAGTTTTCAAACTCTCTCTGACCCCCTCAAGTCATCAACCATATATCAGCAAGCAAAAAAAATCAGAGTTGTCTGAATGACTATCACTCAGTTTGATTTGATTTGATTCTATTAAGGATCCCCATTAGCTGGTGCCATAGCAACCAGCTAGTCTTCCTGGGGTCCACACAAAAAAACACCGTTTTGCAAATACAAAATTATTAAATGTCAGTACTCAACACACAATGAAGCTAAAATGACATGTGAAAATGGTTGCACTCACCCTGGTAGCCAAATGCTTTACGAAGCTGATCCTGGCCTGGCCATAACATCCCTGCTACGTTTGACCTGCACCAGTTTACCTGCTGGTCAAACAGAGGGAGAGAATAGAGGATGCGATCAGTCTTGATCTCCACACTGCCTTGGATCGCCTTAAGACCTGAGGCGATTCTTAAAAAAAAATCGAAATCTAATTTTTTGAAAAAAATCTGGAAAATATTTTTTCAAGATTTTTCAAAAATAGCAGATCTACAAGCTCGTAGCGCGGCACTCGGTGCCGCGCTATGAGCTTGTATATCTGCTATTTTTGAATAGCCCAAATAAATCTTAAAATGAGACGCAGATGCGTCCCCGGTCTTAATGGGTTAAACCTGACACATTTAGGATGGTCTTCTTTTGACAGAGGAAAACATGCTACCTCCATCCTCACCCTGTACCGCTCTTATTGATTGCCTTTATTGCTAGTAATATTGTTTTTAATGGAGTGCCATCATGATTTCATTGTGTTGTTGTCACATGCAGCAGTACAATGACACATAGAGTTTCTTGAATCTACAGTACAAGATGATGCAGAATTCAAGGGGATTCTGCTGAAAGACAATGGTTGGTTGTAGTGGCAGACACATTCATGGCATTTCATTTATGTTGCATTTAAGGGACCTCTGTTAACATAGTCATACAGTATCAAGCCCCCCCCCCCCCCCAGCAAGGCTATTGTCCCTTTATTGAATGTGATCAGGGCCATGCACACACTTTTAGGAGGGCAGGTGCTCAACTGTACTTGTAAATGTGTACATACTGTAATTTAGCACCAGTTTAACTATACAGATTTATCAGCAGGCAAAATAGCAATAGGATTACCTGTATCTGTAAAGTATCATACTGTATAAGACTTATTTGAGGAGTTAGCATTTTCTATAAAGGGTTCTCAATTCTAGGTTTATATTTCACCCCCCAACTGTTGCCTCTCGTGCCCTAGTTCTGATCTAAATCAGTCTGGTGTTGCTTGAAAACCCATTTTTTAGTTACTAGGCGCATTGTCAGAAAGAGTATTCTTAGCTTCCTAATTATATATATATGTATGTATATATGTGTATATATATATATATATGTGTATATGTACTCTATATATATATATATGTATATCTATGTATATGTGTGTGTGTGTGTGTGTGTGTGTGTGTGTGTGTGTGTGTGTGTGTGTGTGTGTGTGTGTGTGTGTGTGTGTGTGTGTGTGTGTGTGTGTGTGTGTGTGTGTGTGTGTGTGTGTGTGTGTGTGTGTGTATATATATATATATAAAATGTTTTTAAAGGTACAATACTGTATAATTCTGTCTTCAGGGGAAAAAGCCTGAGGGGAAATAAAGTCACCTAAATCATGCATGAGAGATGCTGACAAACCCGGTAGCTTGTTACCCTCAAAGTCACTCTCCAATACATTGGAGACTTTCGTAATAATGCCTGTATTGAAATGTGTACCTTTTTTGTTCTTTAGGCATCTAACGATAAATTACAAATAAACCGTGGCTTGCCCTGATATTCATTCCATATGAAAAGGAAATCAAAACAACTATTTCACAGCATCTAAATTATAAAACAAGACCACAACAACAACAACAAATTACTAAAATGCTTCAAACAGCATTCGAAGGGAATTCGAAATGTGTTTTGTGCATATTAACATTATCAGAGTTTGTTCATCCATTTGTGACTCTGAAAGCGTACAAATGGACGCTTCTGCGTCTATCTGGTTCCATTGGTACGCTCTCAGGGTTAAATTAAAACAGGGGATTATACTGAGTGCTTATTTGATATTCCTATGTCTTGCACAGCTGTATGTCCATGTCTTTCTGGGTTATTTCTGTTTCCCTGTAAACCCCCATGGACCATTACACAGACTTGGTCTGCACCATGGCTAGACCCCAAGACTTTTTCCGCTCCATCACACATACACACATACACGCACGCACGCTCAAACAACCCCCGCCACACACAAACACACACATTGGTTTTGCAAACATTTGTGAACATTACAGTGAACCTTAACCATAACTGACCTAACCCTAACCCTGACCATAACCATATGACAGACACAGTGGATGCCCAACCTTAAACCTTACTCTAACCTTAACCCTAACAAATGCTGTACATGCCTAGCGTAACCCTTACCCTAACATGATGAAACTGCAGTAATAAGATATAATTGAGGACACCATTTTTGTCCACAATTAGACACGCATCCCCAGTGGACCGCTTTGATGCGTACAATTTGTCCCGAAACGGCGTATGGCAGGAACACACGCACCCCCGCGCACGCACACAAGCACGCACGCACGTACGCACACACGCACATACACACGCATACGTACAGTACACACAGTATATAACAACAGACTTGCAGATAAAAGTTTCTGGGACAGTCTCTGGAGTGATGAATGAATAACCGGCTCTCTTCTCTGACCAGGCCTTCTTTCTATCCCATCTTCCTCTGCACTGACATTTGAAAGAGAAAAGTGCTTTCTACCAAAATACAAGCTAATAAAACAGACTGCTCCACTTCCTCAGAAGCTTTTTCTTGCATTTCTGAGCTGCAAAAGGATGAACGCCACACAATCAGCTTGAAAATGGTATCCACACGCACACACACGCGCACGCACACACACACCTCTCGTCCTGGGCCGTCTTGGCCTGCAGGAGCAGAAGGTGACAGATGTACACTCCACTTGCTCCTGTCCCCTCTGACCTCCCCTCCTCCTTGACCCCCCCCCACCCCCCATCTCGCCGTCTCCTTCAGCCACAACTTGCCTCCCTCAATCTCTACATTTCTAGCAAGCTAATGCTCCTCCTCTCTCAACACCTTCTGCCACTTTACCCCCTCTCTCCCTCTCTCCTTCCCCCTCTCACACTCACTCTCTCTCTCTCTCTCTCTCTCTCTCTACCATGCCAACTTCCTCTTCTTACACCTCCCGCTGTCTGCCCATGCACTGTTCTCTGCCTTCTGTCTTCTGCTGCCTTTTTTACAACATACAGAATAACTGAGACACATACACACACACATACTGTACACACACACACACACACACACACAGACTCATACACACACAGACACATACAACGGCAAGTACTGCATACGAATGCAGGTGCACAAAACGACACACGGGCATTTATGCACGTGTGCGCGCGCACACACACACACACACACACACACACACACACACACACACACACACACACACACACACACACACACACACACACACACACACACACACACACACACACACACACACACACACACACACACACAGTGAGAATAGGAGGTTGACAGATACTGCATGTACTTACTACAGCCTCTTGTCTCCTCTACACCCTTTGTTTCTATCGCCCCCCTATCTATCATATCGTTTCTATCGTACCTGTATACCACCACACACAAACAACACACACACACACACACACGCACGCACACGCACACGCATGCATATTAAAAGAAAGCCTTGCCCTGACTCTATGGGGTACAACAAGCTGACAGATGTATTCCCCCCCCCCCCCCCCACACCCCTTCCCCCCCACGCGGTGCTCAGCAGGTATACAGTCACAGCTGTACAGCCCTACCTGTCTCATGGATATTTCATGTTATGAGGCAGCGGCAGGACCACCGCCGCAGCGCCGCGGTGGGCAGAGCAAAGCTGCACAGTTGGTGTGCCACCCGCGCTGATCCTGAACAACACAGTGAAGCACCTCGGTGTTCATTTAACTCTGCGAGCGTACCAATATGCGACCAAACGGACCCTTATTCGAGTCCATCTGGTTCCATCGGTACACACTCTCAGAGATACGGACGAACACTGAGGATTTTACTGTGTACAGTGCCACTATATAGGGTCTACTATGGAAGTGGGTCATCGCATCTCCTTCGACGGTATGCAGCACTTCTGCCATGATTACCCCTGGGGTGGTACGAGGGGGGGGGGGCGTGGTGGAGGAGGGATAAGGTACGGAAAAGGGCAGCAAGATGGAGGGAAGAACAAGCACGTTGTTGTTGGTGACAAGCATGCGGCCAGCTATTAGCGGGCGGCAGCGTTCACTGTGGTGAGCGTGTGCTCACGAAGGCCTATAACATTGTTATGAAAAACATACCTTTTGAGCCATTAAGACCTGGGACGCATCTGTGTCACTTTTTGATTTGAGCTGAAAAAGCATTATTTTACACTTTGGCTATTCAAAAATAGCAGATATACAAGCTCATAGCACGGCACCGAGTGCCACGCTACGAGCTTGTAGATCTGCTATTTTTGTGTGCAAATCTTGGAATATATATTCTTTTAAAGCAAACATTTTTAACTCAAATCTTTGCTTCTGGGGGTCTCTGGAACAACATATTTTGAGATGGGGGTCGGCGGCCAAATACGTATAATTTTGGGGGTCCTTGACATGAAAAAGTTTGGGCACCTCTGATATAGAAACATAAGATGTAAGTAAGAGTTCTACAAAGTCCACCATTTATTTAGATCCATGTTAGAAAATGCTACACTGTATTTTGTGCCCAAACAGGACACACGGATGTCCATCAATGGTTTAGTATTGTGCCACGAGAGACGGAGGGAGGGACGGACGGACGGACAGTGGCTACGGTGGGAATCTATAATAATGTCATCTATAAATAATACAGAATGGAATGATGCCAAATTGAGAAAATGTAGAGGTGAGACAGAAAGCAGCTGTCAAAAACTGAACTAGTAAGTCATTCATTAATGAGCAGCAAAAAAACATAACTTACTGTGCCAAATAAATCTCCCCGAAGACACACGAAGACACATACACACACACACACACACACACACGAGCGCGCACGCGGGTGTCATAACATACTTGGTTACGACACTAGACAA
The DNA here is from genome assembly GCF_963454915.1 of Gymnoscopelus microlampas. Lineage (NCBI taxonomy): Eukaryota > Metazoa > Chordata > Actinopteri > Myctophiformes > Myctophidae > Gymnoscopelus > Gymnoscopelus microlampas. The sequence continues at coordinate 24,509,067 of NC_139939.1, forward strand.
CCATAAATCACCCAATGACATGTTAAGGACTGCTTAGGACTTACATTGTAGTGGCAACGTGGCACAACATGTGGTGGTGTGACATGTTAAGGGTTGATGGATGAGCGCAGCTTAGTACATGTTATTCAGAATCAGTACTGGTGGTTTTATGAGGACAGCTGAATCCCAATTTGCAGGCAAAGTGTGAACAGTGGCAGTTAGGAGGGTATAATATTACATTCATTATGAAGTCTGAGAGGTAGCAGCTAGGATAGCTGAGAAGAATTTTAAAAAAAGAGGTGAAGAGAGATGAGGTAAAAGGGGAAGACCAGTTAAGGAGATTTAAAAAACATACAGAATGTGGACCAGAAGATAAAAGAGAATGAAAGGGGGAAAACTAGACCAAGAAATGGAGATTAAAAGTTCTTCTTCATATTCTCCCTATCCTCCCCATTTTCTCCCCTCTTCTCCTCCATTCCCTCGCTTTCTCCCTCAATCTACATGTCCCCCAGGAGAGCAAGGCAGAGAGAGAGAGAGAGAGAGAGAGAGAGAGAGAGAGAGAGAGAGAGAGAGAGAGAGAGAGAGAGAGAGAGAGAGAGAGAGAGCAAGAGAATGCAAGAGAATGACACGTCTTCTGTCTGCCACTTCACATTAAACGATAGCAGGCATAGCCAGTCAGACCCAGATGGCCCCGGGGAGAAAGATTGGCACAGTGGAGACTTTTATAAAGCACAGCTACACTGCAATACAGCCATCTGCATTTAGAATGGACCCTCCACTGAAGCTCTTGCCCTAGAAATAGGTTAGTATTAATGTCTGAGGACCATTCTGTTCTACACAGTAAAACCCTGACTGTTAATCTAACTCAGAGAGTTACAAATGGATATAAATGACCACTGAGGACCTGTGTACCAATGTGTTATAAACAGGTCGCGGTTACAGTAAATGAGCAATCTGGTATATATTTCCTAACAACCATGGGGCATTTACATGTTGCTATACAGTTATTCTCACTGTTAACACACAGGATGTTTCAGTGTGGTAATAGACACTCAACACTTGTCAATATTTTATTTGCACAACAGGGTTCATTGTCTTTAGGCTTGGCCCAAAAGGTTACGCGTGGTTTGGAGTCAGATCATTACTCATCAATATCATCAATAGCCATTTAAATTATTGATTCAAATGTCAAAACCTGAAGGCGAAAGGGGTTTTCCCAGGGTATTAGCATTGCCAATGCAGGTAAAGTGTGTGTGTGTATGTGTGCGTGCGTGCGTGCGTGCGTGCGTGGTTGCGAAGGTGGAATATTTTATCTATACAGCTTTCAGATCAATACGTTCACACTTTTATTGGTCCAGATCTTCATCACTACGTGACGTGTTTACTAAGTCCATCTGGAGAAGGCAAATCTCACCAGCATGCTCACCAGCTTCAGAACAAAAGACAACTTCTGTGGCTTCATACTGGAAAAGATAGAACAATAGCTCAGTAGTTCTTTTGTTTTATGAGCTCAGTAGTTTACACCTGCGTTTCAAGAGTTTCAATACACAAACCAACACATAATTAATTTCTTAGGGAGGCAAGCGTTTTACAAAATATGTCCTGTTCCTTGAATTTGTCTTCTATGTTTTTTAGAATAACAAACAACAAAATAACATATACGTGGCTGTAACCTCACTGAAAGGACAAAAATAAGCATTACCTTCAATGACATACTGGCAAGTATTTTCTTTTCTCCCAAAAGAAACGAGAAATGGAGTGAGAGTGTGCACCGAGGTAGAGAATTTGACACACAATGTTGCAGTGCACAAGTTCAATGCCATCCCTCATGCAGAGACAGCAGCAGCGCGGGGAAACATGACAGCTACTCAGACCTCAGCAAAGCTCCAAGGCCGCAAAAATCACTTTCTATCCCACCAAAACATACTGTAGCAGCTCAATCAGAAGCTAAGTACTATACATGGCACGCACAGGAATGCATTGGATGTGACTCTAGTCTAAATAGAATGATCGTAATGTTCTTACTGAAGCGAAAGGCGGTGGATACAACAAACGCGAGCTCCAGACTGCCATGCATAAATAAACCATGAACATAAATAAAGTCTGCGTTACATTGTATCGGCGGTGACACCGCTTGACTCGGTGTGCGGGCCGGGACATCAGTCTTTCCATTGTGAGCGGGCTGACACTAACACTCAGATGAGCTTGTACAGTAAGGCAGTGATATAACTCCTCATTACGCGCATAGGGTGCAGGATTGTGATGCGTACAAAAAACATTTAGCGAAGCACTTTGGTCGGGATAGGCGAGCGCTGGGCCGCTGTGTTTGAGCTCTACATCACTCGGGGCAGACACCTGAACACCTCTCATTCTGAAGAAAAGCTGACTGGCATGCTTGATAGAAGCCATTGGTTTAGCTCTATGGAAGATATGACAATGCAATCACTCTGCGTGTGCGCGTGTGCGTGTGCGTGTGTGTGTGTGTGTGTGTGTGTGTGTGCGTGCGTGTGGGTGTGCATGTGGGTGTGCGTGGGCACAATTTGTCATATAGCTGTGTGGGTAATGGCACAGTTGCAGTCGTGGCAGCAGAAATGGCAGGCATGCATCACCCTATGACCTCTACTGAAACAGACCCCCATCACTTCAAACACGCACACACACATGCACACACACACGCACGCACGCACGCACGCACGCACGCACGCACGCACGCACGCACGCACGCACGCACACACACACACACACACACACACACACAGTTAAGCACAAAAAGTAAGGTGGCGTGTCCACTGAGAACACCTTGAGTTGAGGAGCGATATCCTGATATCCTGTCCATAGCCCTCGCACGCAGCGTGATGCCTGCACTGTTCCAATGCATCGACCATGTAAATATGGACTTCCTGTTGCTAATGATTCAACATTGGGTTGCGAATTATGGGGTTGTCACATACAATCCGAAGGATCAAATGACCAGCGCTCCATTCCAAAAGTTGAACTGTTTCCAGCCTGAAGCGCCCAGGGCGCTGCGGCAAAACACTCTGGGCGTCGGGAGCGCTGAAGCGTGATGGTCAGTGCTGAGAAAAGGAGTGCACCAACGCGTCTATAGAATGCATGGAAGACTGGCGCTGCCAACTCACAGTATGTGGACACGGCCCCTAATATTCAATGCATCTTCGCTGCATCGATATGTTATTTCCAAGTCTAATTTGTGTACAGAATGTGGACAGGCCTGTCCCAAAGCCAGAGACATGCAGCCAAGATGTTATCTTTGACGTTATCCAGTCGTGGAGCTCTTCCATTGATAAATGATGGGAAGCCAGCTGTCTAGATGTGGCAGGAGTCCCCAGGGTGATTTTCTGGGGAGATGGGTACATTTTCTGGTTCAGCGCCGCTCAGCGCTATTCACGTAAATAGTCCAAAAAGTTAGCCTTGCATTCATTCTTAATGGTGCGGCTTCAGAGAAAGAGAGGCTCTTAATGGCATCACAAATTAAGATTGTGGCCCGCAGGGCGGTGGTATTAAAGAGATATATGCTGAATATTACAAAATGTAAATGGAATGGAGTCCAAGGTTAAAGATTAATCAGGGGTCGATTCTGTTCAAGGGTGAATTTTCAGCAGGGGAACATCACTCTCCTTAACAGGGATCAAGCTGAAATCAGCAGTGTCACACACACACACACACACACACACACACACACACACACACACACACACACACACACACACACAGACACACACACACACACACACACACACACACACACACACACACACACACACACACACGCCCACTTGGCAGTTTGGCTGTGATGAATTTTAAAGAACCCTCATCGAATGGAGGCAGATACGCCTCATTGGTCAAATGGGCCTCCACAAGCAGTGCATGCCAAGGCCCTGGCACACAGGACGCACACGTCCACCCACCCAAATACGCACGCACACACACACACACACACACGTACACACACACACACACACACACACACACACGTACACACACACACACACACACGTACGTACACACACGTACACACGTACACACACACACACACACACACACACACACACACACACACACACACACACACACACACACACACACACACACACACACACACACACACACACACACACACACACACACACACACACACACACACACACACACACACACACACACGTACACACACGTACACACACACACATTGATAGAGTAACATAAAAGCAATCAGTGATGGTTCAGTCATCCACCTACTGACTCACCCAGACAGTTAGTCATGGATCTCAATTACTCTCTCTCTCTCTCTCTCTCTCTCTCTCTCTCTCTCTCTCTCTCTCTCTCTCGCTCTCTCCACTTTCCATATTTTGTCCTCTATTTTAATCACCTATTTGCTCTGTCTTCTCCTCTTATCTTTCTGCCCTCTTGTTTCCTCTCAATCCTCTCACCTCATCATCTTTCCATCCACCCCTCTATCTTTCACCTTCTCTCTCCCTCCGTAAATCCCTCGTCCCCTCTCTGTCACCTCTACCTGTCACTGCTTCTTACATCCTGTCTCTAAATCCTCCATTCCCTGTCCCTAGCTGCACAGTCAAATCTGGAGGGTTAAGTTAACTCGGAAAGTGTAAAAAATTGATCCGTACGGGTTCATTTCTTGCAGGTTTTACTGTTTGTCATTGCTGCGGTGGGAATTTGCATTTGAACACTGTGCCCATTCACAGGGGTTATAATAACACAGCCGGTCCCCCGGTTCAGTCTGAGCGCAACAGCAAACACATGGATCCACAAAAAAATACAAATGCAATGTATGAACGCGCACGTGCACGACAAAACACAACACAAGACAACACAATACAACACCAGTGGTGGAAAAAGTACTCAAATTCTTTACTTAAGTAAAAGTACCAATACTGCAATGTAAAAATACTCTGTTACAAGTAGAAGTCCAGAATTCAAAATTTACTTGAGTAAAAGTACAGAAGTATTGGCATCAAAATGTACTTAAAGTACCAAAAGTAAAAGTACCAAAATATTTGAAAAAAGCTCACAACGTGTTGCGATGCGACGCGTTGTGAGCTTGTAGATCGGCTATTTATAAATAGCCTAGGTATAAAATAGGGTTAAAGTGGTTAATGTATGTTTTGTAATGTAATAGTTTATATCTGAAAACTAACTAGTAACTCAAATTTTCAAATAATTGTAGTGGAGTAAAAGTACAATATTTGCCTCTGAGATGTAGTGGAGTAGAAGTAAAAGTATTGGAAATTGGAGATAACTTGAGTACAGTACTTAAGTAAATGTACTTAGTTACTTTCCACCACTGCACAACCAGACACACGCACACACACACACACACACACACACACACACACACACACACACACACACACACACACACACACACACACACACACACACACACACACACACACACACACACACACGCACACGCACACGCACACACACACACACACGCGCACACACACACACACAGCTGTATTTTGATTAGATGTGTAACCATCTAAAAGTGAAAAAAGAAAGGGTGTAATGACAACAGACCGACAGGAATGACAGACAGACGCGCGCGCACACACACACACACACACACATCCACACACACACACACACACACACACACACACACACACATCCAGGCCGTGTGTCTTTTCTCTCAGAGTAGATGGGTAAACAGTGATGTGTGTCTGAGAGTGTCAGCGAGGTGTCAGCGCACCACGGCTGACACGTCACTCAGCGCAAACAACGGCCCTGAGCGCATCCAGCGTGCGTGTGTGTGTGCATTTGTGTGCACTAACTTATCCAAATGTGCTCAAGTATGCGTGTGTGTGTGTGTGTGTGTGTGTGTGTGTGTGTGTGTGTGTCACAGTCTGTGGGTGTGCGTGTGCGCTCGTCCCTGAGCTGTCCCTCTTAGGAGGAGACGCCAGTCAGCGTTTAAGCGAAGGAGCAGAGCAAATGAAATATTGATCTCTGATAAGACATGAAGTACCACGTCGACAGCTCTCCTCTGTTTGGGTATGTATGTCCATATGTGCGTGCGTGTGCGCGTGTGTGTGTGTGTGTGTGTGTGCGTGCGTTCCTGCGTGTGAGTGTTGTTGGGGTCGCTGCCGGTGCATGTGTAAGTTCTCTTTGAGCCGGGAGAATTGGCAGACAATTCCGAATAATCAAAAGTTCAAGTTGGTTTGACTTCCACAGTGTGTGGATATTGCTGTATCGATGTTTGATGTTCTAGGCTCCACGTCTGTGAATCACACCGAGACCCAGCGAGATGCCAAGAAAGTGCTTAATAGCAGAACACAGCTTGGCAGAATTTACATTCATCATCTGCTTAAGATACCAAAAAAAGATCACTGCAGCATTTATTTGCCATTATATTTATATACCTCAAAGCCAGGGCTGCCATTAAGTATTTTCCGCCCCAGGACGCAAATGAGAAATAAATCTTGTGTCCTGGAACCCAGTTTCATAAATTATATTTATTTAATATATTAGTAAAATTGGCAGTGCCCCACGTGTGTGTCAGCAATAAATTAGCAAAGTGTGTGAGGGATCTGTCGGTGATATTTTAATGTCCTGGAACTGATGTCCCTGGTGAGTCACTCATCACGCAGCATCTCTTTTGGTGACACGTCTACATCCTCCTTCATTCATTCAAAATAAGCTGCTACTCACTGGAAGAAGACCTGAGATGTTTTATATCGTAGTTGTCGGGTGGAAACCTTGTACAGTATGTACTGTATGTCCAAAACTGCTACTTTTCAGGAAAAAAAAGAAGAAAAAAAAAACTTCCAATAGATCCGGGTAGTTATTTAGTCACAAGCTCTTGTTAAAGGTTTTATTTGTTAAATATTTAAGAAACCCAAAGACAGACTTAAAGGTAGGGTAAGTGATTTACTTTGGTTAAAATAAGTGTTAAATAGCTCTATAATACTATATTCTGATAGTACTCATTGCTATAGAGTGTTTGTTCAGTAAAAAGAGTCTCCATGTCTCTCCAGCTCTTTATTCAACCGAAAATGCATTTTCAGTGCTCTCTCCTGGTTGGCTTAAATGTTGTCACCTACCTGAAAATGTATTTATATTCTGTTTACTAAAGAGCTGGAGAGACCCCTGTGACAAACGAACAAACGGTCTGTAGCAATGATTACTGATTACTATCAGAATATAGTAAAAGAATACCAAAAAATATCACTTTCCCTACCTTTAACCACTTTCAACCTGGCGCCCCGTCATTACAGGTGAAATGTCTCAAAACATTTAAAAAAGAAATGTCAAAAATAGCAGAAGATCTATAGATGATCTATAAGTATAAACAAGTATACAATAGGTTGTTCATTTATGAAAAAAAACACAATATGGAGATACAAGATTCCTGCCCAGCCACAATATCCAGGCCCATAGATGAAGAAACTAATGTAAGACCTTGTGGGGATTCAAAGTGTTGACCTTTGTAACTCCAAGACCTTCCTGCGCTGCCAAATGAACCGTATTGATCACTTCATTATCAATGCAATTATACATCAGAAACTCATTTAAAAGTGGCCTTAGTGTTGCAGTGGATATGAGATGATTACAAAAAACTAAAATCCATATTGGTGCATTGGCAGAGAAAATCATCTTAACGTTGCTGTCGGGCAGAAACCTCATATCTCCATATTTTGACGTTTTTCCCCCCGTAATTTAACGCCCTACTTCATCATACTACATTGTCACACTAAAGCAGCAAAAATAGCAGATCTACAAGCTCACAACTTGTAGATACATTTTTTTTAAGTGGTTAAGTCTGT
>NC_139939.1:24521847-24539347 GCF_963454915.1 Gymnoscopelus microlampas
CTTGAAGCTGACGTGAACTGCAACACTGTTCCATCTATTTTGAACACACCTCCCGGCTCCCGCCCCAGAGTGGCTTGGAGCCCCCTATGCATCCGTCATCTGAAAAAGCCACATTCAGTCAAGGATGGTGGACGCCCATGCGTGGCTTGAGCGTTGCCCGCAATCTCATTGGTTCATACATCAAAGCCCGGCGTCCTGCCCTCTCCCGTCTCCCACCGGAACCAATTTGTTCGCAAAAACCCCGCATCGCATTCTGCTCACCGCCCAGCCCCACAGCGTCGAAAGGCAAGGAGAGAGCGGGCGCTACATAATTAGTCGGTAGCACTCATTACCATCGCTGTGACAAAAACACGACCTTATCTGGGATGGTCTGCCATGCTGGTGTGCCGTGAGGACGGAGGCAGGCATGGAGGGAGGTGGGGAGGTGCAGGAGGGAGGAAGTCAAAGGGTTGAAAGGGGAGATGATAAGAGTAGTGCAAAAAAAAACAAGAAAGAATGACATAGATGTCATGATGGACGGCGCAGCCCCCCCCCCCCCCCCCCCCCCCCACAAAAAGAAAATAGTTTTGGGGGTCCAAAAGCATGGGATGAAAAAAAAAAAAAAAAAAAGGAGGTCCGCGCCCCCCCCCCCCCCCCCCCCCCCCTAGGGGTCCCTGGACACCCTTGGGGGTCCCTGGGGGTGACCTACAGACACGGCGAAGGAAAACTGTAAAGCCACAGCCATGCATGCAAGATGTTGCACATGAACTCTGCAGCCGCACTGAGCAGAGATGCTCATAGGCCTGCGTCCTGCGTCGCTGACGCACAATATTGTGAAAGGACGCATTCATGACACCGTCGTGGCGTCCATGGGACGCACTAGAGTTGTCACCAACAACAGAGAAAAATATAAAAATAATTTGCGATAAAATTATTAGTGCACGATAAGTATCGGCCCGATAATTATCGGTTCGATATCAGGAATTATGACGTCATCCCGATAAAACCGATAACATTAATAATAGCTCTGATAATATATAATATTTGTCAACTGTGATCTGCATGGACTCTCGGTTAGACACCGTTGTACTGGAGAAGTATAACTCTCGGTTAGACACCGTTGTACTGGAGAAGTATAACTCTCGGTTAGACACCGTTGTACTGGAGAAGTATAACTCTCGGTTAGACACCGTTGTAGTGTTGTGCTAGTGTTGTGCTAGTTACTGAAAACCAGTGACCAGTTACCAATGCCATTACTAGTTACTTCATTTAAAAGTAACTCAGTTACTTTACTAGTTACTTACACCAAAAAGTAATGCGTTACTGTGAAAAGTAACTTTGAAGTTACTTTTAAAAAAAAGGGCTCCCATTATTGCCCTTATAGCCTTCATTTCAGTACTGTTATTGCATTGGGGAATAATACAATCTGTTGATCAACTTGACATGCATTTGCATCACTGAACTCTGCTAAGCAATGTGGTATACCAGGGGTTGCGATATAGGATTGTAACCTGCTGGTCCCAATGTCCGGAATGAATCAAATTTATCAGACATCTGATAAAAAATGCCGGTCATAATTATGTTGAAGCATTAATTACAATTAAGCAGGTGCGTAAATACAGCCTTAAGGTCCTTACACACCGGCGAAAATAGCGAATATACGCAAAATTCGGACTCGTTCCGAATAATTAAAAGACGCTTTTTTCGCTTCGCTTTTTCGCTTTTTCGCTCCATGTACGGAGCCATTGACTTTATAAGGTTTTTAAAAAAAAAACGCATTATTCGCACGAAAAAATCGCCCCGGTGTGTAACAACCTTAACACTTAGGCCTACAGCATTATATTTTGGATTGAGCTATTTGAACATGAACCATGATGAACGAGTAATATACACATTTTATATACAGTAGCAGGGTCATCTTGCACAAATACATTAATTACCTACACTACCATTTGTGCCTGGCAATCTCCTTCTCACCCATTGACTTGCATGTTAAATGATGGCGTTTCCCCTTAAAAATAATCGATCATTTCAGGAGCAAGAGCTTAAAAATCTCTCCTAAATCTAGTCAACAAGGCCTGCAGTAGGCTATGCACTGGACAAATATGCATGACATTATTTCAATACACTAAAAAACAGTGGTGGAAAGTAACTAAGTACATTTACTCAAGTACTGTACTTAAGTACAATTTTGAGGTATCGGTACTTTACTTGAGTATTTCCAATTTCCAATACTTTTACTACTACTCCACTACATCTCAGAGGCAACTATTGTACTTTTACTCCACTACATTTATTTGAAAACTTTAGTTACTAGTTACTTTTCAGATATAAATTATGATATAATGAAACATACATTAACCACTTTAACCCTATTTTATACCTAGCCGATCTACAAGCTCGATCTGCTATTTTCAAATATTTAGTACTTTTACTTTTGGTACTTTAAGTACATTTTGATGCCAATACTTTTGTACTTTTACTCAAGTAAATTTTGAATTCTGGACTTTTACTTGTAACAAGAGTATTTATTGCAGTATTGGTACTTTTACTTAAGTAAAGAATTTGAGTACTTTTTCCACCACTGCTAAAAACATGGGAAATGTTAGAGGGAGTAATAGCCATGGATACACGACGGTCGACTGTCACGATGTCCTGTTCAACAAGATTTCAAATGTATAAAAATCTTTGGAAAATAGCAGATCTACAAGCTTGTAAATCTGTTATTTTCAAATGGCAGATATGTGTAGGGCTGAAGTGGTTAATGTGTGTTTTGTTTATAATATTCTAGAGCTTAATCTACAAAGTAACTAGTAACTAAAGTTTTCAAATAATTGTAGTGGAGTAAAAGTATAATATTTGCCTCTGAGATGGAGTAGAAGTAAAAGTGTTGAAAATTGGAAATACTTTCCAATACTTTACTACTACTACTACTACTACTACTACTACTACTACTACTAGCCTACTACTACTACTACTAATAATAATAATAATAGTAAAAAAAATACCTCAAAATTTTACTTAAAATTTTCCTAAGTACAGTACTTGAGTAAATGTAAAAAAAAAAAATCAGAAAAGGCCTATTTTCATTCCAGCTAATAAAATTCACAATATCGGTTGCATATCGGTTATCGGTGACCGATATAATCCAAACCTCTCTAAAATCGGTTATCGGTATCGGTCACAAAAATCCCTATCGGTCGGACTCTAATTACCAGTGATGTTACATGAAGGCCACTGTAAGACCTTATGTCGAAGGCCATATCCTGCCATGGCTATGTACATTCAGAGGAGAAAAACAATGCATGAGGTGGCATGAAAAGGTATTAAGCATTAACATGTACATCATTGAAGCTACTTTGTGTAGACGTGAATTGAAGTAATGCTGTTGTGTGGGTGGGTCTTTAAAAGTGAAGATGGGATGTGGTTTGCTGTAGGGAGGTATTGTGCTATTGAGATTTAAAAAAAAAAATGCATGTGTGTATCTATCTATCGATCGATCTATCTATCTATCTATCTATCTATCTAACCCACCACGACAACAGATAAGTCATCTAGGCTTTTTTCATTTTTGTTATTTCATGTCATATGAAAGCAGGGAATCATAGCTACAAATACTTTTGTAAATACAGTATTCAATCAAAATACAAAATAGCAGATCTACAAGCTCACAAGGCGGCGACGCGTTGTGAGCTTGTAGATCTGCTATTTCATGACACATGTTTTGTTTGTAACTAGTGTTGCCATGTATAGTAATTATAAGCGACCTCGTTCTCTGTGAAGTTGCTTGCAAATATTACTAGTTGCTTTTTATTTGTTTTTATTATTTTGTTGTGAGCTTGTAGATCGGCTATTTCCAAATCGTCTATTTTCAAAAAGCCGATGCATATAGGTTTATAGTGCTCATATAGCCTAATAGTCACTTACATCTTTGGGCTTGTTTTCATTGACCTGGTTGCTTATTACTCTCTCGAAAATCTGGCAACCGTGTCATAGTTTATACCACCGAAGAAGAAAATGCGGAAGTGGTCGTCTTTACAAGGCCATGAAAAAGCATAATAACGTGGACTTGCGTCGATCAGTAAGTAATTAATAGCGGACAGTACTGTGTTTGGCTAAAAACAGTGTGTTTGGTAACCTCATACAAGCGCACTGTTATTTTCGATTCCACTTTTACCACACATTTAACCGTATTTACTCCAATTTGCAAATGTTCTTTGTGGTTTTGATTCCTGTGGAAATGTGTAGATTCAGGGTTAAGATGTCATGGGAAGAATGACTTAATTTTGTGATGCGACAAACATCCGTGTTTATGTGAAACTTGTGTGTTATTGCAAAGGAATTCCACGAGTGGTCTTGCACATGCGCAGTAAAGTTGTTTACATCTGAAAGAGCATTTCATCCCAGCATATGAGAACGACTGCACGTTGAATGCGAGCTGGTAAACAATTGTGCATGGAAAATGGTCATTTTGTGTGTTATTTTATTATACATGTTGTTTGCGTAGTTTTAATAGTATTTTCCATTTGTGTGTTTTCTGTTTACAGTTAAATAACCTACTGCAACAGCGACTTACAATGCTTATCTTTAGCACCCACTTTAAGGAGAGCTAATGTGTGTAGTTTCTCTTGGGCTGGCTGAGGCTATCAGATACTGTACCAAGTATTAGTAGTTTAGTAACCGTGTGTGTGTGTGTGTGTGTGTGTGTGTGTGTGTGTGTGTGTGTGTGTGTGTGTGTGTGTGTGTGTGTGTGTGTGTGTGTGTGTGTGTGTTAATAAATTACCAAAAGTCAGTATCGGTTTTGCGTGTTTTTATGTGTAGTTGTTGTGTTGTAGTTTGAGTGTTTTACGCCAAATCTACTACGTGTATTCGTCCCTGGACCGAAGGGAATAGCTTGAGTTAGGTTGAGCTCAGATATCGGTACAGTTATTTAACAGTCAGCCCGTGCGACGAGGAAAGTACGGAGATTGGTGTTGTTCACGTGAGGAGTGCTAGGCTAGCTCGACGTCGTGGGTCTCTTGTCGACGAGCGTCGTGGGAGAGGCGAAACGTAATCATCTCTGCCAAACCAACCCCCACGAGACGAGAGGGACTTCGGTTCCGAGTCGGACAAGCAACGTGGAGGACGTGCGGGAGAGCCAGCTGTTCATCAAAGAGCGGAGCAGAGCGGAGCGACCCATTCCGAGAGGAGGACGCGCTCGGTTGGCCGACAACAATTACCAAAGCAACATCATCATCAAAGAAATGTGTGCTTTTTGCAATGTGTGATTTTTGCATTTGACTGTGCTGTTGTCGGACGATGAGACGAATTAGTTTAGAACTGTGCATGATAGCACTGAAGGCTAACAATATTAAAATATTCTGTTACAAATGGTCCGGAATTCCACATGTAGCCTACTAGAGTTTCACAAGTACAAAAGTATTGGCTTCATAATGTACGTAAAGTATCAAATGTAAAAGTAGTCATTATGCACAATGTCCCATTTTCAAGTGGTAACATGTAGCCTAGCCTATAAAAAATATGTTTTAAACTGCCCATGTACAAGCTGACCTCATGGCACCAAAGCTAATTGTGTGTACGGGTATTTCAAGGGCTGGCAGAGAATAACGCTTAGTTTATCGTAGTTTAAGTTGCGTTGTCAGCTCCACATCTGCTATTTGCAAACATTTTTGTACTTTGGGTACTGTAAGCCCATTTAAATACTAATAGTTTTACTGAAGCACATTATTATCTCCGAATCCTTTCTCATCATGCAGTACTTGTACATTGCAGTATTGATACTTTTACTTAAGTAAAACATTCGATGACTTCTTTCCACCATGCCATTTCATTTATATTTGAATCACGTCAGTTTGCAATGCAATTCATAACTAAAGGTCTATAAACCTGTGTGATATAGTGACGTTATGAAGTACTGCTAACTGGGAAAGCAGCCCGTCCAGCAGGGGCCATTCACACACTCTCTATGTTGTCTTGACAATGACGTTGGCTGTAGTACCCCGGATGCGATGTTACAAACAGATGACCTGAATGTTGTGGTTGTCCTATGCTAAACAACACATACAGTAACGTAAAAAGGAATACATAGGTTTGATGACAGGAAATTCATTTATATACTATTGCTATAAAACAACAAAGCTAGCCTACATGTTTAAGGTGACATTACACTTATGCTATTGTGCTCCACTATGTTTTCACATTTCAATGTGTAAACATACAGATGCATTTACTATGTCCATGTGTATGATGCGACAGATTGAATAGCATGTTATTGACTTCATTGATGCAAAACATTTTGTATAAGTGATTAATGTCCCTGAATGGGTTTGAGCCTTATTGTTGTTGTAATGTGTGAACATGATGGCGCTCACAAATTGTGCATTTTGAGACTCGGGCGGAATGCAGTGATTCCGTGCCGCCACGTTAATATTGGAGCGTCGGGTTTATATCCTTAACCCAGCCAGGTTGTGTAGCCTACATAACTCTCTATGACATAACTCCATAACATAGGACAAGCTACTGTAAGTTTGTAGACCTCAGTGTCCATGAAAAGAATGTCGGGGCTCCCGAAAATTATCTCGCAGAATCGCTGCTGCGCTGAAAATAGCAGATCCACAAGCTCACAACGCGTCGCAATGGGACCTGTTGTGAGCTTGTAGATCTGCTATTTTCAAATAGCCAACGCAGCCATGCAGATCTGCAAGCTTAACCGAGTGACTGTTAAAGCAGTTTGTTTAAATTACTTTATAAAATGTTATATTTTCACAGGGATTATTTATTAGTGTAGATATACATTTTGGAGTGGATATATGTGTCCAGATGCCTGTCAGACCGTCTGCGCCGCAGGTCTAAAATGGAATAAACGGGCGCAGGCAACGTCAACGACTGGTCTCGACCAGACGTGAGATCTCAGCGTAAAGTAGGATGAAGGCCACGTCAGGATATATTGATAAATGCCGAAAGGTGCGGTAATATCGCCGTACGTTCATTATTCGGGCTGCACCGCGTTGATAAATGAGGGCCACTGTGCCTTCCTTCCGCCAGACAGCTTTTTGTGTATTTACTATGAATATCGCCCCTATACTTAAGGCTGACAAATAACGTAATACACATCCATTCTCTCTACGTCCTGCGTGTCTGGAGGATGTTGGGTCTTTTGAGCAATTGAGCCAATGTGTATTCTCAGAATCCCATTTCACACTCGAGTGTGAAATGTGTCTGTCTGTGTCCCTCATTCACAGAACCGGTTTTCTACGTCATGACATAAGCGCACAATATAAACAGCACACACATGTCCTGGCCTCGTTCTCTTCATTTTTGATTGTTGAGACAGCAGAGAGGCAGCAATGGCACCAGCGTAAAAAAAAAAGTTTGTCCAGAGCAAACTCATCGACGCGAGGACGCCTAAACGAACGGTAGCCACCGCGATCGACCCCTAAACCACTTTCAGGACAAGCTGCTTCAGGCTGCAGCATCAGTCCTGCTTGGTAAAATAAAGGCTGAACTCAGTGGACATTGGACAATATTTTGCAATAGGCCTACTCGCGTATAAAGATTTCCCGCTTTCCAAACGGGAACTAGTTGCAGTTTGTATTCGATTCATGGAGGATGGAGGACTCATCAAAGAGCGGGCAGTGGAATTTATTGACACCGCGGATTTAACTGCACGGTGCATCACAAAGCGCTCCTAAAAGAAACCAATCATCTACCAACTATTGTAGGCTACCCGTGTCTAAGCTAAAACATAAACATGTAGGTCGCCTACATAGGCTACTTTGGTAAATAAATCTGGTTATTTGAAGAGGAGGTTATTCAACTCTCCAGCTGTCTATCTGCGACTCTCTCCCCCCCTTGCGCTTCAACTACATGCAAAAAGGCCGTTCGCAGCTCGCGATGCTTAAATGAAGAAATGTGCACGGAAAATCATCTAAAACTATGCGAAATAAACCCCAAAAAATATCAAAAATAAAAGCGGGGCTTTATTGTGGCTTAAATAGATTCAAGTCGACACTTATTAATGTTTTGGTGCATTCTATAATTTAATACAAAATTCTGATGCCTCTCTGCAGAGTGATACGGCATGAAGTGTGTAGAGGGGAGGGCGGGGCTTTAGGCTGCGTGGACACTGGTGTTGGAACAATGGCGGCGGTGCAAACATGTTCAGATGTGAGAGGGGGCATGTTCAGACCTGAGAGGGGGCGTGAGAGGGGGCGTCTCCCTGCATGAAGCCAGCAACCAATCGGTGTTTGGAGCAAAGAGGGGGCGTCGCCCTGCATGAAGCCAAGTTGCAGCAACCAATCGGTGGCAACGAAGCAATGACGACGCGTTCCAGACCCTTTTTTAGCAAGACCGCCCCCTTTTTCCCACAAACAGAGAGTCCCTGACCAAATCACGCCCCGTTACGCCCCTTTTTCGCCTAAGCCACCTCCTCTCTTTATATAGCTCGAGAGGTTAACTCCCACATACCTCAGACGCCTTTCATCTCTGTCTATAGAGGACGGCTCGCTTCGCTTGAGCCGTCCTAAAAAGGAAAAAAAGGATTACAAATTTGTTATAATTAGGTTTGCTGTTAAGGGTCTGAGGAGAATAAGTGAGAGGATAGAGAGATAGAGCTAGAGATAGAGCTAGAGAGAGAGCTAGAGAGAGAGCTAGAGAGAGAGAGAGAGAAGGACAGGTGCACATACAGACACACATTGAGTGAAAGAGAAGGATCAGGAGGGAAAATATACAAATGTGGTTGTGTTACACTTACAGCACATATAAAGAAAAGAAGAAAAAAGTCTGAAAAAAGAAAGCATGGAGGAGGCTGACAGTGGGGGGGGGGGGAGTGAGGTGATGGCTCCCTGAATGCCAGCTGCACACAAAGGCCCACCGCGTTCCATCCTCAATGACAGTAATGACAGGGTGGTGTTGAGGCACACCTACCCTCTCATTAAAACCTGCTCCTTCACAAGGTACGCACAAACATAAATAACCACACACAGCGCACCGCACGCACACACACACACAAACTGTACACCCACGCATGGACCTGCATCAAACACACACGCCTAACCATACATACAGGCAGGTCCCAACTAGGGGTGGGACAGTTATAATCAAACACATTTTGGTGGTTTTTTTTGTTTTATTTTAGGGATTAAGTGGTTAATCAGACTAATCAATTTAGTATCGATTTCGCATTGATTCGTTGATATATGAAAAATGACAAATACATCTATTAAAAAAAACACCTCAAGATTATTCCATTCTTTTAAAGAGGTGGTGCCATGGTTTTGCACTTTTTCTGTTTTTCATGTGTCTATGAGGTTGATAGAACTTCATTAAGCCCCCTGGTGGTGTTTTTATGGTGTTTTATGTCTTCTCTGACTATTTTGAGTTTCTACCTGGAGGCTGAGGCCTTGAGGGTCAAACGTGCCAATAGAAAAACAGCCCTTTAGTACCATAGTAAAAATATACCCTCCCCCTCATTATCATAACACAACAGGTGTGGGCATGAGGAGGAGGAGGGACTAGGACAGGTGGGTGGTGCTAAGGTGGTGGAGGAGTAGCCTGGCGTAGCTAGACTATATCACTGCGTGGATATGAGTCTGGTGTTTCCATGAGGACGTTTTGTTTCCCAAGGGGCGGGATCAAAACAATGGCCCTCGACGCAATTGGTTAGACCTACAACCAACTACCAATTACAGTCGCCCATATTCGAATACTGGACCCTGATTGGTTACACGTCTTCTGGAACAGGAAATGGATTCTCTACGGAACGGTGCCAGACCCAAATCGCAGAGTGCAATTTTTTTTTGCACTCGCAGATTCGTCTGGTCCCAGGCTAGTGGAGGAGGTGCTAAGGTGAGAACCAGGTATACTTAATGAACTGGAGGTGTGTCCACATAAAAACATCATTTTAACAATTTCTGTACACTTTTTTGAAAAAAATCTTCCTCCTAGTTTAACCATAATACCTGATGATTATGTTTTGGGGGGCACCCCGTCTTTAATAATCTTCTATAATCAATAGTTGCAGCCCTATAGTCCCAACACACATCATACATGTGTTATCCATATTATTTAAAAGAGCTTTTACATCCATACAGTTCAATGTATCCATCAAGACACACTCAACAACCTTATTTTAACACACCTGTTTTACAAAAATAAATTGGATCAATTATTTAATTTCCTGTTTTCAAAATGTCCTTACTTGATTCACTTAAAACGAACTGTTCTTGCTTCTGATTTTTGTTTTTGTTTTTGATTGTATTTAGATCACTTTTTACTTTTATTTTCTCACATGTCACATGTCATCTCAAAACTTTCAGTTTTTAGATGACATGTGTAGCAGATGTAGTACGGTCTGGGATGGTGTGAGAGCCCTTATGTGTATGTCTCATGTGTATGTTTTGTTGTTAGTGAATGTTTTGTGATTGTTTTTTGTCATTGTTTGTATGTTGTGCCTGAGGACCCCCTGGAAGACGAGATGATACATCTCAAGGGATTTATCCTCTAATACATTTTCAAATAAAATAATGCCTGTACGCACGTTGGTAAGATGCATCCTCCAGTGTCATTATGCTTCTCTAAATATCACTGTAATAAAGGTTTAAACAAGGAGCAAGGCAAGGGTGAAAAGGGGTTAATAACCACCCATATGAATATTTGATTGATGTAATTACTGTAAATTACAGATTCGTGCTCAATAAACTGTTAATTTGTTGCACTTCAGATGAAGTATTCCATCACCGTGTGATCTCTTGGTACAGCTGTTTGTTTTCTTATCGTGGGAGGAGGGCTTTATAGCTTCTGTTGGAAGGAAAAGACATTCTGTAATATTGGAATGGAATGGAAGTCAGGTGACCTCAAATCTATCTTTTGCGGATCGGCTTGATGGAGTTGCTTTGTTCCACTTTTAAATGGCCTTGGCTGACTGCAATAACAGTACAGGAGAGAAAGCTGTGTGGAAAATAGTACTTTTTGATACAAGATGCTATAAGGGAAATTGTGAACGTTTGTGTGTGTGTGTGTGTGTGTGTGTGTGTGTGTGTGTGTGTGTGTGTGTGTGTGTGTGTGTGTGTGTGTGTGTGTGTGTGTGTGTGTGTGTGTGTGTATGTGAGCATGCATGTATTTGTGTGCAAAATCTACAAAAGGGATTTAGTGAGACTACTTGGTGGACATCCAACAACAAAATACATCAACTGATAAAGAATGTACAAACATTGTGCAAAGCAGCACAATCTCTCTCACTCCTTTGTCCTCTCACCTCGATTGTAACAGCTGAAGCTTGTTTACCGTCAGTTTGTTAGTTCAGAATTCGACAGCAAAGACTTCTTAACGAGACTTCACAGTGTTCCCTATATGGCCCCTGTACTGGCTATATACAGTACTATGCACTGGCTTCTGATTAAATGTAGGATTAGCATTTATTTTTATCATTACATGCTCTATACAACTTATACCCGGGACCCTGTCTTGATATCAGTGAATTGCTGATCCTTTATAAACCTGTGTTAGGCCCCTCAGGGCCTCTGAGTAAGATCTCCTCATTGTACCTCATTGACTTCAGGTGACCGTACTTTTGCTGTCCTGGCTCCCAGTCTCCCCCTGGGGATCAGGTCAGCAAACTCGTTGAGTGTTTTAAATCACATCTAAAGACCCATTTCTTCGCTACGGCATTTTATTGATGTTTTGTTGGTTCTATTTTTAACTTGCCCTACAGTGTACAGTATGGGTTGGGTGTGTGTGTGTGTGTGTGTGTGTGTGTGTGTGTGTGTGTGTGTGTGTGTGTGTGTGTGTGTGTGTGTGTGTGTGTGTGTGTGTGTGTGTGTGTGTGTGTGTGTGTGTGTGTGTGTGTGTGTGTGTGTGTGTGTGTGTATACATTTGTATATTTATACTGTATATTATTTTATTTATTTATTTATTTATTAACTACCACAAGTCAGACACACAGAATAGAGTCCTATAGAAAATGTATGATGACCCACCCAAACAAAATGGGTTTGTCCAAAGCAAACTATCATGTTTTGCTGGGGAATTTAAAGAGGGTTTTGACACCCTGTTACATAAGTATCTCTGACTGTATCTCTGACTGTCATCATATCCTAATGGGAGAAAGTTGTTAACATATTTTGACCGAAACGTTCAATTTGGGGGTTAAAGGAGTAGTTCACCCAAAAAATTACTTATTTTCTATCAATTACACACCCAATGAAGCATTGAATACATTTTTTAGTTTTTGTCGCATTCTTAAGCCAATAATTTGATGACCGGCAGGAGAAAGAGACTCTTACCGGGGACTCGGCCAGTCATCAAATTATTGGCTCAGGATTGCGACAAAAACTAAACAAATCTCCATTAATTCAATGCTTCATGGGGTGTGTAATTGAAAGAAAACAAGTAATGTTTTGGGTGAACTACTCCTTTAAAATATTTCTCTCACTCCAGCTTCTCTCCTTCTAGACATGACAAGCTGTATTTTGTAAACACATTCCAATAGACTATAACCACATAAACGTATGCACATTTATTTATTTATTTATTATCTTTATTTGCTGTGGTATGTTCTTTCAGCCTTAATAACATGGAAAGCAGAAGCAGTGGACCACCTCATGCATGTCTAAAAGGTTAGGAATTTCATGGAGGCCATGAGGGCCACGGCTGCTGTGCCCCCTCACGTTGGCCTTATGCTCCTCAAAACATGATATGCCCTGAGACCACAGTGGCCTTGATGCCCTGTCAACACCCCCCAGCTGATTTAACAGTTTTTTATTCCACTGTGCTCTTTTCCTGTCAACAAGGTTTTTAGCAAAACTTATTTCGATATACAGTAAATTACAAATACTGGGTAAAAAAATGATCACAATACAAATACAAAATACTGGTCTGAGAAATGTATTTGAGATACTAAAACATATTTTGTATTTTACAATTAGTATACCTGAAAATACCTGTTGTAAAAACTGACGCAATGATTTGTCAATTCGTCCAGTAGATTGATTGACAAATATAAAATGAATTGCCTATGTCAGAATTTTCTAAAATAAATTGATCTTGCAAGCAAAGTGGTGTTTGGAGCAGGCAGCCAAAATGTTTACCACTTTGTGTGAGAGTGCAGGCCAAAGCGACCTTGTTATCGTTGAAAGCTAGACAAGAACTATGGCATGAGACTGAATGCACAATCCTACACAGAGCTATACCTCTACGTCTGTACTTCACAAACACCAGAATACTGACACCAGTATACTGACCATGATACTGACACCAGTATACTGACCATGATACTGACACCAGGGTACTGACACCAGTATACTGACCATGACACTGACACCAGTATATTACTGACCATGATACTGACACCAGTATACTGACCATGATACTGACACCAGTATACTGACCATGATACTGACACCATGATACTGACACCAATATACTGACCATAATACTGACACCAGAATTCTGACACCAGTATACTGACCATGATACTGACATCAGTATACTGACCATGATACTGACACCAGTATACTGACCAAGATACTGACACCATGATACTGACACCAATATACTGACCATAATACTGACACCAGAATTCTGACACCAGTATACTGACCATGATACTGACACCAGAATACTGACACCAGTATACTGACCATGATACTGACACCAGGGTACTGACCATGATACTGACACCAGGGTACTGACACCAGTATACTGACCATGACACTGACACCAGTATATTACTGACCATGATACTGACACCATGATACTGACACCAATATACTGACCATAATACTGACACCAGAATACTGACACCAGTATACTGACCATGATACTGACACCAGAATACTGACACCAGTATACTGACCATGATACTGACACCAGGGTACTGACCATGATACTGACACCAGGGTACTGACACCAGTATACTGACCATGACACTGACACCAGTATATTACTGACCATGATACTGACACCAGTATACTGACCATGATACTGATACCATGATACTGACCATGATACTGACACCATGACACTGACACCAGTATATTACTGACCATGATACTGACACCAGTATACTGACCATGATACTGACACCATGATACTGACACCAGTATACTGACCATGATACTGACACCAGTATACTGACCATGATACTGACACCATGATACTGACACCACGATACTGACCATGATACTGACACCATAATACTGACACCAGGATACTGACACCAGGATACTGACACCACGATACTGACCATGATACTGACACCAGGATACTGACACCACGATACTGACCATGATACTGACACCAGGATACTGACACCACGATACTGACCATGATACTGACACCAGGATACTGACACCACGATACTGACCATGATACTGACACCAGGATACTGACACCACGATACTGACCATGATACTGACACCAGGATACTGACACCACGATACTGACCATGATACTGACACCACGATACTGACCATGATACTGACACCAGGATACTGACACCACGATACTGACCATGATACTGACACCAGGATACTGACACCAGGATACTGACAGCAGAATACTGACACCAGGATACTGACACCATGATACTGACACCAGGATACTGACAGCAGAATACTGACACCAGAATACTGACCAGGATACTTACACCAGGACCATGACACTGACACCAGGATACTGACATATAGCATTATAAATAATAAAATATTAGGCTTGCCTGATCATTTATGGGTTATGCAGTAATGAAGTTATCACAAGAATAAACTATACTATTACTTACTTGCTTATTTACAAAAAAACACCAACATACAAGTGTTACAGTACTTATCTTCACATCAGCCACAAGACTTGAAATCTTGAAGCAATAGTCAGTACAAAAGTACACTCATTTCTGCTTGAACACCACTGATGTATAACTGGACTTGATCTGCACACTCAACTTAGCGTAGGCCCAACCGGGAACAAGATACAGACTACTTCATTGTAAATATCCATCTATAATTCATTTTAAACATCTGTCCCTCCCTGCACAGGGCACGCGAGTCGGTAAGTGGAGATGCCAGAGATTTGAATGATAATTTGTATTTTATATTAAAAGGAAAAGGACCCATTAAGACCTGGAACGCATCTGTGTCATTTATTGATTTGAGCTAAGAAGCATTATTTTACACTTTGGCTATTCAAAAATAGCAGATATACAAGCTCATAGCGGCGCGGCACCGAGTTTGTAGATTTGCTATTATTGAAAAATCATGAAAATGTGTGAAAATCATTGAATATATATATTATTTTAAAGCGAACATTTGTAACTCAAATCTTTGCTTCTGGGTCCCTGGAACAACATATTTTGAGATGGGGGTCAGCGGCCAAATTCATATCATTTTGGGGGTCCTTGACATAAAAAAGTTTGAGCACCACTGATATAGAAACTTACGTTTTTCAGAACACTGTTGGGATTTAGAAGACATTTTTAGAATTATTCAAAGAGTGTACAGATGTAACATTATGTACACTTTCTGAGTTAAATTAACAGTATTCTACTGTTTATAGGTGCTTGAGGCATACCAATCTTGGTGATGGTGGCATTTTCGTCACAAAATGGTGATGAAAGTGGCAGGATATCACTCACTATAGATAAGTTATACAATTATATAATTCAGTTAAATAATTAGTAATTAACAGCCATTGACCCATGAATAAAAATCCGTTGTCTTATCAGAGATATTAAAATGCAGCAGGGTTGAGACGGTTTTCATTTGACCATGAATGCAAAGCTCTCTATCGCTCGCCCTTTGTCAACGTCTCTCCCCTGTTTCTCATTCTCTATCTGTCTTTCCTCATGCTAACTTGTTTCACACTCTTTTCTAAATTGCAATGGCAGGAACAACTGTGAGATGAAACACGGGCAGCAATTAATTCGCTTAGGTAGAAAACTAAATAATTCACACAGAGAAAAGTGGTCATACTTCAAAGGCAATAGTGGACAAATAGAAATCCAATAACAGCTCTGCCTCAGACAGCATAGGTGAATGGTGTAGTTAGAAACTAACACACACACACACACACACACACACACACACACACACACACACACACACACACACACACACACACACACACACACACACACACACACACACACACACACACACACACACACACACACACACACACACACACACACACACACACACACACACCCCCTCCATAGACACAAAAGCTTGATGGCATCATGGCTGACTCAGCCAGTCAGTGGAAAACTTCATTGTGCTAATTAGATTCTTCAATGTCCAACACTGGTATCTGCAACAGATCTCCATGCCCATCTAATCTAACTTTATCTGCCGGCTTCATCTCTAGGTGATTGCTGCGATAGTCTCCGCTGTGCAGTTAAAAAGCCCATATTGTCTGAGTGAGCAGAAATCGTACCTCGTTTCCCCTCAATCCAACTTGTCCAAAGTCAGGCTTCCTCCTACAGGCGCGTGTGCGTGTGCGTGTGTGCGCGTGCGTGTGTGTGTAGTGTGTGTGAGTGCGCACGTGTGTTTCGCTGTAGGATGGCCTGCAGTGATAAAATGACAATATTTTGTTCCAATTCAGAGATTCTTTCCAAGGGAGATGGAAATGACTGACAACCCTCCCACGCATGCATACGCACACACACACACACACACACACACACACACGCAAGCAAGCACGCAGGCGCGCACACAAACACACACACTCACTCATCACTCACTCACTGACACATACACACACACACACGCACGCACGTGCATGCACACGCCCACGCCCACGCCCACACACACACACAGCCAACTGCACACACCCAATAAAGTAAAACAAAAATACAGCTGGCATGCTCAAACTCTAGACAATTGATTTTGTTGCAGAATAAACATTTTTATTCAAATACCACCACAATACCACTGTGTTCAAGCCATTTTCATATTGTTTACACACTTTTTCCGTTCACAACATTTGGTTTGTACATTGGAGCTCATCAGGGATTCAAACTCCTGCTTTGTGCTCACATAAACATTTCAGTGAGAAATTCTCCAAGTGATCAGATGAGAGCCAGGTGCTGACACAGCAAGGAACTTGAGCAAGTAATATTTGGAACATCATCCATATTATGACAGCAGAACACCTGAACACAGCCTATCCATTGTTAGTTTGTAGAACAAGAAAGTTACGCACCTGTAAGTGTCCATTTGGAACCCCCTCAATGAACCCTGAGGTTCCTGGACCACACTGTTCTGTGAGAAACACTGTTCTAAATTATTTCGAAAATAGCTTAGCTCACAATTTTCTCCCATCATGACATGTCAGAATGACGTCCCAAAATTGGGACACCAGGGTGGCTAAGTGTGAGTTCCTGGAACTTTTCCCCCCAAAATAGCCCAAAAGCAGCTAACCATATTATGTTGGGGCGGCCATAGCTGAGTGGTTAGTGAGCCCGCCTAGGGAGCCAGAGGCCCTGGTTGCCCAAGGTTCGATTCCAGGCCAGGCCAGCATATGTGTCGAT
>NC_139939.1:24544347-24546847 GCF_963454915.1 Gymnoscopelus microlampas
GTGTGTGTGTGTGTGTGTGTGTGTGTGTGTGTGTGTGTGTGTGTGTGTGTGTGTGTGTGTGTGTACAGTATGTGTGGGCATGCAAACACAGGCTTGTGCATTCAGCGAGTGAGTGTGAAGGTCCTTTGAATGACAGTCAAAGGTGACTGCCTACGCAGATAACGTTGCCAGTGTTACAATTAGAGGTGCAGAGGGTGGGAGTTTGTTTTTGTCTGGTCTGTCTCTCAGGGAGTTTTTTTTTCTTTCTTTTTTTACAGAAGTGCAGAGACAGATGGCACGCACTCATTACAGAGGGAGAGATTAACACATCTGAAATGCTTTGTGCTCTCCCTCTCTCCTCCTCTCAATCAAACCCTCTCTTCTCTATCTTGCCTCGTCACTCACGCAACTTCTTCCTCTCTGCAACACAAGGCCTTAAGGCTTTATCATCAAACAGTCAACACAGTCACCTATGTCTGTCCTCAACCACTTTCAACCTACATTGTTTTAAAATGAAAATAGCATAAATATCAGATCTATTAACTTAAAGCTTGTATAATGACTGTTTTCACTATTTGTCGTACACACACACACACACACACACACTAAACAAAAATGCCTCTAAGCATAGCGCAATTACCATTGTTAGTTTACAACCAATGAAGTTGAAGTGGTAAAGCGCTGTATGCTCTTGCTTTTCTCTGCTAGCAGCATACTGTGTATATGCAGCACAAGGGTCCAGCTTCCTGCTTTGAAAATGACTCGAATAAGAGAGTTCAAGTGACAGTTCATATGAACAGCTGGTGTCAGAAAGAAGAAGACTTGATTTTCTTACCTTAATAAACATTGTCATAAATACTAGTATATATGCTTCCAGTCGCTAGTTTAAAGTCTCCTTTCAATCATCATGATATGCCTTTTGGTAAATTATGGTCCCATATATTTTTAAATTGACGATAAAGTAGCTTATGCTCTAGGAGGGGCGGGACGATTTGATTGACACACTACACAACCAATAGCATTCATTCCCCACCCCCGCTCTTGAATGACAAGCTACCCAACCAATACTGGTCTGGTTGCATTCTGCAGGATATGATGTGATATGACGCGATACTGAAAGATGGCGGATTTGAAATTCCTGAACAATCGGCTTCATTTACGGTCTGTAGAAACCAATGGCGTCGCTTCGTCCATTCCTTTTATACAGTCTATGATGCAGCATCATACTCGGCCTACGGTAGGATGCCATCTGCACAAGGGCATTTGCAAAACACTGACGAAGGCTGGATAGCCGAAACGTTTGTTCTTTTGACATGTAAGAAACATTAAAAGAGGAAACTCACTCTTGCCACTCGGAGTGCCAACCATTACCTTTATAAATGTTGTTAATCTAAGAGGATGTCGCACCAGAGAAGTCAGCGAGCGGTGGTAAACGGAATGTTTATTTGCGAAACGTTACCAGTGCTTTAGCAATTTATCGCTCTCACCAAGAAGCTGTAAAGAAGCACCAAATGGCGTGCTAAAAAAAATCCAGATTGTTAAAGGTATGTGACAAAAAAAGGAGGAATATGAAATGTACTTTAGTGGGGGGGGGGAGACAAAATATGAGATTTTGTCCATTTCCACCACCACTCCTCCCTTCATGCTGCGGTTTCCATTCAGAGGAGATTGGAGAGTCTCTCAGATTGCTCCATCTCTTTCTTACGCCTATGACTGATCTCTATGCTTAAAAAGGAGGGAGAAGGGTGCAAGAAGGGTGAGTATAGATCAAACATTTTATAATGTAGTCCAATGAAGCTGGGGAAGCCAAGCGCCATTACCCATGATGACACACTGCCAAATCACGATCAGAACCTCCCTGTCAGCTTTAATACAGGAAATAGACTTCACTGTCTTTTAGGTACAAAAAGAAGAAGTCTTTTGACAGATTAGGCGTAAGATGGGGGAAATGGGAAAGAAGAGACACGAAAGGCGTGTGTGTGTGTGCGTGAGACAGAGAAAGAGATAGACAGGGAGAGATAGACAGGGAGAGATAGACAGGGAGAGAGAGACAGGAAGAGAGAGAGAGAGAGAGAGAGAAAGGTAGACAGAAAGATAGAAACAGAGAGGAAGGTACAGTAAAGAGAAGGGCAGGAAGCTTCAGTTAAGATGGGGGAGATGAGAGGTAATTGCCTCTATTATAGAAAGAGAAGGACCAAGATGAAAGGAGAGAGGGGGAGGAAGGAAAGGGATGTGGAGAGATGTTTAAGTCACTCTTTGTAGCTTTAAAAGGTCACTTGGAGCTGTACCGTAGCCCATTGCGAACACACACCACAGCTACTTTTTTTTACTGTGCAGAAGTGAAAGAAGCGACACTTTTGATTATCATTATTTGCAGTTGCAGTCTCCACGATGTGCTTTAAATTTAAAGTGCATCTTAAAATAAAAGCTCCCTTTTGTCGATAACGCTGCTCTAAAGATCTCAGTCACACGGCTCATTGCCTTTCAGTCGGAAGTAACTATGGAGAAAACACTGGCGGAA
>NC_139939.1:24549347-24564347 GCF_963454915.1 Gymnoscopelus microlampas
CCAAATCAGTCATCTCAATATTAAACAGAATGCAAATAAACCAGGGAGGGCATTGTGATGTACTTTAGTTATACCTGTATGAATTGATGCGAATTGAAGGTGTCTTTGCAATAGCAACATCAATTGTGTATTATTTTTTCCACTTGATATTAAAAAAATCGCACCCTGTGTGAAGGAAGCGGTGCCTTTGGTGAGTGGCCTCCTGGTGGCGCCATAATAGGGCGGGGCGGGGCTTCAGCAATTAATGCTCGTCCCTATTGGTGGTCTAAGTCCACATACCAAATTTGGACTTGGTGGCATGCTGCAAACTGGAGTTATAGCTGTTTAAAGCCAGTGGCCTCCTGGTGGCGCTATAATAGGGCGGGGCGGGGCTTCAGCAGTCAATGCTCGTCCCTATTGGTGGTCTAAGTCCACATACCAAATTTGGACTTGCTGGCATGCTGCGAACTGGAGTTATAGCTGTTTAAAGCCCGTGCTCAAACGGACATCCAGGCTCAAACGGACAAACGGACATCCAGGCTCAAACGGACAAACGGACATACGGACGGACATAGTCAAGTGTAGAGCGGCTGGCACCTCTCAGTATTGGAAAACCAACTTATTCCAATCATCACACTGTCAACAATGTGAAAAATATAGTGAGACTAAAGAAAAGCTTGTAAAGGAAGTGTTGAAAGCATAATTTTGTCGGGTGCAGGCTGACGTTGTATACTGTACTGTGAGGGAGAAATGTCAACCAACCTGACAACTGGCATGGCAAGCAGGGTCTATGTCTTCAAGCATCCAGAGGCAGATACAATGATGCTCTCTAATTATGCTAAGCTGAGGAATGGGAACTAGGGCAGTTGTAGATTGCGAGGACACGGGCGTGTATGTCCAAGCGGCTTATGTCTCACAAAATCTGAGAGGTGATCTGCTGATTAAACGCAAGCATGTATTGATCAACTGCCATGCCATGCTCTCAGAATAGGCTGCAGACCTATTCCAGATCATACCTCTCCATGTACAGTAATCACTGGCAGTGACCACATACCTAAGGGTTATACTGTATGGGCACGGAAAGAAGAATGTGTTGGCGAAGGTGATGTCTGATCCTGAGGCATGAAAGCTCCTGAGACGAGTGGGTGAGTCTGGAGTTAGAAGATGATGTCAGAGCAGACATGAAGCAATTTGTTCTCTCCATCGTCTATGGTGAACGTGCAGATATATTACCTGTGGGCAGGCCAGAGCTTCAAAGTGGCACAAACTTAAGACACAATTTACACTCTGTCTTCCACCTGATGCTGACTCACTGAATCTTCATCTTGAAAGGACAAACTACCTGACAGCTACATTATTACCTACTAGAGCATCCCTTACCCCTTGGTTATGGTTGGGAACTTGTGAATGGGAAGTGCCAATCAGTGCGTCACATCCTTCCCCCTTGCCCCAACAGCTCACACCTTGTCTCTTCAGATAACAGTAGTACTGATGATGAGTGGAGCCAGTGTGGAGAATCAACAGATTCAGATGAAGCGTAGCGGTTCATTAGTTTAATAAATAGTAATTGTTTAAGACTAAAGTTGATCTTTTGGACCTCTGAGATGACCTCTGTGTACTTAATATTTTTGTTGTACTGGCCTTTGCTTGAGCAGAGCGCCCATTAGAGCCTAATATGAAGGTTCTACGACAATGTTGGAAAATTGATCTTTCAGAGCTGATAATTGGTGGCCATCTTGGATCAGAAGTTTAAAAACAGGTTAAATCATCAATTATGAATTCCCTCAACCCAAAAAGTCACAGAAACCAAGTTCTACTCAGCACTCGGCCAAATCATTGAAAAGTAATTTTTGCCCGCATTTTTGCGGGCGGGGGGGGGGGGGGGGGTATGGGAGCCCAATTTGTTATTTAACCTTCATAGATGACAAATCCACTGAGAAACTGACCATCTTTCTCCAAGGTAACGGAAGTATCGGAAATGACTCAACTAATGGGGCTTTGTATGAATGCATTAACATTAACTGTGAGTGTGTTCGCATGTTAGCAACACAGTCTTCTCTTCTGTCCAGCAGAATGCCGGACCGGCATTACTCTTATTACAGTATGTCCTATTAGGGAGTCCCTGCTTCATCTCTCCATCAGTTTGGGGGTTCCTGGTTTGAAAAATGTTGAAAACCCCCGTCCTACTACAATTGTGACATTTAGCAGAAACAGAGAAAGACCATGAAAAATAGCCTCGGGAGTTAAGATCGGTTTGCTATTCAAGACTCGCTGCAGTGGTGTTCAATTAGAACTTAACCAAATTGATGTCTTGCCGATGAGAACTAGAGACTTTCTCGATGTCTGTCGAGTTACTAGAAAGGGCTAAAGAGATTTTTCAATTCTGTATTTTCCCATTGTTGAAAGAGAGTTGGTCGCTGTGCCACTTTGAAATGTACTGCACATTCTGTGATTTCCAACAATTAGAATAATTTACTGCTACGGTTACTAAAGCAAGCACTACAACATTCACTTTGTGGTATGCAGGCATCACTCTCACCAAGGTAATGATGACAAAGTTTTTTAGTTTTTAGCGGTGCCAACCGCTCTATATCTGACTTCGTCTGTGTGTCCGTGTGTCCGTCCGGGTGTGTGTCTGTCCGGGTGTGTGTCCAATAAACAAACATTGATGACAACATCAATACGGGGCTCATCAAAGGCACCGCTTCCTTCACACAGGGTGTGATTTTTGCAATTACAGTAACATTTTAGGAATTTAGCAGACTTATGAAGTGCAAGGTCGGACTAAGCGGCACAAACTCTTTAGTCACCCAACAACAGGGGAAAGTGGTCGGGTAGTTAGAGAGCAGTTATATCCTACAAAGTAACTGGGAGAGCAGGAAGACATCAAACCTAACATCTATCTAAATAACATAATTATCTAAATAACATTCAGCATCAGTGAACAAGCATGAGAGGGGGATGAGTGGTGGAGTCACTCTGAACAGGTGAAGCTCAAATGAGAAGTGACTGCAGTTGTGACTACAGTCACTCACTATTTGATCTGTCTTGTAAATAGCAAATTACCACTTTTACAGTTACTAGAGGTTCGGGCCGCATACTTGGCCTGCACAAACAGAGAGGGTAGAGATTACTCGTGTATAATTTGTGGAGTTTATTTGGAATTAGAGTAAACGTTTTATTGTTAAAGAGTTAACCGGAAGTGGTATTCAGTCTCACTCCGTCTGAGGTCACAACCTAAAATATCGGCGGTACATGTTGTTTTTGTTCTTGTGTAACAGAGAACGTTTTATTGTGAAAGAGTTAATCGGAAGTGGTATTCAGTGTCACTCCGTCTGAGGTCACAACCCAAACTGCATTCGCTGGGGGGGGGGGGGGGGTGCTGACGCTCTGGTCCGTAGCTTTTAGCGATTATTAGCTTATTACTATGAGCATCGTGTATATGGGAAACACGGAACAATGAAAAATGCGACTTGACTTTTGTCTTTCCAGAATGTAACTGAGGAAAAGCGGAAGGAGCACTTCCTTATATGGGGACCCCAGAGAAAATGGGCTTGATAGGTAACCAAACTGTAACTGTTGTAGATCTTGGATGCACTTCTGCCACGTAAGCAGGCCTAGCCAATAACAGATCGGAGCTTGAAGGAGATCAACTTTTTACAACAACAAAAAAGACATTTAGTGGAAGTTATTATGTTCTTTATAAACCAAGTCCGCCCTGTGGGAGGCAGCAAAGTGCTTTAAGGCATCCAGTGTGGCGGAAAGTGAGCAACGGAGGCAAAATATGGGCCAAATAACGAATACAAATGTATACTGAACAATTGAAAGTACACTAGTATCCAAAGGCTCCGGGCATGATCGATTTTTAGGGCGAAATGTTTTGGAAATTGGAGACGTGGTCTGGCAGAACATAGCTAGAACGTAGCAGAGACAATGAATAACACAAAGAATAAGGCGGAAACAGAAAGGACAATACTGCCCGCGGAAGTCGAACCACGAGCGGATTTTAAATACAGATAGTAATGGTTAATCAATCCCTTCTCCCCTCATGCCATACCCTGTCCCCTCCCTTGTTCCTTTTCATTACTTCTGCAAATGTTTTTGTTCCAATCTGTATGTATGCGTGTCTTGGGCCATGGAAGAACTGATTAACCTTTCATGCCGACTGGCCAAAAGGCAGGCCTGTCACAAAATGCAAATAACTTGTAAACAGATTAACATAACACCACAATACTTTGGGGAAAAAACAGAAGATGAAAAAGGCTTATTGTGGGTCCAGGAAGTGATTATGGAAACTGGTCACATGCATCATGAAGTTCTATTTACTTTTCAGGAAATGGAAAAAAGAACCAATGGGGTGGTATTAAAATGGATCACTTGTTAATACTTTTCATTGGTTAATTATTTGTAAGACCTACAGTAGAGCCACACTTAACCACTTTCACATAAAAATTATCAAAAATATAAGCTCACAATGTGTTGTGTTGTGAGCTTGTAGATAGGCTATTTTTCCTACTTTTGAGTGACGCTGTATGATGTGAAGTAAGGCATTACATAACTGTGGGACCAAGTTTGAATGTGATTATTTGATTAATTAGTGCTTTATTAATAAAGCACTAATTAATAAAATAATAACAGTTTGTGTATATTGATGTATATGAATGTTAAATAAGCTAAATTAGATAAGTTAAGGTTAAATAAGTTAATAATTTCATTCATGGTGATGCTTTAGGTTAAAAAACAATGCTGTTCGAGACTATCTCTCCACCCAACATATTTCATATGTATGGGGAATGACCCCACCTCACTTGTGATGTCATACTGGCAGCCCAGGTATGCTTGATTACACAGATTTTTTTTCTCCACCTAGCAGTCCAAAACATGGGTCTTAGCAGAAGTGTAGAGCAAAAGTATCAAAGACAGAGTTTTTGAAAGTTTTTTTTTTTTAGAAAACTACTTACGAGTTTTGGCAGCTAGGTTAACTGCAGTGTGCAGTTCAGAGAGCTGGTGTTGAGTGAGTCGCTCCTAGGGGTTGTTGTCCTGGCTCGTTTGTAGGTAAACAAACAAATTCCTTGGGAATCAGACGCAGCCTATTTGGTGCACCATATGAGCGGGGTTCGGTCAGCTTCCGCGTTCGTGCGGTGTAGTTCTTCTGTCTGTGGATCATGGGTCCAGTGACACAGACACTGGGTCAGAGCCGCCGCTAGGGTATTCAAGTGCGAGCGGTGCGGTCGCACAGGGCCTCGCGCCAGGCAGGGTTTTTTTTTTTTTTATGTTTTAATTTTTATTTATTTATAAATATATACAAGTGAACAGAATCACGCATGGGCGTCACGGTCATTCACTGTGCGTACGACGCGACACCCTCAGTCACAGATCCGTGATTTACCCCCCACTTTTTGTCTGACTGTTCCCCCCCCCTACATTACATAAGCAGCATCCCAATAGCGTGAAGTAGTTTCAACTGGGCTGTTCCGTGAGCAGCAATAACTTATCAGCAATAAGACTTCTGGTCAACGATCTCTTCAGAATAAGAGTACACTAGAGTAAACAAAAGCCATTGAAAACCATTGAAAAACGGTCCATTTGCACATTAAAACTACAAATTAAGCATTTAAATGAAGCTATACAACACATATTATGTTTTTGTGTAACAAAAACGTTTTTTAAAACATTAATAATTTATCTAAATGGATAAATGCTGTTCAAATGAGTGCATAGCATAGCCTATACAAATTGGACACTGGACCGGAGACGGCTGGGGATGCCAACAATTTTGACAAACGCACGCATTCAGGGAGACCCCCTCTACACCGCCACACTCTCAGCTAAGCGGGAGAGGTGTAGAAAAAAGTGTGGCGGACCGGCGTCCAGTGAGGTCAGAGGTCAGCAAAGTGCTGTTTTCAGACAATAGTGGACACTGGACCGGAGACGGCTGGGGATTCCAACACTTGTCACATACGCACGCGTTCAGGGAGACCCCCTCTACACCGCCACACTCTCAGCTCAGCCGGAGACGTGTAGATAAAAGTGTGGCGGACCGTCGAGTGAGGTCAGAGGTTAGAAAAGTGTCTCTTGGCAGTCTCTGTTGTTGCTTACAATTGACCTCTGATGCATTCAGGGTACAGTCACAATTTAACGCAAAAATGACAGTGTGTGCATCCCCAGCCGACTCCGGTCCAGTGTCCACTATTGTCTGAAAACGGCACTTTTCTGACTTCTGACCTCACTGGACGGTCCGCCACACTTTTTTTTTTTTTTTCTTTTTACAAATTATCTCTTAATGTTTACCAACATTCTGTACTGGTCTGTATCAATTTTCTATCAAGTGTTATGGAACAGTTTTCACACACAGTTTTTATCATTGTTTATTTGCTTCTGCAATAAACAATATTATATCATGATACTTTTCCAAGAGTGACCTGGCCTAGAGACAGCATTATTACAACAAATGGACAAACAATACAAAAACAATACATATGTAACAAACACAAATGAATATCCAGTTAAAGTGCAAAACAGGATCAGAAATTGTGCTAAGTGCACATTTAATGGGGATCAATAGCCAGTTTAAATCAGGAACAACCTATCACTTAGAAGTGATCTAGTATAAGCCATTTAAAAAGACATACATCATAAATGCATTTTTTAAATACATTTGCCTCTTTAAAAGAAAAACACTTAGAAGTGTTCTAGTATGCGCCATTTAAAAGACATACATCATAAATGTATTTTTGAAATAGATTTGTGTCTTTTAAAAAAACATTACAAATTTGCGATCTTATTTTGAAGGCAACCGGAAACCTTATTGTTGCTAGCTCAAAAACCGGAAATGTTATTGCTGATACTGGAACGGAGCTGCTACCTGGCTACTTCTATTTCCAGTAGTAGGATTTCAAAATAAAATGTGTGTTGAATTATAACATTACAAGTATAGATAAAAAAAACTCTTATTTTGAAAATGTGCATCGCTCTGAAAGGAAACAGATTTCTGGGGGCTCTTGACCCTCTATGCCTTGACTACGTGTGTACGTTCTCCCATCAGTAAAAAGTAAACAACACGGACTTGGGACATTACGGAATATAAATACTTTGGGGCAAAACAAAAAAATCATATTTACCAACATGCTCTCTGAAACCAAGACAATGGGCCTATGGAACAAAAGTGTGTTCTCTTTCGTCATCTTTGCAGAAGGTGAGTAATTAATTAATGCTGACAGTGGTGGAAAGTAACTCATTTTAAGGTATCTTTACTTGACTGGAGTATTTCCAATTTGCAATACTTACTTCTATTCCAATACATCTCAGAGGCAAATATTATACTTTTACTCCACTACAATTATTTGAAAACTTTCTTTATAGTTGCTTTGTAGATTTGAATTATTATGACAAAACATACATTAACCACTTCAGCCCTATTTAAACTTTGGCTATTTGAAAATAGACGATCTACAAGCTCAGGTGATGCGACGCGTTGTGAGCTTGTAGATCTGCTATTTTCAAAATATTGTAATACAGGCGAGGTGCGCCTCAATCTGATATCTGTGCAATGGCCTCTTGATCAACGCCATCCACATTTATCAGGTTCTGCTGCATGAGTGTGGCAGCCAGCACCCCTCTCCCTAAGTGTGTGCTGGGCTCAGAAGCAGGACATGGCCATTGTCAAGTCCTACTCTTGTTCGACTCCAAAAGACACAAGGACACAACTCTAACTTTATTTTCCAACTTTTTGTTGTCTGATTTATTGGCTACATCAGTTGATTGGTCAGATCAGTAATTAGATTGTAAACCTTCAAAGACAGAGAAAACAAAGGTTAACAACATTGCCATTTGCAACAAATTATAGTATCTTTTTACTAATATATTTTCAAACAATTAATGTTTTTCAAACAATAAATGTCTTTAAACAATTAAATGTTCTTAGACAACATTAGGTTTTTTTTAATTAAACATTTTAAATGAATTAACATTTTAAGCCCTTAAAAATGGATCAAAGAAAAATCTATAGAAAAATAGCTGATCCACAAGCTTGTATATCGACCCTTTTTCACTTGGTATTTTACTCATTTCTAACAAGGTAAATCATGAATTTTCAAATGAGTTTCAACAAGGCAGAATTTTAATTTTTTGTATTATTCTTTTGTATTTTATACTTTTAACTTTTCAAACACAAAATGAAGTCAATGCTGCAATGTGTTCCTTAACCAAATGAAACTTTAACAGTTAAACATGAACACATTTAAGCATTATTGCAAACACATCAGGCACCCATGCAAACAATATGAATGTAAATAAAAAATATCACCGACCATTGCCGTCTTTGAACTGAACCCATGAGTGGAACTCCACCGGTTCCACCTGGGGACCAGGGGTTGGTCCTGGAGGCTCTATGACGAGCCCCCTTTGAACCACTCGAGTCAGTGAACCTGAAATGGATGTCACTCAAGACAGCATTCTTGTTGGCTATCACATCTGTAAGGAGAATTGGGGCTCTGTGCTTTGCAGGATGATGGAGGAGTATTGTTACGCCCCAACCTGGCCTTTCTCCCCAAGGTTCTCTCAGAAGCACATCTTAATCAGGTGATTGAGCTCTGTCCTCTCTTTGACATGCAGACAGATGGAGTACAGAGACAGAGTCGGTCCCCACTGCCCTGTTAGAGCATTAGAGTCTGACATCAGGGCCACACAGGCCCACAGAGTAACGGACCAGCTCTTCGGGTGCTTTAAGTGGGTAGACCACTGTTGAAGGCTAGACTGTCCCACGGGATCACAGAAGTGATCCAGCAGGCATACAAGCAGGCAGGAGTATCAGTGCCACCTGGAGTGCAGGCACACTCCACTGGTGGGGTGGTGGCCTCGTGCATGGGCACTGTGGAATGGTGCGTCTCTGTTATGACCTGGCTCTACAACAAATAAAGAGGAAACGAGAGAGAGTTTTAACAAAAAATGTGTGATATTATTTGATATGATAACAAATATGCAAGCATACTGCCAAATAATGCAAACACAAGTGAAACACAAATGCTCTCTGTGTGTGAGTGTACTTTCCGGAGACTATTTAGCGTCTGGCTGCCTTTATTATCCCACAGGGAAATTCTATTCCATTTAAATAGGGATTGGGGAACCAAAACAAATCGGCTCCGCAAAACCGGATGGGCATTTTTTTTTTCAGTAGGCGTGGCCTAGACTGGATCACACAGGTCTTTAATAACGAATACCAGGCTTTCCTCCGAGGTGGAAAGACTGGTGACGCGAGTTTAGTGGCCAGGTGTCTCCCCTTGCCCTGATTACCTCCAACTCCACCCTCCAATCTGCAACAGTTAAAGGACAACTTTGTTTTTTTACAACAAGGGTTATTTTATTAGTTTGTAATGATAATAATTAAAAGATGAGTGTTTAAAAAAATCATGTATTGCTTTCTATCGTTATAGAGATTTTAGTGATTTTTATGTGATTTTTACGTTTTGGCCTACACAGTTCAAGAGTTATAGGCCAAAACGTGAATCTGCCTGTTACAGCGCCACCATGAGGCTGATTTGAAAAATGTAGGGTAGCATTTCTTCCTTGGCCTAGTGGGGATGTGCATACAAAGTTTCACGGAAATCGGAGCCTGCGTTCATGACTATTTACCAATGGATCGAATGCCCCCGCCCCCCATTTAAAAATCACTAAAATCACTATAACGATAGAAAGCAATACAAGATTTTTTTTTAACACTCATATTTTAATTATTATCATTATAAACTAATAAAATAACCCTTGTTGTAAAAACAGTTGCCCTTTAATACAGAATAGACCTGGCAAAGACGTCACAGAGATCTGCAGCGCAGCGACATGATCAACTCCGTCTACATATTCACCCGGTTCTACCGACTGAACGTGGCTGCATCCGCTCCCTCGGAGGAGTCGGTCTTGCATGCTACCTAGCCAGGCCCGGATTGGACGGTCTGGCACTTCTGGCAGATGCCAGAGCGGCCGGGCAGTCTGGGGCTGCGGCCAAGCCAAGCAAAACATTTTTTTTTTTAATTGTAAAAAAGAAAAAACACCCAGCCCAGTAAAAACACCCAGTAAAACCGAAATAAAGTCACCAGAAACCTAAAAGAAACTAACAATTAATCACAATTAACCGCAATTTTCGGCGCCGACCCCGCTATGGGCCGGTGAAGATCACAAATGCCAGGGCCGATTTTCTGTGCCAGTCCGTGCCTGTACCTAGCGGTAGGTGTCCCCTTCACCAGTCAGTTGGCCTTGTGTCCGGCAGGCTGGCTTGACCGGCCCTTCAACCCTGTGGTTACTGGCCTTGACCAGGCTCTGGGTAGCGCCTTGCGCCTGAGCCTTTAGCGGCGGATGACGTCTGGCTGTCCAGGTTGTAAATATTTAAAATGGAACATACTGGTGAATATTTTAAATACAGTATGTGCTTGGGCCGTAGCCCACTGGTGTTGGCTCTGCGGTTCTGGGACTGCTTTGCTTCCTCACGAGGTGTCTTATAGAGATTCATGGAAAAGGTAGTGCACGCACATCCGTGGCCCTGGTGCAAGACAAACAAAGTCTCGTAAAAAAGGAATAGTCTGCACACTGGTAATGCTGCAATATTGCGTTCTTTTGTCTTACAGAGTTTCCTCATACATATGAAATACGTTGGGTGGAGAGATAGTCCCGATTCGATAGAGGACGTTTGGTTACGTTTTAGCTTAACCTTTAATCTCTGAGTGAAAAGACTATCTCTCCACCTCAACGTCGCTCGGAAGCAGTGTAGATCAAGTAAAACCAGTATAATCACGCACACCTGGGCCTTATATACCTGTGCGTTCCAGTATGACTGGTGTGTCTTAAAGAAGTATCCACGTCACAAGTGAGGTGGTGTCATTCCCCATACATATGAAATATGTTGGGTGGAGAGATAGTCACTTCACTCCGAGAGTGAAGTGACGTTCCTGTAGCTTTAAAAAGTGAGCTCAGGTTGTTTAACTGATAATTTACTTTCATATTGCTAACACCTGAGTGTGCTGGGCACTGCAAATCCAGCTGATGCTCAAGACAAGGTCAGAGCGACACGTTTTTCGAGAACTTTTTTAGATCACTTTTGTAATAGGCTAGGAAACACATTTGTTTTGATTAAATCTTTTTTAGTGTTCTTTTTACATCGGAGTCCTGTGAATTTTTTTGCTCGAGGGAATATACATGGGTATAGAAAAGGTACCGCTGAGCTTCAACCACTTACAAGTACTGTAAAGTTATGTAAAGCCCTGAGTTCCGCATTTCTATCTATAGATGATTTAATCATTCTGTTGCTATAGGACCATCATTTTGTTTTGTAGGCTACAGTAGCTAGTATGCTAATGCCTTATTTGTACTGTGCAGGTGTCATGACCCCAAAATCTGGCTTAACTAGTGGCTTCTTAACTGATAGTTTATGTTGTTTCCCTGGGCAACGGTTTCAAGAAGTTCACCCAGGTTGCAGACAGCACACTATTGCTCACAGAATGTAACCGTCTAAATATAGCTTGTCAGCTTCAGAGAACTGAGTAATGAAATGAAGCGTCTTATTCTCTCATGTAATTTAGTTGATAACGGCATTAAATAGCAATTAAAGTATGGCATATTACTGATTTACCTTACAGTGGGTGCTCAGGCCTATGGAGTTTGCATGGTACAGTATGTTATATATGTGGACCTTGCAGCTTAATGAAACCACAAACCCAATTCCATAGATATAGAACATTATTCAACGTTACCTTTTCAACGATAATGGTTCAACATCTTACCTGAGTTGCCACCAATGAAGAACAATATGACTTCTGCCTGTGCAAAAAGGACACAATAGATGACATATGCTATATAGTAGAGGAGAGATTACATTAGTAC
This sequence comes from Gymnoscopelus microlampas, assembly GCF_963454915.1. Classification (NCBI taxonomy): domain Eukaryota; kingdom Metazoa; phylum Chordata; class Actinopteri; order Myctophiformes; family Myctophidae; genus Gymnoscopelus; species Gymnoscopelus microlampas. The sequence continues at coordinate 24,561,195 of NC_139939.1, forward strand.
TGCCATGTACATTACTGCTGACAGCACCAACCACACACTTGACACAACTCAGCATACACATGTTAACACATATGGGCCCTATTTTGCGCGTCTTATTTCCAGGTGGTAATTAAGTAATAACGCCACCATCTTATGTGCAATTGCTATTTTACACATCGCGATGAACGCAAACACTTAAGACTTGCCAGCATATTTAACATCTACAGTAGCTAACCCCAAATTAGCCACTTTGAATATCACGTCATATATTAATTAACATCACTTGTTATCATCTTACCTTGTGCCTTTTCATGATTTTCAGTAAAAGCTCATTAAAAGATAATCCATGACTTGAAGCATGATTTCTCTAGTTATCTTACAACTATTATAATCAAAATTGTCTTGTATTCTACACAGCCACAGTTTTTTCTTACACTCATTAGCCTACCTTGAATAAAAAACAATACTGATATATTGGTACAGAAAGTCAACCAATTACACCAAGCTAAGAACAGGACCTGCCAACATGGTGCCATTCTGGAATGGGGATTCAACATGTCGCCTCTATGGTTTTAGGCCTATCTCTCTACCCGAGTCATCTGTAGTCACAGCAGCTGCCAACAGCTGCTGTTGCTATGTTTGATACTTTGCTGAACAGCATATCAAACATCCAACTGAAACTGTCTATAATTATTGCAGATGGCATTTTCTTTGTTGCCATTTTTTTGGTCCATCATTGTAGCAAATGGCGACGCAGGCTCAATTTAGTGCATCTCTAAACTCTTCCTTTACAAGCACCATATTGCTGTATAGAGTTATGTCGACAACATTTTAGACCAGTATACTGCACATTGCAATGCATTACTGCTTATTTCTCCCACCTAGGATGACCATATTGAACCAAACCGGGACCCTTAACCACTGTAAGCCTGGTGTCATTATACAGTATGTGAAAATATTTTCAAACAATGTTCTCAAATAGCAGATCTACAAGCTCACAATGCATTGCCATGTGAGGGCGTTGTGAGCTGAATTGTTTGAGTAGGGCCTATAATGATAATTCACACATGTCCATGTTCAGTACGTGCTTTGTGGATATACAGTGTGCACACCATAGGGGTTTTCATCAGGATGGTGGGGGACAATTATTTTAGTGCTTTAATAGCACACTAATGACTGCAGCTTTCAACAGAAAAAAACATGATACACATCTACTGTATGTATGCACAAGTTAAATGTCAATTGTAGTAAAAAACGGGAAACTTGGTAGTGAATGTTGATAACCGGGACATTTTTCTGTTTTACTGGACAGACACCCAGCTTGAAACCTGAACAATCCTGGCCAAACCAGGTCGTCTGGTCACCATAGTCGCACCTGAACTTTCTCGGCCTACAGTTCCTGGTGTTTCCCTTGCTGAATGTCCCCAAAGCACAGTCAGCTAAATCTGTGCTGGTCTCTTCCACCGTGTGAAACAGCCTGGAGGAAGAAGAGATGACATTTAAAGAATTCGACCTCCTCTCCAAAATGTGAGTGTAAGTTCCATATCCTAGTACTGTATAGGTTGTTTTCTTTTTATGGCTATATGGAAAATATATTAATTGCATTCAAAGATTGCTGCCTGTCTGGCATTTCTATGATTTCGCCCTGTCCATCCATCCGTCGGTCCGTCCATTCGTCCGTCCGTTCGTCCGTGTGTGTGTGTGTGTGTGTGTGTCCGTCCGTCTGCCAGTCCGTCCGTCCGCGTACAGCTAAACTGTACACCGTTTGCTCGATCGACGTGAAACTGTGCACACACACTACCTGGAGGCCAGAGCAGAACCTCTGCCCCTAATTGCTCACATCGGCCTGTTATAGAGCCACCAGGAGGCCGATTTTTGCAAAACAATCTTTTTTATATTACTCCTACAGATTTTGTCCAAACATCAGGAAAACCGGTACACATTATCTCTAGTCATGTCATCTGATCTGTGAGATGTTTCATATTTCATATTTGTTTTTGGGAGACATATATAGGTTTGGGTTTTGTTTGGGGGCAGAGAGCATTAGGAGTACATTTTTTTGTGTGCAGGTTTCTGTAATTAGTGGGTGGTTGGGGTCATTGGGGTTCCAACTCCCAGTAGGCTAAGAAAGTGGGCTCACAGGCAGCCCACTGTGGTGTGGTCAGCAGTAGAGTGGTGTCATGTGTGGCTAGTAGCCCTGTTATCCGTAACACCTCAGAGGCTTTTGGGGGGTTGTGCTGTATGCCGTTGCTTTCCCACCGTGCTGATTTAGAGTGTGTCAGTACCCACCGTAGAGGCACCCGAAGACTAGGGTTGAGTTAGGTAGATCATTTCTTTGAGTAGTTAGGGCTTGGGCTCTGGGGTCTTTGCCACTTTTTTGTTGTGTTCTTTGATAGAGGAGTTTATTCCGGCTCCATCTGTGGAAGTGCTGGATAAATGCACAAAATAGCAGCTGTTAAAAGTAGCAGAGCACTCCACAAGGTGGAGGTCTGTGACAAATGTTCAAGGGTTAGGGTTTTGGTGTCACAGGGGGTGTTACCTTAGGAGGTTGAGGTTGTGGAGGTTCCATCAGAGGATGAGACCCTAACGGAAGTGACTGCACAAGATGGTAAACCTTCATGAGTGTTTAACCTTTGAACAGCTAAAGGAATGGCTTCAGATGAAACTTGCACATGAGAAAGAGTTGGAAGGGATGAAACAAAAAACGGAATTGTTAAAGTTAGAATTGGAGCAAGAAAAATATTTAACTTTTCACTGAATCCTGTGTGTCCTGGTTTGTCATGACTGAGCCAGTTCATGACAATTGTACTGTATGTTAATACAATAGAAGTAGCATACAGTATCTGCAGTGGTTGGAGGTCATCGCTGTACACTTAATTCCATTGAGAAATGTAGACCTGAGGTCTGGCAGGACATCAACTGGTTGACTCGTTGACCTGAAGTCTATGAGCGCAATATATCCCCTGTCCAATCAGAGGTTGCCTCTTGGCTGAGCCGTAGAAATGAGGTCTCTCATGCGGGAGACCGGGGTTCAACATGAAATGTACGGATTGCAGCTTTAACGAGAACATATGTGATCATTTGACATCTCAAATGGATCCTGCTGAACTTGTAAATTGTGCATAAGCGTGTGTGTATGTGTGTAAGGGGGGTGTATGTGTTTGAGTACATGCG